>NC_139043.1:156532283-157087740 GCF_965140915.1 Aythya marila
CCGTCCGGTTTCGGTTTCGGTTCCGCGCCCGGAGCGGTGCGGGGGGGACGGGCGGCGGGGGGGGGCGTGGGGGGCACAGGGGGGCTCAGGGGGTTCCGGGAGGTCCCGGGGGGTCCCAGGGGGTGCCAGGGGGCTGCGGGGGGGTCCCTGGGTTGGGGTCCCTCGGGGCTGTGCTGCCGTGGGTCGGGGGGCGCACGGGGTGGGGGTGTTGGGGTCCCCAATCTGAGCGCCCCCCCCCAGAGGGGGTCGTGCGGGATGGCCGAGGGGGTGCTGGAGGTGGGGGGCGCCCCCCCCGACGCCGACGAGGATCTCCTCGTCCTCTACTTCGAGAGCCGGCGGCGCTCGGGGGGGGGCCCCGTGCGGAGCTGCCAGCGCCTGGGGCCGCTCTTCATCCTCAGCTTCGAGAGCCCCCAAGGTGAGAGGGGAGCGGCCGGGCTGCTGCTGGGGGCGCTGGTGCAAACTGGGAGCGCTGGGGTGGGGTGTGAAGGGGCCCCGGTGCAAACTGGGAGCACTGGTCTGAGACACGAGGAAGTCCTGGTCCAAACTGGGAGCACTGGGTTGGGGTGTGAAGGGGCCCAGGTGCAAACTGGGAGCACTGGGCTGGGCACTAGGGGTCCTGGTTCAAACTGGGAGCATTGGTCTGAGACACGAGGAAGTCCTGGTCCAAACTGGGAGCGCTGGGTTGGGGTGTCAAGGGGTCCTGGTGCAAACTGGGAGCACTGGGGGCAGAGCGGGGTGGGGGGCTGGTCCAAACTGGGAGCGCTGGGCTGGGCACTGAGGGCCCTGTTCCAAACTGGGAGCACTGGTGAGCCGCACCAGCAGCCCGCAGTCGGGGCTGTGCAGGGTGTGGGGTGCGGGCGCTGCCCCCAGCCCCCAGCCCCCAGTGTGTCTCTCCCTCCCCAGACGCCCAGAGCGTCCTGGCCCGAGCCCCCCACCGGCTGCAGGGTGCGGAGCTGCGGGTGCGCCCGGCCCCCCCCTGGGACCTGGCGGGGCTCCTGCTGGGGGGCGTCAGCCCCCAGACCCCCCCCGAGATACTGGAGCTCTATGTGGAGCACGTGCTGGAGCGGCCCCCCGGTGCCTACAGCCTGTGCCGTGCCGGGGACTGGGTGCTGCTGCGGCTGCACGAGCCGCTCGACGACGCCGGTGAGGGCACCGGGACGGCACCGCGGTGCTGGGGGTGCCGGGGTGTGCCGCAGCCCCTGCTCCCAGCGGTGGGTGACTGGGAGCACTGGTGGGCGCTGGGAGGGCTGGGCGGAGAGGTGCCGGGTGCCCCCTTGGCCCCGGCGTCACCGCCGCCTCCCCGGCAGCGCTGGCGGCGGTGGAGGAGCGGGTGCGGTGCCGCAAGCTGGAGGGGGCCACGGTGGCCGTGCAGAGGCTGCCGCAGACCGACAGCGTGTGGGTGCGGGCGCCGGGGCTGCACCGGGACCTGCTGGAGCTCTACTTCGAGAACCGCCGCAGCGGGGGCGGCCGCGTGCGCGCCGTGCGGGTGCTGCCGGGGGGCCGAGCGGCCATCGTCTCCTTCCAGGAGCATGCAGGTGAGCGGCCGTGTGCTGGCATGGCTTGGGGGGGCCCCGCTTTTTGCTTTGCCCCCTCCCGCAGCTCATCCTGGGGGTCCCGGCCCTGTCCCCGCAGCGGGGGTGTGCACGGCCCTGGCTGCACCACGTCTCTCTCCCGGCAGTGGCGGCGCGGGTGCTGCAGCAGCCGCACCAGCTGCAGGACAGCGAGCTGGCCGTCTCGCCCTACTACGAGTTCCTGGAGCCGGCGGAGGAGCCGGACCCTGGGGATGCTGAGCCGGCTGCTCCCGGCCACCAGGAGAGCAGCACGGAGCCGGCGGAGCTGCCGCGGGAGCCGAGCCCGGCACCGTCAGCAGCAGAGCCCGCGCCACGGCTGCAGACGGTGACGGAGGCGATGGCGCAGGAGCGCCTGGCGCTGCCGGCCCCGACGCTGCTCTTCCTGCGCCGCGAGGACGTCCGCGCACACCTGGGGCAGCTCCTGGCCGACGGTGCCACGCCAGCCACCTACGCCGTGGCAGAGGACGAGGTGGTGGTGACGGCGCAGAGCCCCGCGGCCGCCCGCACCGCCGCCCGCCTGCTGCAGGACGCCCTCAGCCCCTTCACCGTGGAGCTGTCGGCGCGCGAGGCGCTGGCGCTGTGCTCGCCGCGCTGGCACCAGCTGCGGGAGCGGCTGCGGTGCTGCGAGATGCAGCTGGCCCCCGGCAGCGGGCGGCTGCAGGTCCTGGCGCTGCGCGGCACGGAGCAGGAGAACCGGCGGCAGCTGCGCGATTTCCTGCGGGACGCGGCGCCCGACGAGACGCTGGTGGCGATGGAGCGGGGCGCGCTGCGCTACCTGCAGCGGCACTACCAGGACCTGCTGGCCAGCATCCCCGAGGTCTCCATGCTGCCGATGGAAGGCGACGACGTCTCCGGCTTCAGGGTGAGCGCGGGGCCGGCGGGGGGCCGGGGGGGCCGGGAGGAGGGTGCTGACCCCGCGGTGCTGTGCCGCAGGTGAGCGGGGAGGCCGGGCGGTGCCAGGCGGCCGCCGAATTCCTGCAGAGCCTCCTGGGCACCGTCAGCTCGCAGACGGTGACGCTGAGCTACCCCGGCGTTGCCCGCTTCCTGCTGGACGAGGGCGGGCAGAGCATCCTGCGCCAGCTGGAGAGCCGCTTCCAGTGCGTCCTCGAGCTGGACAACGTCCAGTGGAGCCCCCCGGACCCCCAGGTACGGCCGGCGCTGGCTCTGCTGCTGCCCAGGGAGGCCGGGAGGAGGGTGCCAGCGGCACCGGCTCTGTGCTGCCCGTGTGTGCAGCGCCTCCCGTCCGTCCCCACAGCTGGAGCTGGCGGAGCTGCTCCCCCCGAGCTGCCGCCAGCAGCCGCAGCCCACCACGCTCGGCTCCAAGCACCCGGAGCTGCCCGATGGTGCTGCAGGAGACAGCCTGCCCCCTGACATCGGTGAGTGGGGTGCAGGGGGGTGCTGGGGGCGCGGCGACCCCCGGGTCAGGTCTGGCTGACGCCGGCTTCTCCTTGCAGAGGAGATCAAGGCGCTGCTGACGGCACTGCGCACCGACGGCACCCGTGAGGATGAGGAGGGCAGAGGCTCCCCCCTGCCCGCCCTGCACGAGGCAGCTCTGGAGCAGCTCGAGGGCAGCTTCGGCAAAGAGTGGGACCCCGACGGTGTGCTCGAGCCCCTTGGTGCAGATCAGGAGCCCTGGGAGGCGTCTGAGAGCTACGGCACCAGGGACGTAGCTCTCAGACGCCTGGACGAGCTGGAGGGCGGGGAGGAGGACGAGGAGGCACAGATGCTGCTGGCCATCCAGCGATCCATGGACAGCACGCAGCACGAGGACGAGGAGCTGAAGCGCGCCACCGCGCTGTCCCTGCACTCCTACCGGGAGGAGCAGCGGGCTGGCCCCCACCCCGCCTCGGACGAGGAGGATGCTGGCCTCCTGGCCGCGCTGGAGGCCTCGCTGGAGGAAGCGCTGCCGGCAGCCGACACGGCCCGGGTGACGCTGTACGCCTCCTTCGAGCGGGACGTGAGCGCGCTGCCCCGGCAGCTGGAGCAGGCTCTGGAGACTCGGCTGCGCACGGAGCAGGTGGAGAGCGCGGGGCTGCGGGCGCTGCCGGACGGCTGCCGCCGCTGCCTGGCCCTGCTGCAGCGCCGGCACGCCGTGCGCCTCTCCCTGCACGGCTCCACGGCCACCCTGCACGGCTTCGCCGGGTACACCGCCGCCGCCGCCCGCGACCTCGCCGTCCTGCTGCAGCGGCTGAGGCCGGCGGAGCGCGGTCCCCCCGGGGCGGCCACGGCGGCGGCGCGCTGGGTGCGCTGGGACCCCACGGGCACGGCCGTGCCCTACGAGCCCGCCACCGCCGCGCTGCTGGAGGCGGCGTGGCAGCGCGGCCAGAGGCAGCTGGACGTGCTGCTGGACGGGCGGCCCGTCATCGTCGACCTGGAGCAGATGGAGGAGTACGACATCAGCACCGCCTCCGCCCTGCCCATCTCGCGCAGCGAGCCCCCCAGCGAGAGCGCCTGGCACCTGCTCGGTGCGTACCGCGGGGGGCCGGGGGTCCCGCACCGCCACGGGCTGCACCCCCCCCCTCACCGGTGTCCCCTCCCGATCTCTTCTGCAGGGCCGGAGGCGTCGGGGCTGGATGAGGAGGTGAGGCTGATGCCGCTGGCCGAGGACTCGGAGGAGTTCAGGGACACCGTGCAGCTCTTCTACGCCACCCTGGAGGAGCTCTACAACAAGATCCAGATCGTGAAGGTGGCACGGGGCCGGGGTCCTGGTGGGGGGGTCCCGGGGGGGCTGGAGCCATGGGGCCTGACCGCTGCGCGCTGCTGGCAGGTGGAGAAGCTGATCCACCCGCTGCTCTACAAGCAGTACCAGCTGAAGAAGGCCAGCATGGAGAAGGCGTGCCGCAGCCGGGCCGTGGAGCGCGTCCTGTTCCACGGCACCACGGAGCAGTCCAGCCGCGAGATCTGCCTGCACGGCTTCAACCGCAGCTTCTGCGGCAAGAACGGTGAGCGCGGGCTGGGGGGGGAGTACCACCGGTGTGGGGTGCCGGCCCCGTGCCCCCCGTGGTGCCGGCTGACCCCCTCTGCCCCAGCTGCTCTCTACGGGCTCGGCGTCTACTTCGCGGCCAAGGCGGCCGTGTCGGCGCAGGAGCAGTACTCGCCCTGCGGCACGGACGGCAACAAGTACATCTTCGTGGCCAAGGCACTGACGGGGGACTACACGCTGGGCAGCCGGGACATGCGGGCACCTCCGCTGCGGGAGGCGGCGGGGGCCCCGCGGCGCTACGACAGCGTGGTGGACAACCTGTCCGAGCCCAGCATCTTCGTCATCTTCAACGACACGCAGGCCTACCCCCAGTACCTCCTCACCTGCCGCCGCTCCAAGCTGCTGCATTGAGCCCGGCGACCCCCCGGGGTTGGGGTCCCGGGGGGGGGGGGGGGGTTTGGGGATGTGGGGACGGCCCCGGTGTGGCCTCAGGGGGGCAGAGATGGGTGCAGGGTGCAGGGGATGCGGGTGCAACGTGTACAGGATTTGGAATAAAGGCTGGGTGGCTCCTTGTGCGCTGGAGGAGAGTTGGGGGGCTGAGGGGGGTGGGGGGCTCACCCGGCCCCTCGGGGCTGGCAGGATCCTGGGGGGGCCCTGCTGGGGCGGGGGGTGGCCAGGGGGTCCCCCACTCATCCGTCTGCGTCTGTGGGTTGGTGGGGGGGGTGGGAGG
Organism: Aythya marila; assembly: GCF_965140915.1. Taxonomy (NCBI): domain Eukaryota; kingdom Metazoa; phylum Chordata; class Aves; order Anseriformes; family Anatidae; genus Aythya; species Aythya marila. Next base: position 156,537,508 of record NC_139043.1, read on the forward strand.
TGGCCCCACAGGGTGGGCTCCGTTGGGGAGGATCGGGGGGGTCCTGAGCCCGTGGGGATGGAGAGGGGAAGCCCAGGGCGCTGGTGCCACCCGTGGTGCTGGTGCCACCCGTGGTGCCGGTGTCACGCGTGGCCGCACGGTGGCAGCAGCCGCGAGGGGACGGCCACGGGGCCGGGGTGGGGGGGGGTGCCGGGCACTGGGGCCCCCGGGGGGGCCGTGTCCGGGCGGTGCCGCTCGGCGTTTCGCAACCCCGGGGGTTTTGGGCAGCGCTTTCCGGAGCTTGGCACCCGCAGCCCCGGGGCATCCGGGCTGGGCTGGCCCCGGCCTCGCTCCCCCCGCGCGTGGGGCCCGTGGGGGCCGCGGGCGGATCCGGAGCTGTGGCGGCGGCGGCAGCGCCCCGGGGGCTGGGCGGGCAGCGCGGGGGGGGGGAACCCTGCCTGCAGCCTGCCTGCACCCTGAATACCCTGCCTGCAGCCTGCCTGCATCCTGCCTGCGCCCTGAATACCCTGCCTGCAGCCTGCCTGCACCCTGAATACCCTGCCTGCAGCCTGCCTGCATCCTGCCTGTGCCCTGCCTGTGTCCTGCCTGCGCCCTGCCTGCACCCTGCCTGCACCCTGAATACCCTGCCTGCAGCCTGCCTGCAGCCTGCCTGTGCCCTGCCTGTGCCCTGCCTGTGTCCTGTCTGTGTCCTGCCTGCGCCCTGCCTGCATCCTGAGCACCCTGCCTGCGCCCTGCCTGCGCCCTGCCTGCGCCCTGCCTGCACCCTGCCTGCACCCTGCCTGTGTCCAGAGCACTCTGCCTGCGCCCTGCCTGCACCCTGAGCACCCTGTCTGCGTCCTGCCTGCGTCCTGCCTGCACCCTGCCTGCACCCTCAGCACCCTGCCTGTATCCTGCCTGCACCCTGAGCACCCTGCCTGCACCCTGAGCACCCTGCCTGCATCCTGCCTGCGCCCTGCCTGCACCCTGAGCACCCTGAGCGCCCTGCCTGTGTCCTGAGCACCCTGCCCACACCCCCAGCACCCTGCCTATGTCCTGCCTGTGTCCTGCCTGCATCCTGCCTGCACCCTCAGCACCCTGCCTGCACCCTGAGCACCCTGAGCGCCCTGCCTGTGTCCTGAGCACCCTGCCCACACCCCCAGGACCCTGCCTGCGCCCTGCCTGCACCCTCAGCACCCTGCCTGCACCCTGCCTGTGTCCAGAGCACTCTGCCTGCGCCCTGCCTGCACCCTGAGCACCCTGCCTGTGTCCTGAGCACCCTCAGCACCCTGCCTGTGTCCTGCCTGCACCCTGCCTGCGCCTTGCCTGTGTCCTGCCTGTGTCCTGAGCACCCTGCCTGTGTCCTGCCTGCACCGTAATCACCCTGCCTGCACCCTCAGCACCCTGAGCACCCTGCCTGTGCTGCAGCTGCCTGTGCTTGCCCCTCTCCCCGGCAGAGCCTCGCTGCACCCCGTGGGCACCCCGGGGGTCTCCGGGGGTCTCTGCTGCTCTCCCCCAGCCCATCAGCACAGTGCCAGCAGCGGGCACAGCCCCGGGGCACTGGGCAGCACCGGTGTCTGCTGGCCTGCTGTGGGGACCCTTGGGGGCTGGGGGTCCCTGTGGCCATGGGGCAGGGTCTGCGTGCCCGGGGGGTGGCACTGGAGGGCCACCAGTCCCCAGAGCCCGGCACCAGGAGGTCCTGGCTGGGGCCATGGGCGCTGCTGGAGCTGGCAGCAGCCAGGCTGTGGGCATGGAGCCACTGCCTGGGGATGTGTTTGTGTCGGGGGCACCCCGCAGCAGTGCCAGGGGTGGGGGCATGGGGGTGCAGGGGGTGTAGGGGGTGCAGGGGACATGGGGGATGCAGGGGACACGGGGGGTGCAGGGGATAAAGGGGGTGCAGGGGACGGGTGTGGGGGGCTCCTTGGAAGATGTGAGAGATTTTGGGACGTGAGCAACACGGGGGGGCCAGGACCATGAAGGATGCAGGCGATGGGCTGAGCATTGGAGCTGCCTGCAGACAGCGGGTGCAGGGGTGGGGGTGGGAGGGGGTGTAGGGGACACGGGCAATGTAGGGACACAGGGACACACAGGGGGACTGGGGGCCTGGGGGACGTTGGGGGGGGGTACACAGGGGGAGCACGGCGTGGGGCAGGCAGCACAACCGGGGGGTGGCTGCACCGCACCCTCCTGGTGCCAGGATCCGGCCCCACGCAGCCGTGCTGCAAGCGGGGTCCCCATTCCGGGGGGCGTTTGGAGTTGGGGGGGCGCAGAGGCCGGGGGGGTCCCTGCAGCCGGGGGATCCCCGCCACGGCCCCCGCGAGGGTTAAGGCTCCGTGGCAGAGCCGGAGGCGTCCCCGCCGGCCGCAGTGAGTCAGCGGGGAGAGGCCGCACATCTGGATCCCTCCTGCAGCAGCCGGACGGGGCCGCGAGTTCCCGGGGCTCCCGCATGGCCCCTCCGAACCCGGGGACGCCGGGGGACCCCGCGTGGCTGCGGGTGCTCTGGGTGCTGGCCTCGGCGCTCGGCCCCCTCTGCCTCTGGGCGCTCTTCGTGCTGCGGTGCCCGCGCCCCCCGGGTAGGACGCGTGGGGACGCGGTGACACGTGGCGGGAGGCGGCACGGGCACGATGGCCCCGCGGGGCCGCCCCCAGCCGCCCCCTGGCAGCGCGGGGCCGTGGGACTTTTCCTCCCCGCTCCCTGGGGCCGGATTCCAGCCGGGGAGCAGCAGCGGGGGCGAGGGGCACGGTGGCGCCAGGGCGAGCCCAATTCCCATCACGCCGATCCTGCGGCGGCCCCTTCCCGTAGGAGCCCCCGGCTTTTGGCCCCCCCTGTTCCTGCAGGGTGAGCGGCACCGGGGGGCTGCCGGACCCGCTGCACCCCATGGGACCCCGCGGTGTGGGCAGGGGGAGGGTGGCTCCCATGCGGGGGCTCCTCTGGGGTGTGCCGGGGTGAACCCACGGGGCCGTGCCCACAGCACGTGCCAGGGACGGGCGGCGGGGCCGTGTGCTCGGGCACGGCACCGCGGGCACAACCGGCAGCGTGAACGGGAGCGTGCCCGCGCCGCCAGCACCGGTCCCTGGCACCGGCTCCTCCTGGGCACGGCCCAGGGCAGGCGTCGCATCCGCACGTGGAAGCGCTGCCAGCGCCCAGCTCCGGCCGGGCAGGGCGGGTGCCGGGATCCGGGGCGGGGAGCGGTTTGGGGCACTCCTCACGTGCCAGCACCGAGCCGCTCGCTCCCGCTTTGCTCCTGCAGGGAAGCGGTCGGAAAGCGCGACGCCGCCGGCAGCCTCGCAGGTAGGAGCCCGGCCCCGGGGTGCCAAAATGCAGCTGGGGTGGGGGCTCCGCACCCCGTCCCGTGCGGGGCTGGGGGCCCCCTTCCAGCCCCGCCGTGCCCCATGGGGCCCCGCCAGCCGCGGGCCTTGAGCGGGGGCAGCCTGGCGCTGCCGGTGCCAAGCGTGCGGGACCTTTGTCCCGAGGGGCCCGCGGGGCTGAGCGCGGCGCTGAATGGGGCCCTTTGTCCGCGCTCTCAGCGAGGGAATCGCCCCCTTCTCCCCCGCCGGGTGCCGCACGGAATCGTGGCCGGGGCACCCGTGCCCTGCCCGGCGCAGGGGGAGGCCATGGGCGGGCAGCGGGATGGGTGGGTGCCGTGCCGTGCCGCGCGGTGCCGTGGGGCAGTGTCGCTGTCGGCAGCGGGGACGCACGAGCCAAGAGCTTTGCCTTGCAGCGGGGCCGCGGGAGGGGCCCGAAGCAGCGCCCGGCGCCTGCTGGGGGACAGCGGCCGGCGGGGACCAGGACGAGGACGGGGACGAGGACGGGCAGCAGCCGCCGGGGGCACACAGCGGTAGGGAGCCGGGGGGGGGGCGGGCACGGGGGTGGCCCTGGGGTCCCCTAACCCTGCTGGTGCTGGCAGCACCGTGGGGCTGGGTGGGGGCTGTGCCACCACTGGGCAGGTGGATGGGGCTGGGGGGTACTGGGGGCACTGGGAAGGGCTGGGAGGGGCAGGGGAGGTGCCTGGGAGCTGGGGAGAGGCATCTGCTGGGGGGGGCTGTGTGTGCACAAGCACATGGGTGTGCCTTGCACACCTGGTGTGTGTGTGTGTGTGTGTGTGTGTGTGTGTGTGCACGCCTGCATCTGCGTGAGCCTGCGTGCTGCATCCAGCGAGGCCCAGTGTGTGCGTTTGTGCATGTGCACGTGTGTGTGCATGCGTGTGCATACACGGGTATGTGTTTGCATACGTGTGTGCACGCATGCATGCATGTGCATGGATGTGCGTGCACATGTGGGTGTGCATGCGTGTGCACAGGTGTACCCAGTCACTGCGTGCACGTGGGCGTGCCTGGCGCAGACGGATGTGCCGGCAGTGTCTGCGTGGACGCTCTCTGCCTGTGGCTGCTGGTGCCCGCGGAGCTCCGGTGCGCTGCAGGCTCCTGTGCCCCGCGGCCCCGCTCTGGGTGCCTGCAGCACCGCCCGCACCCGGCGCCACCCCGGTCCCGGCGCGGTGCCAGCACCGGGGCCTCGCCGGCTGCCAGCGCCTCGCCCCTGCCCGCTGCCTCCCGTAGCGGTGCCGAGCTCCATCCCTGCCGCGGGGCCGCGGGCGGAGGGGAGGCAGCGGAGCAGAAACCGGGCTCCTCTCCCTCTGCAGCATGCCGGGGCCTGTGCCGGGGCTCCTGGTGTTGCCCCCCTGCCGCCACCCGGCTCACACGGTGCCGGGACGTGGCGGCACCGCCTGCCCGTGCTCCCGCTGCGGCCTCCTGCAAGGCCGCGCAGCCGTGGCACCTCGCCGTGCCCTGCGGCTGTGGCTGGGCACGGAGCCCGGGGCTGGTGCAGGGACGGGGCCCACACCCCCACCACGCTGCGCCCCCACCGCCTGTGGTCCCCCCGGCGGTGCCACGGTGCCGCTGGGGCCTTCCTGCGGAGGCCGGGTGTGCCGGGGCGCGCAGCTCCGGTGCCACCGCGGCGCAAACAGGCCCGGAGCCAACAGAGGCTGCGCCAGGCAGGAGAGGAACTGGGTCATGTGAAGGCTGAAGCCACCAGCGCGGGGATGGTGGCACCGGTGGCACGGGTGGCAGGGCGCGCTGCTCAGCCCCGCCGCGGCGGCTCCCGGTAATGGGGTGCGGGAGGCAGCGGGGTGCGGGTCGGCGGGTGCGGGGACGGTGCCCGGGGCTGCTGCGGGTGGTGGGGTCCCGGGCTCTGCACCCCCAGCTCTCGGGGCTGTGGGTGGCACGGCCGCGATGCCCCCATCCCCTGCGCCACGGTGCCCCCGTCCTTGGCACCCGGGGATCTTGTCCCTGGCACCCGGTGCCCCCATCCCGGCCGGGTCGTGGCCGTGGGCTGGGGTCAGGGACGAGCCCCGGGAGCCCCGGGACAGCTCTGCGGGGCGGCACGGAAGGGGTTAAAGGGAACGGGGTGTGGGGGGGGTCGTGGTTAACCCCTTCCGTGCCGTGCGCTCCGGGGCCGGGGGTCGCGCTAACCCCTCACCCCTCCTTACCCCCCCGGTCGCCGCTCGCCGCCCGCTGTGCGCGGCCCCGCGGGTGCGGGTGCGGGTGCGAGATACGGGCGGCCCCGCCCGCCCCCCCCCCCCACGGCCCCGCCCGCCGCCCGCCCCCGGAGCCGGGCCCCGCCGGAGCGCAGCGCAGCGCTGCCGGTGCCGGTGCCGGTGCCGGTGCCCGAGCCCCCCGGTTGGAGATGTCCCCGCGGCGGGCGCGCACCGGGGGTCCCCGCGGCGCACGGTGAGTGCGGCCGGGCCGGGCCCCCGGCGGGGCTGGGAGCTCCCCGCGTGGGTCCCGCGTGGGTGCGGGCGGCCCCCGGCTTGGGGGGGGGGCTGCGGGGGGGCTGCGGTAAATGGGGGGGCGGCGGGGGGAGCAGCGGGCGCGGGGCTGCTGCAGGGACCGGGTGTGGGGATGGGGCTGCGGGGAGGGGGGGGCTGCTGTGGGGGGGGGGCTGTGCCGCAGGGGCTGCGGGGGCTGGGCTGGGGGAGGTGCAGGGGGTGCGGGGTGGGGGGGCTGAGGGATGGGATGGAGTGGATGTGGGGCAGGGGCTGTGCTGCGGGGGTGTCCCGGGCTGCCCCCCCCCCCTCCCCCGTGCCGAGTCCCCCGGTGGTGCCGTGGGGGGGGGGCTGCAGCCCCCGCGGGGCTGGGGGCGCGCTGCCGGGCGCAGGAGGGGCCGTGGGCTGCGGCGGAGGCGCAGGGGATGGAGGCTGCGAATCAGCCATGACGGGGGTCCCGGGGGGGCCCCTCTGCAGCGGTGGGGGGGGAGAGGCCCCCGAGGGCCCTGTTGCAGGGGGCAGGAGCAGGGGGTTCCCGTGGGGCCGGCAGCGGCACGGCCGTGCAGCTGGGGGGCTGCGGGCACGGGTGCCCCCCGGGGCTGGGAGCTGGGGCCGGGCTCTGTGCTCGCAGGGAGCAGCTTCGCCCCCGGCAGCCCCACGGTGCTGAGGCCCGGGGATGCTCCCGGTGCTGCTGTGCTTCGGATCCGGCCCTGAGCTGGCCCCAGCCCCTGGGAACGGTGCAGCGGCAGCAGCACGGAGCGGTGGGGAGGGCAGGGGGTCCCCGTCCCCATGCCACCGAGGTGCCACCGGGGTGCCACCATCCCCGCGGTGCCGGGCACCGTACGGGTGGCAGGGCCGCTCCTCCTGGCCTTGCTGGCGCTGCCCGGCCCCGGCACGGGGCGATGCGGGCTCTGGTGGAAAAACATTGCCCGAGATCACGTAACCGGTGCTGGCTTCTCGCGGCGCTGCGTTGAGGGGGTGGAACTGCAGAGGCGGCCTCGCTGCCGGCAGCCCTGACGTGCGGCCTCGCCTGGCAACCTGCGCCGCGCTCCCCAGGTGCCACGAGGCTGCAGAGCCCCGGCAGCAGCTCCCGGTGGCCCCAGCTGCTCCCTGCGGTAGCCCCGGCGCGGCCTCCGCCCTGGTGGCGGCCCCGGTCCCCTCCCGGCCTCGGGGGGCATCGTGCGTGGGGCTGCGTTTGCTGCGGTGAGGCCGTGGCCGCGTCCTGCCCGTGCCTCTCACCAACAGCTTGGTGCTTCGCCCGCAGCGCTCCCTGCGCCCCCAGGTCCCCGTTCCCAGCCCCTTTCCCCATGTGGCAACCCCACGGCGCTGCCCGTGGTTGTTGGGGGGGACCTGAAGCAGCCTCTCCCCGTGCCCCCACCTGGGGGCTGCCCCCTCCCGGCTGCGCCTCCCTCCCGTTTGGCACGGGGCCGGCTGTGGGTTTTGCGGGCGCTGCCGGTGGCAGGTGCGAGCCGGGGCGGTTGGGGCGTGCCCAGGAGCCGAGGAGCTGGGAGCGGCGGTGCCAGGGGCCGGCGGCGCTTGGAGATCCCCCTGCCCTGACCCCAAACCCTCTGCCGCAGGAGCTGAGGCCGGCGGGGTGCCGGCAGCCGGCCGAGATGGCGGAGGAGAGCTCGAGCGGCAGCAGCAGCTCCCCGAGCCCCGGGGACACCCTGCCCTGGAACCTGGCCAAGCACCAGCGCACCAAACGCACCAAGGCGACCGCGGGCAACGGGACGGTGCTGGACCCCGCCGAGCGGGCGGTGATCAGGATCGCAGGTAGGGCCGGCGGCACGGGCGGCGCCGTCTCGGGGTAACGCTCGTGGGGCTCCAGGGAGGGCTCGGCCCCGTTGGGGACCCGGTGGTGTCGTGGCGGGGTCCGGTTGCGCTGTCCGATGCACCCGGCTGCCCGCTGGTGGCTGTGGCCGTGCCAGGCTGCGCCGTTGGACACGCGCGTGGTGGTTGTGCCCTGCACGGGGCAAGGCCCTGTGGTTGGGGCCAGGAGGCCGGGCTGTGCCGCAGCGTGTGGTGGTGCCGTGGGGTGATGCTGTGGGTGCCGTGGGGCGATGCCGCGGGAGGTCCCAGCAGCGCCCCGAGGATGGTTTGGGGAGCGGGGCATCCCCCTCAGAGGGGAGGCTGGGGGAGCTGGGCTCTGTAGGGTGGGGAAGAGGAGACCGAGGGGTGACCCCATGAATGTTTATAAATACGGAAAGGGGCAGCGTCAGGAGGATGGAGCCAGGCTCTTCTCGGTGACACCGAAGGGGCAGCGGGTGCACACTGGAACGTTTGAGGTTCTGCTTGAATGTGAGATGAAACTTTTTTACGGTGAGGGTGACAGAGCACGGAACAGGCTGCCTGGGGGGCTGTGGGGTCTCCTCTGGAGGCATCCAAACCCCGCCTGGACGCGTTCCTGTGTGACCTGCTCCGGGTGTTCCTGCAGGGGGATGGGACCGGCTGAGCTTCCAGGGTCCCTTCCAGTCCCCGACGTTTGGTGATTCGGCGTGGTGCCGCCGTGACCGGCAGTGCTGGGCCGGGGAGCAGGGGGCAATGCCGTGGCTTGGGGACGCGCTGTGCTGCGCCGTGCCGTACCGCGGGCACTGGGACCCCTGTACCGTCTCGGGGTGGCCAAGCTGTGCCATGTCCCCTGTGCCATGGCAGGGTGTTGTGGCCGTCCCATGCCCCCTGTGCCGTGTTGCAGTGTCACGGTGGCCGTCCGGTGCTGTTGCTGTGGCCATGCCTGTCACGGTGACCGTGCTGTGTCCCCTGTGCCATGTCACAGTGGCCATGCCGCGTTGTGCTGGTTGTGCCGTGCCCCCTGTGCTGTGTCACAGTGTCACTGTGGCCATGCTGTGCCCCTTGTGCCATACTGTTGTGGCCATGCCATGCCCCCTGTGCCATGTCACAGTGACCATGTCATGTTGTGCTGGTTGTGCCGTGCCCCCCGTGCTGTGTCACGGTGACCGTGCTGTGCCCCCTGTGCCACGTCACAGTGTCACCATGGCCATGCCGTGCCCCCTGTGCCATGCTGTTGCCTTTGCTGTGCCGTGCCCCCCACGCCGTGCTGTCCCTGTGGCCGTGCCGTGCCCCCAGTGCCATGTCACAGCGTCGCGGTGGCCGTGCCATGCCCCTGGCAGTGCACACCGTGTCCGTGGTGTCCCTGGGCAGGACGTGGCTGCCACTGCTCTGGGGCTGCGTGTGCTGGGACACCATGGGGACAGCGCTGGGGACACCGGGGGGGGGGCGCGTGTGTCCGGGCCGTGCTGTCCCCATCCCCTGGGGACACCGAGTCCCCTCTGGCGGCCGCGTCCCGGCCTCGCCTCGGGGCGCAGTCCCCGGGCCCTGCAGTGTCCCCGGCCGCCGTCAGAGGGCCCCCGGGGCCGGGCTGCGGGGGGGGGGCCGGGGGGGGACCGGGCACCGAGACCCTCTGCGGGGGGGGGGGGGGGCGCAGACCCAGGCGGCGCCTCCGTGTCCCGGCCCCGCGGCTGCTGGGGACACCCCGGGGACACCCGGGGGACACGCAGGGGACACCCCGGGGACCTCTCTCCGTGGTGCCCCCCCCGGGGGGGGGCTGTCCCGGTGCCCTCACTGCTGGCACCGCAGCTCCGCGCCCCCACGGCCGTGGCGAAGCGAGCCCCGAGCCCCCCCCCTCCTTATGCCGGGGGGGCTGCCCCCGGTGTGCGCCGTGTCCCTGCGGCTGGGGGGGGCGCACACGCGGCCGGGGGGGGGTTCGTGCCCCCCCGCACCCCCCGCCGGGGGCCCCGCGCCCTGGCAGCTATGGGCCCGCATTGTTTCCGCCGCCCGTCCTCCTCCCCGATTTAGCAGCCGCCCCCCCGCTGCCCCCCCCCCCCGACCCCCCCCGGCCTTGGCCCCACGGCCTCGGGGCTGAGCCCGGCACCGCCACCGCTATGGGGTCCCCGCTGCTGATGGGGTCCCGGTGTGGGGGGGGGGGGGAACAATCCTCGGGGGGGGGGGGTCGTGGTGTCCTCTTCCCCCAGGTGCCCCCCATTTTGGGGCTGTGGGGGTCAGCGTTGGGGGTCTGAGGGTCCTGCTGGGGGGGGCAGAGCAGGACCCCAGGGTCTGGGTGCGGGGGGGCCGTGGGGTGCCATGGAGTGCTGTGGGGTGCTGTGGGGTGCCATGGGGGGCCATGGGGGGCCATGGGGTGCCATGAGGTGCCGTGGGGTGCCATGGGGGGCTGTGGGGTGCCGTGGGGTGCCATGGGGTGCCATGGGGGGCTGTGGGGTGCTGTGGGGTGCTGTGGGGTGCCATGGGGGGCTGTGGGGTGCTGTGGGGTGCCGGGGACGCGGTGGCAGCGGCGGTGACGCTGCGGTGCTGAGTCACGGGGTGGGGCGGCCGCGGGGGGGCCGGGCTGGGCCATCCGGCACCGGGCGTGCGTGGGGCTGGCGGGGGCCGGGGGGGGTGCGTGGGCACGAGTGGGGTGGGTGGGCACGAGCAGCGCCCGGGGGAGGGCCATGAGCACGCCATGCGAGGGCAGTGGTGCCCCCCCCCCCCCAAGCCCTGCTCCTCCCCCCATGGGGAGGCACCCCCATGTGCTCCGTGGGGAACCTGTCAGTGCCTGGGCCCCCCCATTAGTGCTCAGTGCCCCCCATCAGCCCCCCCATTAATTCCCAGTGCCCCCCATCAGCCCCCCCATCAGTGCCCAGTGTCCCCCATCAGTTCCCAGTGCTCCCCAGTGGTGCCCAGTGCCCCCCAGCAGCACCAAGCCCCCCCCACTCTCAGTGCCCCCATTGCTGCCCCCTCCCCACTGTTCCCGGCCCTGTGCCCCCCCCTTGGTCTCTACTTTTAGGGCCGGTGCCGCTCATGGGGGGGGTCCCGGTGCTGGCCAGGGCCCGATCCTGCACCCGCCGGTGGCTCCGTGCTCCCCGCGGGTGCCCGGTGCTGGGCACCCCTTGGGCCCTGTCACCCCCTGTCACCGGCATCCCCAGCCCCCTCCTGTTCCTTGTCCCCTGTCCCCCCAGCCCCCTCCTGTCCCCATGTCCTGTCCCTTGTCACCCACACCCCCAGACCCCCGCCATCCCTTCCCAGCTGTGCCCACCCTGTCCCTTCCCACCTGTGTCCTCTGTCCCACCCTTTGTCACCTGCACCCCGGGTCCTGTGCATCCCTTGTCACCCCCGCCCCCAGCCCCATCCTGTCCCTTGTCACCCCCCAGCCCCATCCTGTCCCTCCTTACCATGTCCCAGCCTTGGTCACCTGCACCCCCTGCCCCACACCACCCCTTGTCCCCCCATCCTGTCCCCCCATCCTGTCCCTCATCCCCCTGTCCTGTCCCTTGTCACCTGTGTTGTCCCCCCAGCCCCATCCTGTCCCCAGGTCCTGTCCCTTGTCCCCCTGTCCCTCCCGTGTCCCCCATCCCATCCCTCTCACCTGTGCTGCCCCCTGCCCCCCCAGCCCCATCCTGTCCCCGTGTCCTGCCCCTTGTCACCTGCCCCCCCAGCCCCACACCATCCCTCATCCCGTGTCCCCCCCATCCCGTCCCGTGTCCCCCCCCAGTCCCGTGTCCCCCCGTCCTGTCCCTTGTCCCCCCCCCGCCCCACCCCGTGTCCCCCCGTCCCTCCCCTCTCACCTGCGTGTCCCCATCCCCACCCTGCCCCGTCCCGTCCCCTGCCCCCCCCCTCGCCCCCCCTCGCCCCCCGCCCCTCCCGCCCCCTGCCCCCGCCCCGCGCCCCGCCCCCCGCCGCCGCTCCACCGCCCCCCGCCCCCCCCCCCCCCGTGTCCGCTTCCCTTAAGGCCGGGCCGGGCCGGGCCGCGCGGGGCTCCCGCGGCTCCCACGGCTCCCACGCGGCGCGGCCACGCGGCTGCGCCCCCCCCCCCCGCCGCCCCCGGCCCGGCCATGGCCACGTACGAGCTGGGCAGCCTCCCCCCCAACCCCGAGGAGCAGGACTTCATCCAGGCCTACGAGGACGTGCGGGAGCGCTACAAAGGTAGCGCCGGGCCCCACGCGTGTTCCGCGTGGGGGGGGGGGGTAAGGGGTCGGGGCGCGCCGGGCGGGGGTCGCCGTGGGGCTGGGCGCCGGGGCAGAGCTCGGGAAGGGGGGGCAATGGGAAGGGGGGCTGTGCCCCCGCGTGGAGCCCCACTCGGTGGGCACGGTGCGTGTCCCACGGCCGCGTGGGAGGGGTGGGCACGCGTGGGGGGCGCGTGGGGGGCTGCGTGGGGCACGTGGGGAGTGCACGGGGGGTCAGCGTCAGCCCCTCAGAAGCACCCAGACCCCCCTGCCCACCCCGGCCGTGGGCTGCGTGGGGTCTGGGGGTGGCCGTGGGGTGGGGACGGGGGCGCAGGGTGCGGGGCGCGGGCTTGGGGCCGCCGTGGGCCCCCCAGCGCGGTGGCGGTGCGGCGGCGGCGGGCTCGGAGCAGCCATGCCCTTACAAGGGGCGCGAGCGCGGCCGGCGCTGCCTGACCCCGGCACGTCACCGCGCCTGGGGGGCCGGGGAGCCCCGCGGGGGGCCGGGGACCCGGGGGGGGCCACGCACGGCCAAGCCCCGGCTGCGCTGCCGCCCTGGCCGGGGGTCTGTCCCCGCGTTGTCCGTCTGTCCCCGCGCCCCAGGGGCTTCTTTCCCCTGTGCGTGCGGCAGCAGCGGGGTGGGACCCCGGCCAACATCCTGGCGGACGCATCGGGTGTCCTTTCGGGGGGGCACGGAGGGGCCCCTGCCTGTGCGTGACTCCACGTGCCTGGGGCTGGCGGTTCAGGGCTCGTCCCAGCCATGGGGTCCCCCCGACACTGCTCAGCTCGGGGACCCCGGGGTGCCCCGGCGGCCGGTCCCGCTGTTGGTGCTGGTGGGGGGGGGTCTGGGTGCCGACCCCTCCCCTGGCGCTGGGCCGGGTCCCTTCCCCGCAGCCTGCGGGGTCATCGCACGCGCCGCTGTCCCAGAGCTGCTGGCAAAGCCGGGAAGCGTCAGCCGAGCCTCGGGGCTCTGCAAAAAGTGTTGACACCGCGAGCGAGGAGCAGACGGCTTGGCCCCGCGCCCGCCGGCGCCGCCTGTACCTGCCAGCGCCGCCCGGGCTGGTGGCACTGGCGCAAGCCAGCCCCGGGCAGAGGCAGCACCGGCTGCATCCCCGCGGGCACCGCAGCGAGCGGCCGCGGGCACAACCCCGCACCAGCCCCAACCCCAACCCTGTGGCCGGGGGGCTCGGCGTCCCCGTGCTCGGCGTCCCTGCGTGGGCACCGCGGCCACCGGCGGGGGTCTGGGGGCAGCCGCCTGCATCCCGTGCTCGTGGGGCTGCCTCTGGGCTCGTGCCCCCCCCGGCGAAGCGCAGCAGACCGGCGCAGGCGGCCGTGTAAGGATAAAAGCTGGAGCACGCCGGCGGCAGGACGGAGCTGCCGTTGGCCGTGCGCCGCGGCCGCGCTGCCTGGGGAGGCCTGGCCGTGCCGCAGGGGGGGTGTGCGGTGCATTCCTCCTGCTGCTGACACCCCCATGTCCCGAGCTGTCCCCAACAGAGCACCAGCAGCCCCAGGGCAGCAGGCCCGGCACCAGCAGCCCCCCGCGGGTCGCAGGGTGCCCACCACGAGCCCTCAGGACGCGGTGGTGGCGGTGCCACGGGCATCGATGCTGTGGGTGCCACGGGTGCCGCATGGCACCGTCCCTCCCCACGGACACGTGCCTGGGTGCCGGTGGCTGCTGGGTGCTGCCGTTATCGCTGCCCAGCCAGGAGCACCGGGGTGGGCACCGGGGGGGCACCTGGGAGGCATCTCCTGCCCCCCACCCCGGGCACGGGCAGCACCAGCCACAGCAATTTGGGGCTGGGGGGAGCTCCGTGGGGGCTGCAGCTCGGCTCTGCCCATGGCAGGGGCTGCGTAGGTGCCCCCCATTCCCCCCCCACCCGTGTCGGTGCCCTTGGCAGCGTGTGTTGGGGGGGGGGGGGCTGCAGCCCCTGTGCTGCTGCCCAGACCCGGTGCCGGGGGGGGACCCTGCGGGGAGGGGGCTGCGCCGGGATGGGAGGGGGGGGGGGCGAGGCGTTAATGGGGCGGGGCGGGGGGCTGCGCTGCGGTGGATGGGGATGGGGGGGCTGTGGCGCAGCAGGTGCCGATCCGAGCCGTGCCGATGCGTGCTGATCCGAGCCGATCCGAGCTGATCTGAGCCGATCCGAGCCGTGCCGGGGGCGGGGCTGCCGCAGGAGCTGCCCGTTCCCGGTGCCCCGGACGGGGCGGACCGGCCCTGATTGGCCGCGGCCGCCCCATAAATGCAGGGGGGGGGGCGCGGGGCGCAGCGCCGGGCCGAGCCGAGCCGGGCCATGGCCATGGACACGTCCCGCTCCATCCACCACGAGATCATCTCGCTCAAAGGTACCGGCGGGGTCACCTTGCCGGGGGGCTCGGCACCCGCCCGGGATGCTCCACAGTGGGGTTGGGGGCTTGGGGGGGGCTCAGCGCCTGCCCTGGATGCTCTGCAGTGGGGATGGGGACATGGGGGGTGTCTTGGAAGCCACCCTGGAGGCTCCGCAGTGGGGCTGGGGGTGTGTGGGGGGCTTGGCACCCATCCTGGATGCTCTGCAGTGGGGCTGGGGTGTATGGGGAGCTTGTCACACAGCGGGGCTGGGGGCAGGCAAAGTGCTCGGTGCCCACCCTGGGTGCTCCACGGTGGGGCTGGGGATGTGTGGGGTGCTGGGCACCGGTCCTGAGTGCTCTGCAGCAGGGCTGGGGGCAGGCATGGAGCTCGGCGCCCACCCTGGGTGCTCTGCAGTGGTGTGGGGGCGTCCGTGGTGCTCAGCATCTGCCCTGGGTGCTCTGCAGTGGGGCTGGGGTGTAGGGGAGCTGAGCACACAGTGGGGCTGGGGGCACGCAGGGTGCTCAGCGCCCACCCTGGATGCTCTGCAGTGGGGCAGGGGACGTGTGGGGTGCTGGGCACCTGCCCCATCTGTGTGGTTCTGCGGTCCCCAGCACTCCCACTGCCCTGTGGCCAGCCTGGGGCAGGGTTGTCCCCCGGGGGGGCACGGTCACTGTCAGGGGACAGCCCCCGGCTTGCAGGGGGCCTGAGCCTGTGGGCGGGGGGCTCGGGGCCGCTGCTGTACCAGCGCTTGCTCGGCTGCACGGGCGCACTGCCTGTGGCACGGGAGAGGGGCTCGGGGAGCTGCTGGGGGGGCAGGGGCTGGGGGGGGGCTGTGCCGTGCCGTGCCGCAGAGCCGGTGCGCTGGGGCGTGAGTAACGGGCCCTGTGGATGCTCGTCACGGGGCTGCTGCACCGCGTGCTCCTGTCCCCTCTAAGCCGCCGCAGCGGGCATGCGGCCACTGCACGGCCAATTACGCTAACGAGCCGCGGCGCTGGGGCTGGGGCTGGGGCTGGGGCCGCGCTGGCTCGGACCCCGGCCAGGGTCAGGGTGAGGTTGGGCTCTGTTCCCCCCATCCCTTCCCCCCCTTACAGCTCCCGGGCTGCCAGCGGGGAGATTTATGGTGAGAACGGGCATGGCCGCAGGACCCCCGCCGGCCCCGTCCTCATTAATCCCCCCGGGGCTCCCGGGCCGCTTGGCTCGGCCGCAGCGCCCTGCGAACAGCGGCGCCTTTGTTCCTGCCTCGGCACCGGAGCCCTGCGGCAACGCCAGCCCCCAGGGGCACCGGCACCGGGCTGGGGGCCAGGGGCTGCCGGCCGGGGCCCCCGCTGCCCACCCGCCTGCCCCACAGCGCCGTGGGGCTGCAGCCTGCACGGACCCCCGGCCACGGGTTGGGGGGAGGTGGGGAGGGGTCCGGCACCGTGCCCGGTGTCCCCGGCAGGAGGGAGCAGCCGGAGCTGGCTGTGCTGTCACAGCGCAGCGGGTCGCTGCGGCGGGCGCTGACTCGGCACTTCCCGGCATGCTGCAGTCACTGGGCAGGGGGCCGGGGGGGCTGGGGGGATGCTCCGGCCCAGGGATGCGAGCACGTCCCCGAGCTGTCCCTGTGCCACCAACGTGGGGACGTGGTGCTGCCCGGGGGGGGGGCGTGGGCTGGTTCTGGTGGCTGCGTGGGACAGGAGGTGGCTGCGTGGGGAGGCTGAGGGGGCTGCGCACGGGGAGGCCGCTGCTGGGGGCTGCAGTGTGGGTGCTGTGCTCCTGGCACTGTGTGCATTGTCCCGTCCTGTCCCCACAGGTCCGTGCTGTCCCCTCTGCTGTGCCGGGCACGGGCAGGGCTGGGGGCACCCCGGGCTGGGAGCCACCACGGGGGGGGGTGTCCCCAGCTCCGTGCCCCCTCCGTGGCGCCGTAGAGTGAGCAGCGCTGCGGGGATTTGCATGCAGGGGGCCGGCTGCCTGCCGCGCTGCCGCGTCCCTGCCTCTCCCTGCCCTGCCGGGGGAGCCTGGGGGCTGCCGGGTGGGGACCCTGCCCTGGGGTCTGGCGCAGCTGCGGAGGTGACGCGGTGCTGGCGGTGGCGTGACGGCTGCTGTCGCCGTCCCTGCCCCGGGGGGGGGAAGCCGGGTGGAGCGGGGAGCGCGGTGCCCCGGCTCCGGGCCCCGTCACTCCTGGGCCAGACGGAGGGGTCTGCGGTGGGGGAGCGTGGCTGGGGGTGATCCACGTGGCTGCGCGTGAGGGGTGCGGGTCCTCCCCAAATGCTGCCCACTCGGGAGCTCCCAAGCCTGCCGGGGGTGCTGGTGGGTGCCCAAAGCTGCAGCGGGTGGGGCCGTGCCGTGCACCCCAGCCCTGCTGCCCATGGGTGAGGGGATTCAGGAGCCCCTGCAGTGATTTATGCCACGGCTGCTATGGTGTGCCAGGTGCTGACTATGCCCAGGGCTGCGCTCACCTCCTTGCTCATTGCTGCGTGGGGCCAGGCAGAGCTGGGTACAGACCCCTGGCCCCCAATCCCTGCTCCCCACCGCTGCCGGCCCCCATCGCTGCTCTGCTCCCCAGGGCACAGCTCGCAGGGCACCAGCCTTGGTGCCACTTCTCCTGCTGGTGCCATCCCCAGCGTCACAGTGTCCCCACGGCCCCCAGCCCTGTGCCACCACCAGGGGTTCCTCGTTCCTCCGGCTGCATCCCGTGCCAGCCTGGCCTGGCCCCAGAGCTGTGCCGGGCTCTGTCCTCACGTCCCTGTCCCGCTTGGGGCTGGCAGGACGCCCATCCTTGAGTCACTTTGCTGCGGGACCCCTTCAGCCCGGGGGGGCTCCCCACAGGGTGGTGCGGGCACTGGGTGTCCTGTTGGGACAGGGTGCGTGATGCCAGGTGGGGAAATGATGGGGCACGTGGCGTGGGGGCTCCACACTGCACCCACTTCCACAGCCCCAGGGGCTGTGCCCGTCACCGGGCCTGGGGGGTGCTTCTGGGGTCCCTCCCCGCAAAGCCCCCAGCCCTGGGGATGGGCAGCGCGGACACCGGGGGGGATCCCGGCACGGGACACGGGGACTCCGTTTCGCCCGGCCCGACCCGGGGGAGCCCCCCCGCGCCCCGGGAACCTCCCCCCGCGGCGGGCCCGGCCCTGCTCAAACAGCAGCAGAGCAAACAGTGGCGCTGGCAGGATGCGGCCCCGGTGCGCGGCCCCGGTGCGCGGCGATGCGCCCCGGGGCGGCCCCCGCCTGTTTCTTCCTCCTCGCCATGGCGACGGGGGCGGGAGGGGGGGGCGCGGGGGCCACGTCCCCGGGCAGGTGGCGGCCCGGCGGCCCCGGGACCCCCCCCCTTCCCCCGCCGCCCTTCCCCCGGGGCCGCGTCCCGCGGGGGGTTCCCACGGCGCGGGGAACCGGCCCGGTGCGTCGGGGCGCGCCGGGGGAGCCGCGGGGCCGGCCCGGGGGGGGGCTGCGCGGGGCCGGGGAGGGGCCGCTGAGTCAGGGCCGCCGCCGAGCCGAGAGTGCCCCGGCCCCCCCCGCGCCCAGCCCGGGAGGTGGAGCCGCCGCCAGTCTGCCCCGCCGCGCGCTGCGAGCAACCGCGCCGAGCCGAGCCGAGCCGGGCCGGGCCGTGCCAAAGCGCGCCGGGCCCTGCAGAACCGGGCCGAGCCGTGCGGGACTGTGCCGTGCCGAGCCGTGCCGAGCCGTGCCAAGCCGTGCCGAGCCGAGCCGTGCCCAGCCATGGTGGCCGGGATGCTGATGCCGCTGGAGCGGCTCCGCGCCATCCTGGAGCTGCTGTTCCGCGAGGGCGTGCTGGTGGCCGAGAAGGAGCGGCGGCCGCGGCGCTGCCACCCGCAGCTGCCCGGGGTGCCCACGGTGCAGGTGATCCGCGCCATGGGCTCGCTGCGCTCCCGCGGGCTGGTGCGGGAGACCTTCGCCTGGCGGCACTACTACTGGTACCTGACGGACGAGGGCATCGCCTACCTGCGCCAGTTCCTGCGCCTGCCGCCCGACATCGTCCCGCTGTCCCTGCAGCGCGCCCGCCGCCCCGCCGCGCCCCCCGCGCCCGCCCGCCGCCCCGCCGCGCCCCCCGGCCCCGGCAGGACGCGCGAGGAGCCCCCCGGCTCCCGGCTGTACCGGAGGAAGGAGGAGGGCGAGCAGCACGTGGAGCCCGCCGCCGCCGCCGGGGGGGTGTCCCGGGAGGGCCCCCGGCCCGGCCCGGCCCCAGGTAGATCCCGGCAGCCGCGTGGGGAGGGGGGACCCGCGTGGGACCTCGCGCCGAGCCGGGAGGGGGGGCGCCGGGCTGCTGCCCACGGGGGGGGGGCTCTGCAGCGCGGGTGCCGGTGCCGGTGCCGGCCGTGCCCCTCTTCCCATCCCGGAGAGGGGGTGGCTCCTCCCACCCCCCCGCCCGACCAAAGGGCACCCACGGGGATGCGGACGTGCGTGGGGACGGGGGGTGCGGGGGTGGGGACGCGGGGACCCCGGGGCGCAGCGTGGCTCCTGGGGGTCGGGGGGGGCTCCGGGCCCTGCAGGGGGGGAATCCTCCGGGCACGGAGGGGCTGCACCGGGGCGCGGGGGGGGGGGGGCAGGCGCCGCGTCCTGCAGCGGGAGATGCTCGGAGCTGCAGCGGGGCCGAGCCCGGGGATGGACGGCGGCAGCTGGGGCAGACGGGGCGGCTGGTGGGGAGGGGGCTGCCGCGCCCCCCCCGCCCCGCGGACACGCGATGCCGACACCCGATCCGCGGCCGGGGGGCGCGGCGGCAGCTGGATCCGGCGGGGGCCGCGGGGCATCCGCGGCGGGGGGGGCCGGGGGCAGCTGCGCCCCGAGGCCGCGGTGCCGGCCGCTCGCCCTCCCCGTGCCGCCGCCCGTGACTCAGCCCCGCGGCCGCGGCCGCTCCAAGTTTCCAGCAGGAAGGGGCCGAGCCCGCGCCCCGGCCAGGCCGTGAGTCAGCGCGGGGGGGTCGGGGGGAGCTGCCTGCACGCGTGGGCAACGTGGGCAACGGGGACTGGGCGCGTGTGCCCGCGGCGCGTCCCCGCGCAGGGCAGTGTCAGGGCGGGGGCAGCTCCCCCGGCTGCAGCCGGTGCCGCCCGTGTCCGTGCCCGTGTCCGTGTCCGTGCCCGTGCCCGTGCCCAACACCCGGTGGGAACCGGGACCGGGCCGGTGCTGCTCTCCCCCCGGTTTTTCCTCCCGCTCGGGGCCGTCGGTGTGAGAAAACCCGGCCTGGAGCCGGTGTCAGGGGCACGGAGCCGCGCCGTCGGGGGGCAGTGGGGGACACAGAGGGGCACACCGGGGGGAAACGGGGACGAGCCGCGGCCCCGCATCCAGCCCCGGCCCCGCGTCCCCCGGTGGCGGCGGCCGCCCCGTCGGGCCGGTGCAGGGGGCTCGGCCGTGCGGGCCGGTACCCCCCGGCGGCTCGCCCCTCGCCGGGGGCCGGGGGCCGGGGCCGTCCCGCCCCCGTCCGTGTCATGTTCTAACTCGGGCACCGTGACGGGCCCCCGGTTATTTATATCGGCGCCCGCCCGCTGCCTCCCTCCCTGCGTCCCTCCCCCGCGGGCTGACCGGCGGAGCCGCTGCGCCTCGCTCCGCGCTGCCCATGAAGGTCGTGCCGGGTAGGCGACAGCCGCGCCGGGCCGAGCCGGGCCGGGCCGCGCCGGGCCGGGGGGGGGCAGCGCCGCCCGCCGTATAAAAAGCCGGCACCGGGCTGTGTGTGTGTGCGTGTGGGGGGGCAGGGGCTGGCGCCGGGCCCGGGGCCGCCCCCGCGGGGCTCGCTCCTGCCGGTGCGGCGGGGGGAAGGCGGCTCCGCGCCGCGCACCGGGAGGGGTTAAGGCGGAGCGGGAGCGGCCCCGGGGGGGCGGGCGCTGGCGCCTCCCAGCCCCGCCGGGCCCGGCAGCCCCGTCGAGCCGAGCCGAGCCGAGCCGTGCCGTGCCGCGGGGCGGGCGGTGCCGCGGAGCCGCGCCGGGATGGACGGCCCCGGGTCGCTGTTCCCGTCGCTGGTGGCGGCGGGGCACGTCGTGTCCCTCGCCCTGGTGTGGTACTGGCGGCGCCGCGCAGAGCCGCTCGCCGCAGGTGAGTCCGGCCCGGCCCGGGGCTGCCGAGCCGCGGGGCTCCGGGGCTCCCCCGCCCGCCGCCGCCGCCCCTCGCCCCGCCCCCGGGCACCGGCCCAGCCCCGGCGGGGGAGGGCCCGGCCGCGCCGTCGGGGCGGGAGGCGGCGCGGGGGGGGGTCGGGGGCCGCGGGGCCGCTGCAGGGGGCTTTGGGGTAGCGAGCGCTGCGCGGGGCGGGGGGCGCGATGCTGATCCCCCCCCCCCCTTCCCCTCTCCGTGTCCCCCCGTGTCCCCAGCCTGGCCCCTCCCCGGCCGTTCCCGGCAGCCCGGTGCAGGCGGCAGGTGCTGCCCCGGGGCGCCGAGGTGCCAAATGCCTTCGGGGACAGGGCTCTGGTGACAGGGGGGCGCTGGGGAGCGGCAGCTCCACGCCTGCGCGGCTCCGGGCTGCACGGGGGGGGTCCTCGGTGCGTCTGCCCCCACCCAACACGGGGCCGTCCGGAGGGCTGCAGGGTCCCGGTTGTGCCCCGGTGCTGCTGGAAGAGACGGGGAGGTGGGCAGCTCCTGCACAGGTTGTGTGGTGGCTTCACGGAGCCCCCCTTCCCATTGCCCCCCCACGAAAGACGGGCACAGCCCCCCCGGCCCGCTGCAGGACGCTGGCACCGTGCCCGGTGCAGGCAGCGTCTGAAGGGCGCAGCCGCCCGGCGGGGGGGTCCTGGCGCGGCTGCCCGCGGTGCGGCACGCTTGTGCTGCAGAAGGGCTGGGCCGGCTGCGGTGAGGCCGGGCAGCCGCTGCGGTCAGGGGCTCAGCACCGCTGCCGGGGCTCTCCTCGCGCGTCCCCTTGCGCCCATGGCACCGTCTCCCCCGGGGAATTGCTGGGGGGCAGGTGCTGTGAGACCCCCGTGCCTGTGGCTGGGGCAGCCTCCTGCAGCTCCTCCTGCCCCAATCCTGCAGGGCTGACGGATGCGGGGGGGATGCAGGCTGTGGTCTCAGCCCCCCCCGCCGCTCTTTCCAGGGCGTTGGCTGTGGTTTCCGTCGATCTGTGCACGGCATTCGGAGCTGTCACGCTACCAGCAGCAGGGCCAGGCATCGACCCACATTGCCATGGCAGCCAGACCGCGGTGCCCCGGTGCTGGCGCTCACGAAACCGCAGTCCTGCAGCTGGTGCCGCGGGCTGCCCGTGCAGGGAGATGCCGCGGCCCCCTCTTCTCCCTGCCGGCAGCGCGAGCAGGGCACCTTGGCGCAGCGCGGCCCCCCCGCGGGGCTGCTGTCCCTGGCACCCGCCCAGTGCTGTCCAAAGGGCACCCCCAAGGTCGCAGCTGCTGGGCTCCATCATCCCACCCGGCCCTGCCTGCGCCCCCGTGCCGGGTGTCCCCGCTCCCTCCCCGTGGCGCCGTCCCTGCGCGCCCTCGTCCCCGTCCCAGTGCCCCGGCGTGGCTGGGGTCTCTGTCCCACGGTCCCCGCACCACCATGGTGCCACTCGGCGGGGACACCCTGCGGGGAGCCGGGGTTATTTTTGAGCATGGTTCCTGGAATAGCGCGGGGTGGGGACGCTGTAGGGGCATCCATGGGGCTCTGCCCCACTGCGCTCCTGCCTGCTCTCCGTTGTGCCATCGGCACGGTGTTGGGGCATTTACCCAGGATTCTGCACCCCTGCTCTGCTTGTGCCTCGTTTTCCTCCGTTCCCATGCCAGGACTGAGCCACCCCCGTCCTGCACCGCTGTGGAGACGTGAGGACCCCTCTGGGCCCTCTCTCAGAGCTGGGTGCAGGATCCCCGGGGCAGAGAGGGGCGGCAGCAGCCCCCAGCACATCGAGTGGGGCCGGAGCTGTGGCCCTGGGGGGCTACAGGGCCCCCCGCCTGGGGCAGGGGCTTGGGGGCGATGAGGCAGCACCGGGAAAGGCGGCAGGCTGGGGAGGGGGCCCTGGGGGCCGCGGCACAGCAGCTGCAGGAGCGCGTGCGGGTTGTGGTGGCAGCGGAGCAGCCGGACGGCGCGCAGGTTTCGGTAGCAGGATGCCGGCTGTTTGTTTGGGCCTGGCTCCTGTTACCAAGGCTGCCAGAGGCTGCTCGTGGCCTCCGCCGCAGCGGCGGCTGTGGGTGGAGGAGGCCCCCAGAGAGGCTTGGGAACCCCCATCCTCCCGCCCGGCCTCTCCACTCAGCTTTTCCACAGCCCTCGCGGCTGCGGCTGTGCCAGGCCGGGGGCCAAAGGGGGGGTCGGGCGCTGCCGCTGGCTTTGGCCTCGCTGATGAGTCACCGGCCTCGCAGGAAATGGCGAAGGCTGCGGCTTGGGGCCGCGCTGGCAGCTGCTGCCTGCGCTCGGCAGCAGCCCAGGCTCCCTGGCACGGTGGCACTGGGCTGTGGCACGAGGGGGGGCAGGACGTGGGGGATCTCCCCCTTGGCGTGCGGATGCTCAGCCCTGGTTTCTGGCCCCAGCCCCAGCCCCAGCGCTGCACTTTGGAGCCTGTCGGGGTCCCATCGGCTGGGACTGGGGTCCCGAGCGGGGTGAGCGCAGGGGGAGCAGTGCAGGCACCCCAAAGAAAGTGCTCCGCCTGCGTCCCAGCCGTGCTTCCTGCTCCGTCTCGCCTGGTGCTAATCGCCCCGGCCCTGCCCGTCCCGGGTGCAATCGGCCCCCTCCTGCCCCTTATCTCGGCAGCACAGATGGGATGCGAGCGGCACGTGGGGCTGATCCGTGGGGCAGAGCCGTGGGGCTGGCCCAGGCCGTGCCCAGCCCTACCCCACGAGCTGCTCTTGCACCGCAGCCCCCACGGTGCAGTGCTCCCCCGTGCAGGCTGGCGGGGCCGTGCTGGGCTGTGGCCCCCTCCTGGTATGGATTGGGGGGGACAGCAGTGGCCCCCGGCCCCCCAGCTCCCCTCACTGTGCCGTGCTGTGCCGTGCTGTGCCGTGCCATGCCTGCCAGGCCAGGCCCTTTGGTCCCGCTGCGAGCTCTTGGCACGCAGCGGCTCCGGGATGTAGGGGACCCCCGGGTGAGCCCCAGGGTGGGCTCATCCGCGGCGGCAGCGGCCGGCCGGGGGCAGGAAGAGCCGGGTCTGGCAGCGGCCCTGGGCTGTGTGAGTCACCGCGTCCCACAGCTCCCCTCCAGATGCGGGAGCGCGCGGAGCAGAGCGCAGCACGGCGGTCTCCGGCGAGGCAGGGCCCGACGATGCTGCGCCGCCTCTGCTGCTGCTGCTGCTGCTGCTGCGAGCGGCAAGGCAGGTGCCAGGGGTCCGGTGGCATCCCCCCAGCCAGGGGCTGCCATCCCTGTGGGGTCGCCCCCGGCGCAGCTCCGCTCGCCCCCGCGTGCCTGGGGGGCACAGAGGGGCATCTGTGCTGCGCTGGGGGGCACTCGGATGCGGCGTGGGGTGGCCACTGGGGTGCCAGGGGGGCAGGGGAGCCGTGTGCCTGCTGCTGGCGGGGCTGGCGTGGGTCCTGCGTGGCCTCGCCGGGACCAGGGCATGTGCAGGGCACGAGGCCGGGACCGAGCCCGCCCCGGGAGCCAGCCGGGGGGGGCGCGGTGACCCCCGGGTGTGCACCTGGGACGTGGCTGGTGGAGAGACCGGGGGGGTGCCGTGGGCCCGGGCACGCGGGGATGGCTCGTGGGGCCCCCACCCGTGCCCGGGGCGACGGGGAGGGGGGGTGCGGCGCGGGGCGAGGCGGGCGCGGGGGTCCCGGGGCGCGGGGGGGGCCGGAGCGGGCCCGTCGGGAGGCGCGGCGCGGCGGGGGCGAGGCGGGGCGGCGCGGGGCGGGACCCACGCGCGGGCCCGGGGCCGGGCCGGGACCGGAGCCGGCGGCAGCAGCGCGGCGATGGCGGGCTCCGAGTGGCTGCGGGGGGGCTCCGAGCCCGAGAGGAAGCGGTACCTGAGCGCACAGCTCTGCTGCGCCGGTGCGACGGCGGGGACGGGACGGGACGGGGCCGGGGAGCGCGGCGGGGACGGGACGGGAGGGACAGGACGGGGACGGGAGGGGACGGGAGGGGACGGGAAGGACGGGAACGGGGCCGCGGCGCGTCCGGACAGCGCCGTGGGTGCCGAGCCGAGCCGTGCCGGGCGCGCTGCTGCTGGGAACTGCGCCGTGCCCGGGGGTGCCCAGCGCCGGGGGCTGCTGCGGGGCTGCGCCATGCCCGGGGCCGTGCCGGGGGGGCCGAGCCGGGGGGGGCCGAGCCGTGCCGGGGAGCGCCGGGACGCGCTGCCGTGGGACGGGGGGGACGGGGAGGGTGGCGCAGGGCCTGCGCCGGGCAGGGAAGGGTTAACGGGGCGTGGCTTGCCCGTTAAGCCCCGCCCCCTCCCGAGTCCCGCCCCCTCCCACCAGGTTTGGCGGGGGCGGGTCCGGGGAACACCCACGCGTGTCCGTGTCCGCGCGTGCCCGCGTGCTTGTGCTCCACGGGCGTGGCCGCGCGCACCTGCACCAACCGGGAGCGCGTGCCCGACCCCACGGCACCGCCGGGACCCCCGGTCAGACCCCCGCGGACCCCCCGACCCTCCCCCGGCCCCCCTGCAGCCCCCCCACGCGTGTCACCGTGGGGTCCGTGGCGCTCCGCGGGGCAGCCCCTGGGGGCACGGGGCAGGGGGAGCCACGCGTGGAGTCCCCCCCCGGCTGGCACCAGCCCCGGTGCTGCGGGAGGGGCGCAGGCACGGGCAGGGGCCGGGGCCCGGGTGTCCCCGGTGCCGCAGGGGGCGGCGAGGCGTGGTGGGTCCCGACGGGCCGGCCCGGCCGGTGCAGCACCCACGGGGACCCCACGGCCCCCGGCGCAGGCGGGGAGCAGCTCAGCACCCGGTGAGGCTGGGCTGGCAGCTCCCGGTGCCGGGAGCCCTCCCTGTCCCCGGGGCTGCTCCGGGACTCTTCAGATCTTCAAAGCGCCACCGTAGCCACGCCACCGCCGCCGCGCACCGACCCACGCCGCCCTCCGGCCTGCCCACGGGCTGGGAGCTGCCTCTTGCGCCACCCTGCCCGACGCTGTGCTCACCCCCGGGGCACGGGGCTCCGGGGTTGTCACCAGCTGGGGACGCTCCGCGGTGGCACCAGGGCGCTGGTGGCCGCTGCGTGACCGAGCGAGGGGTTTGGGAGCGCCCGGTGCCTCACCGTGGGAAGCACAGGAGCTGGCGCTGCCTCCCGGCCCCGGGGCTGTTGTGGCAGCCTGGATCCAGCCCTTGCCGGCTGCTTGTGCCGTGCGTCTTGTGCCACCACCGCACAGTGCCCAGGCTCTGGCGCTGTGTTGGAGCAGGGCCAGGGCTGGGATCGGTGCCGGGGCACCCATCTGTGCTGCAGCCTGGGTGCTTGCCGCTCTGAGGGGGAGAGCTCTTGGCTGCACCGCGGTGGCCGAATCCTTCGGCAGTTTGTGGGCGCTGCCTGTGCCCTCTCACCGTGCTGGGTGTGGGTACAGGTGGAACAAAACACGCCGACACGGAGCCACCCGTGTGGCCCCACCCGGAGGCACAGGCGCCCCTTGCCCCCCTGCCCCAGGTGCCCCACGTCAGCCCCTGCTGAGGCACCGTTGCCCCCTGTGCCCGTCCCAGCGCCGCGGTGCCGCGTGCGGATGAGTTGTGGCTCAGGTATGTCCCTGCCCTCTGACGCGCGTTGGCGTCAGCCGCGCTCCCGCAGCTGTAGCTCGCCGCCCCAGATGTGTTGTTGGCGGAAAATCTGTGCCTTTGGAGCCTGCTGCCGCCCGCATTCCTCAGCGCCTGGCCCTGGCCCCAGCCCAGCAGGCGGTGCTGGGCCGGGAGAGCGGCCGGCGCTGGGAGCGGGGAGCGGGGAGCGGGGCGGCTCCTTCCCGGCAGCGGGCAGCCAGAGCCGCAGCCTCTGCCGGAGCCGTCGGTGCCGGTGGGCACTGCCTGCGGTGTGCCACGAGCAGGGCACGGGGTGATGTGTGCCAGCCTCTGTGTCCCTCGGACTCCACGTAGGGGTCGGGCCGTGTCCCGGCACCAGCGGCGGGGCCGGGCTGGTCGGCGCCGGTGCTGG
The DNA here is from genome assembly GCF_965140915.1 of Aythya marila. NCBI lineage: Eukaryota > Metazoa > Chordata > Aves > Anseriformes > Anatidae > Aythya > Aythya marila. The sequence goes on from NC_139043.1 coordinate 156,563,458, forward strand.
CACTGTGTGGGTGCCAGCCTCTGCGTGGGGCTGCGCCGCGCCACTGCTGCCCTTTCTCTTGCTGCCCTCGTTCCTGCCAGCAGCCCACGTGCTGGGCGCCTGGGCAGGGTCACAGCAGCTGGGGGTCCCCTGGGGGACACGCATGGCCAGCCAAGTTATGAGGTCCCACGTGAGCAGGGATGCTCCCTGGTGCCAGGGACAGGATTCCTCCGGGTGCCCCCTGGCAGCACCGCCCGCACCCCCCATCCCTTGTGAACACCCCACGGGTACCCCTGGGGCGGGGGGCGGTGGGGAGAGGCCCCAGGGGCTGAGCAGAGCCGGGTGCTGTGCTGGCAGCAGGCGCGGGGCCGGCGGCTGCCCGCCCTGGCTGTGCCAGACGCGGCGCAGGAGCGCCTGGAATGCGTTGCCGGGAGCGCTGGCTCCAGCCCCACGCTGGCTCCAGCCCCACGCGCTGCCTGGGGTGGAGGAGCCCAGCTCCTGCGCCCGCGTGGGCATGGGGATGGAGCTCTCAGCCCCTGGGCAGGGGGGTCCCGAGCCCCCTGAGTGTGGGGAGAGTGGGTCCTGCAGCTGTGGGGCAGAGGGCTGGCGGTCCCGAGCCTCCCGGTCTCGTGAACCTCAGGGTCCTGTAGCCCCAGGATATGGGTCCCACGAGTCCTGTAGCTCTGGGGGTCCTGAGGACCCTGGGCATAGGGATTTGGTGGTCCTGAGCCTTGCAAACCTGGCAGTCCTGCTGTCCCTGCTTGTGGGTGTGCAGGGTCCCAAATCCCCTGGCCTAGGGAACCAAGTGGTGCCGAGCTCCCTGGGGACAGGGCCTGGGGGAGGCTCGGGGGAGGCTCGGGGTCTCTGTGGCTCCTGGGCTGGTGAGCCTGGGGGTCCTGAGCCTCCTGGGCTTGCACACTTGGGGTCTTGTAGTCCCTGGATAGGGGTCCCATGGGTCCTGCAGCTGTGGGGTGTGGGGCTGGGAGGCCCCAAGCCTCCTCAGCTTGTGAACCTGGGGGCTCCAAGTGCTTTGTGCTTGCAGGGTCCCATAGGTGCTGCAGCTCCAGGGTGCAGGGCCGGGGTCCTGAGGACCCTGGGCTTGCAGACCCGGGGGTCCTGAGCCCCCAAAGAGCGGCTCCCACGGGTCCCACATCTCCGGGGCGGGGGGCTGGGGGTCCCGACCCACTGGATTCGCAGACCCGGGCGTGCCGAGGCGCGGGGGTCCCGGGGCTCTGCTCCCCCCCCCCCGGCCCGCAGAGGGGTCTCCAGGGGTCTCTGCCCCGCGCCCGCAGCCCCCGGGCCGCGCCCCGAGCGCATGGCGTGGGGAGGAAAAGGCGAGGAGGGGCCGGCGGCTTCCTGGGGTGGGGGGGGGGAGCCCCAGTCCCCGCCCCACAGCTCCGCACCTCGGCCGGGAGGGGCCGGGCCGGGGAGGGGTTTGCAGCCGGGGTAGCGCCGAGCCGAGCCGAGCCGAGCGGGGAGAGCGCAGCGAGCGCAGCGCCCAGCCCGAGCCACCATGTCCCGGCAGCGCGCCTGGGGCCGCGAGGATGAGGAGGGTCTCGCCGCGGGCCAGAGGAGCACCTCGGAGGACAACCTCTACCTGGCCGTGCTGCGCGCCTCCGAGGGCAAGAAAGGTACTGGGGGGGCGCGGGGGCTGCTCCCGCTCCGACGGCACGGCCAGCGGCACGGGGAGCCTTGGTGCAGCCCCGCCAGGGAAGAGCCTGCGCTGGGGGGGTGTCCCCTGGTTGGGCTGTGGGGAGACCCCACGCTGGGGGGGTGTCCCTTGGTTAGGGTATGGGACAGACCCCGTGCTGGGGCGGTGTCCCGTGGTTGGGCTATGGGACAGACCCCGTAGTGAGGAGGTGCCACTTGGTTAGGGTATGGGGCAGACCCCACACAGGGGCAGCGTCCTCTGTTTGGGCTATGGGACGGACCCCATACTGGGGCGGTGTCCCTTGGTTAGGCTATGGGACAGACCCCGTGCTGAACTGCTGTCCCTTGGTTAGGATGTGGGACAGACCCCGTGCTGGGGCGGTGTCTCTTGGTTAGGCTGTGGGGCACATCCCACGCTGGGGCGGTGTCCCCTGGTGGGGCTGTGGGACAGAGCTCCACGCTGGCCCATTGTCCTGCGGGGCAACGCCGTGGGGCCAGAGCTAGCCCTCGGGACCGGGCCCTGCAGTGCCCTGCAGCCGGGGCGCCGGCCCCAGTCCCACGCCGGCGCCAGTCCCCATCCCTGCTGTGTCAGCGCGGGGCGCAGGCGCTGCCCGCGGCGGCAGCGAGCGCTTCCTCCCACGCCCTGCCCGTCCTGCCCGCGGCCGCCCCGCCCCGGCTGCCTGTGCGCGGTGGCTGTCCCCATCCCGTGGCACAGCGGGCTGCGGGGCACTTTGGGTGCTGGGCGCAGGAGCGCTCCCCGTGGTGCGCACGTACCCGCCTGGGCGCGGGTGCCCGCCACACTTCCTTCCTCCCTTTGCGCTTGTGCCACTCCCTGCACTCGCTCGCTCCCCTTCACGTCCCGTCCCCGTGCAGCGCCCTGGCCTCGTGCTGCGTGCCCGGGCCCCGAGGACGAGCTGCCCGTGGGGTTCGCTCCACCAGGGTGCTGTGGGGTTGGGGTGTCCCCGGTGCGGAGGGCTGGGTGCCGCGCTGGCAGCGGGGCGCTGCGTGGGCAGATCCCGGCACGCTGCGGCGGGGCGAGATGTGGCATGCGCCACCCTGATCCCGATGGATCGCTGCGGTGTGGGCAGGAGGGGGCCAGCAGCATTGCCCCGTATGTGCCATTGAACCCTCCTTGTCCCCGTGCTGGGACCAGGACCAGCCCCCCTGGGCTATGCCGTGATGCTGGGAACGGCTGGGGCGAGGCGGGTGAAGCGTCCATAACGGGGACGCGTGGGGTGGGTGCTCATTAGCGGAGATAAGTGGCCTGGGCACTCGTTAGCAGGGGTAACAATGCAGGCCCTCGTCAGCAGGGGCAGGAAGGGCACCGGGTGGGGCCCGCGGGGCTGCCTGGCTCCGGGCAGCGTCGGCTCGTGGTGCCCGGCCGGCTGCGTCAGCCCCGTCCCCGTAATTACAGGGCAGAGGGGCAGGGAGTGCCCGGTGACTCAGAGCCCCGCGGGCAGGGACACCCCTCGCGGCTGGGAGCAAGGGCAGCCCCCGGCTGCCTCCGCCCTGGGGTGTCCGGGCTCTGTGGGGCAGGCCCCGGGGGGCTCCCACTCCTGGAACCGGTCCCCGTGCGCACCCCACGGGGACCACCAGCCCCGGGCTGCCCCTCGCCACGCAGCACCGCTCCCCACGCGCTTGCACCCCGGGCTGTGCCGGCGGTGCTGGGGCTGTGGGGTGCCCCGTGGGCTCGTCCCCACGCAGTACGTGCAGCACCTGGGGCCGTGTCGGTGCAGGCTGTCAGCGGGCTCATCCCCGCCCCGCGTGCCGTCTCTGTCAGGGCGCACGGGAGGTGCTCGGGGCCGTGCCCCGCGGTCCCGTCTGCCGCCAGCACCCGCGGGGCCGCGGGCAGGGCGGGCGCAGCCTCTCCCCGCGGTGCTGCGGTGCTGCTCGAGGTGCAGGGGCTGATTCACGTTAACTGTCTCCTTCCCGTTGCGTGCCGGCTGACTCACCGTGGTTCCCCATCGCGGTTGGCTCATCGCTTCCTGCTGCCAATGCATCCCGCGGGGCGGTGGGGGCCCTGCCAGCCCCCCCGGGGGGTTCCCCTGCTCCTTCCGCTGCACACTCAGCTCTGCCTCCTCTTCTCTTGCAGATGAGCGAGACCGGGTCCAGAAGAAAACCTTCACGAAATGGGTCAACAAGCACCTCATCAAGGTACGGGCGCGCGCCTCTTCCTGCAGACGTCTCAGCCCCGGGCGGGCTCCGCCAGCCCTGGTGCCCAGCCCTGGGCGCAGGAGCGTGGGCTCGGGGAATCGCAGAGCGGTTTGGTTGGAAGGGCCCTTCCCGAGCTCCCGGCTCCAGCCCCCTGACGTGGGCAGGGACCCCTCCCACCGGGCCAGGTCGCTCAAAGCCCCATCCAGCCCGGCCTGCAGCCCCGCTGCGGGATGTGCGTGGTGGGACGTGGGCAGCGCCGCAGCAGCACCTGGTGCTTGGCCCCTTCTGGCACAGCACTGAGCTCCTGGGGGCGCTGCCGGCGCTGCCTCTCCCCTTCCCTGGCCCCATCACGGCTGTGCCACCCCCTCCCACATGGGGCTGGGGACTGTGCCCTGGCCTGGAGTGAGTGGGGACCTTCCATGGGGGTTGATGCAGCAGGTTTGGGGGCTCTGCTGGGCTCGGGGGCTTTGGGCGCGGTGCGGGCTGGTGCCCTCTGCTGCCTGCCAACCTCTAGAACTGGCTCCAGGGTGCCAATCCTGGCAGCTTGTCCCCACAGGGGCTGGCTCCATCCCAGAGGGGCCTGATGTCCCCGGGCGCTGCCTTCTGCCGCGGTCCCATCCCGTCCTCCCGTCCCCCACACTTTCCCTCTCCCCCGTGCCGCCCGCACCGCGTTCCTGCCAAACCCAGCCAGGGCCCTGCGAGCGTGCCGGCACCCGTCCCTGCTGCGCCGCGGGCAGAGCCCGCGTCAGTGCCTGGCACACGCCGAGACGTCTCCCCCGGGCCCCGCGTGCCAACGTGTCCCCGCGTGCCGGCGGCCCGGCCCTGCGGCGCCGAGTGCCGTGCCGTGGGCTGGGCACCTCGGGGTGACCCCGCGCCCCCAGTCTCCAGCCTGTCTCCTCTCCGCCTGCCTCTCCTAACCTCTCTCTTTTCTCTCTGGCTCTCCTCCTTGCGGCAGCACTGGCGAGCAGAGGTAGGTGCGCTCCCTCTCCGGGCACGGGCTGCCCCTCTCCACGCTCCTTTCTTTTCTCACTGCTTCCCTTCACCCGCACCGGGGCCGATGGCCCCGTGGCCACGAGCACGGTGGGCGGTGGGGCCACGTGCATGAAGGAGCCTGCACCCAACCTGCCTGGCCTCGGGTCCCTGGGGTGCAGGGAGGGAGCTGCCCTCTGCGTGCGCTTGGGGGTGTGTGTAGGGGGACGTGGGGCCGGGGTCCGGTCCTGCTGTTGGGCACCAGGCAGGACGTGTGCGAGCACCTTGTGGCGGAGGGGTGCGGGTTTCCCACTGCTGCTCCCGTGCCAGTGCCCGTCGGAGCGGGGCTGGAGCGGCGAGTGGCAGCTGGTGCCGTGCGTGGCGTCGTGGTAACGCTGCCTCCCGTCCCTGCAGGCGCAGCGCCACGTCAACGACCTCTACGAGGACCTGCGGGATGGACACAACCTCATCTCGCTGCTGGAGGTGCTCTCGGGGGACACACTGGTAGGTGCCGCGCCACCGGGCCGGGCGCTGGCGTGCCGGGACTCCCGGCTGCCCCGTCCCCGCTTCCTGCACCCACCTCCCGCCCTGCTTGGCCTCTCCCTGCTTTGGTCCTGGCGCGGGAGCTGCCCGGCACCGGAGAGGGGTCGACCTGGGGCTGGCACCGGCCTCTCCGCCCCGAGGCCATGTCCCCGCTGCCCCTCTGCCGCGCCGCGACCTCTCTAACACATTAACGTTTCTTTGCTTTGGTGAACTCTGCTCCTCTGTACTGGTCTCCTGTTTGCTGATCTGACCCTGACCTTCTCCCCTCTGGCCTTTGCCTCCTTTCTTTGCACTGCTCTTGCTGGGTAGCCGAGGGAGCGCGACGTGATCAGGAACTTGCGGTTGGTGAGTGGTTCTGCCGTTTGCTCTCCGCATGGCCCAGCGCGGCGTGCGCCCGGGAGCCGCCCCGGCACAGCCACCCCGTCCTGCCCCATCCCGGGGTCACCGGAGGCAAGGCAGCTCCACGTGCTCGGTGCTGTGCGCTCAGTGCTCGGCCGTTGTGGCCGAGGAGGAGAGGAGAGGAGAGGAGAGGAGAGCCAGGCAGTGCAGGACAGGGCGAGCTGCGCGGGGCCCTCCTGGCCCTCGTGGCTGCGGAGGCACCAGGGCACCCGCAGCAGGGCAGAGATGGCAGCTCCCTGCTGGTGCCTTGCAGCCCGCAGGCCCTGGGGGCAGGAAAACCTCTTGGTTCATCGCTGAGCTGCAGCGTGGTGGGTCTGGGGTCTCCTGGCACCTTCTGCAGCCGGCGTCAGGGAAAACCACCGCCTGTGGGGCAAAGAGGGCCTGGGGTCTCCGGCCAGGCACGAGGTGTGCCAGGGGAGCTGCCTGCAGGATCCTGAGTGGGGATCCCCACAGAGCTGGGGAAATCCCATCGGGGGAAAGTCCTAGCGTGGCAGCGCCCGGTCCCTGCCACAAGTGCACCAGTGAGCTCCCCGGTGCCACCGGCACAGCCGTGCCGTGCGGGGCCGTGCCGTGCCACGGGGCCGCGGTGCTGCACGGCGAGGAAGCGCAGGCACAGCCGGCGGGACGCTGCCTGCGCCTGCCATTGTTGGGCCCAGCAGAGCTTCCTCCCGGCGGGACGGGGGGAGGATTTCCGCGCTCGCTCCTTCCTGCGCAGGTGTTGCCTGCTGGCAGCGCGGGGGTGGTGGTGGTGGTGGTGGTGGTGCTGGTGATGCTCTGCACCACGGGGAGCGCACGGCTGCGGCTCCAGGGCTCAGCTCCCTGCAGCCACGGGGTGCACGGAGCCTGTGCTCCCCCCTGCACCTACCCTGCACTGGTGCCTCCTATATTTTGGGCAGGAGCCCGAGGTGGGGACGTGGGGATGGGGATAGGGCTGGGCCCCCGTGCGGTGTGTGCCATGGGGAGCAGGGTTGCTGTACAGTGCTCGTCCCTAGCCGGTCTTGGGCTCCCCTTGCACCGCAGCCCATGGCCCTGGGGGCTGCTCGTGCTCGGGCTGGGCTGGTCCCCGGGCTGGGGGCAGCTCCCTGCCCGCTGAGTGGGGGCTGGCTCCTCGCGGCACAGCACGGGGACAAAGTGCGGAGGGTGTGTGGCATTGGCATGCGCAGCTCCGGGAGGCGCCGGGTGTCTGGGGGGGCTGCGGGGCTGCACCCCGGGGGGGCCGCAGCTCAGATGCCTGCTCTCTCTCCCTGCAGCCCCGGGAGAAGGGCCGGATGCGCTTCCACAAGCTGCAGAACGTGCAGATCGCCCTCAACTACCTGAAGCATCGCCAGGTGAGGGGGGGAACCGGGCACACGAGGGGTGGGGGCACCCTCAGTGGGACCCCCGCTGCGGGGCTGCGGCGCGGCCCCTGCCCCCTGCAACTCGCACGCCTCGCTGTCGGCAGGTGAAGCTGGTCAACATCCGCAACGATGACATCGCCGACGGCAACCCCAAGCTGACGCTGGGCCTCATCTGGACCATCATCCTGCACTTCCAGGTGGGGCAGGCGGTGCCGGGGCTCTGCGGCACCCCCGGGTCGGGGGGCAGTGCGCGGCGCGGCGCAGGATGGGGCCCGTGGCTCGCCCGGCGTAACGGCCGCGTCCCTGCAGATCTCGGACATCCAGGTGACGGGGCAGTCGGAGGACATGACGGCCAAGGAGAAGCTGCTGCTCTGGTCCCAGCGCATGGTGGAGGACTACCAGGGCTTGCGCTGCGACAACTTCACCACCAGCTGGCGGGACGGGCGCCTCTTCAACGCCATCATCCACCGGCACAAGTAGGTCTCCTGGAGCGGGGCAGGGACCCGGGCAGCACACGGGGGTATCGGGGCGGCCTGATGCCATACCACCAGCTGTGGGGCTCCCCGTTCCCGTGGCACAGAGCTTCTCTGGTCACACAGCCGTACCCTGCCTTTGCTCCTGTTCGGTGCAGAGCCGTGCAGAGACCCTGGGTCCCTGCCGTGGGGAGCAGCAGCCTCTGGGGCACTGTATCTCAGGCAGGATTTGGCCGCTTGCACCGGCCCGCAGGGCTGAGCCATGCGCAGGGCAGGCACGTGCTCGCTGGCACCGCCGCTCCAGGGCAACGTCGGCACGAGCTCCCGACAAGCCCCGACCCATCGGCCTGCACCGGCAGCGCCGTGGCGCGGGGAGCCGCGCAGCCTCGCCACCTTCCCACGCTCCCAGCAGCCGCGTGGGCAGGCGGCGCTGAGCCCCCGGCCGCGGCACCGTGCCTGCGCAGCGTGCCGGGGCGCGGGGCGGGCAGGCCCCCGCCGGCCCTGCCAGGGCTGCGAGCCTTTGGGGCACGCAAGTACGTGCCGGCGCGCCGCGCCCGCGTAGGGTGGGGAGGAGGCGCCTGCACCGAGCTGAGCCGTGCCGAGCTGTGCCGTGCCACACTCCGTGCCGAGCCGCTGCCACGGCCGGAGCTCAGCGGGGCTCGGTGCCGGCATGGAGCGCAGCGCGCGGCATCGCGCCAGGAAGCAGCCGCGGCGCCGTGGCGCAGGGAGCTCGGCGCGGGCGCTGCCGGGGGCCGAGGACGGGGTGGTGCTGGTCTGCGAAGATGTTCCTGCCGCCGCCGAGCGCCTGGAGGCCGCCAGCGTCAGCGGCTCCATCTACTCCGTGCACTCCACCCTGCGCCTCAAGGAGCTGTAGGCTGGGGGCTGGGGGCGGGGGGGTGCTGACAGCCCCCTGGGGTGCTGGGCGGGGGGAGCTGTTCCCCTCCCCACACCCTGGGCATGGCGGGGGCTCACAGTCCTACTGTGGGGCTGGGGGTTGGGGCCAGAGCCCTGCGCTCCTGCTGAGGCCCCTGGCTGGGGAGGGAGAGGAGAGCAGGGGGGTGGATGCAGCCGGGGGGGTGCTGCCTCTTGGGGTCCGTGCACGGGGACGTGGGGCACCGCCTGCCCCTTGGGGTGCCTGCACGGGGCTGCTGCTGGCTCCCTGTGCCCGTGGGTCCAGGGGAGGGGGCGTTGCAGGCCCCCCGTGCCCGTGGGTTGGTCGAGGGGCTGTTTGTTACTCGGGTCTGTGCAGGGGCCTCGCTGGCTCTGCACGCCCACGGTCCTTGCAGCAGGGTTGTCCCGGGCTCCCCAGGCTCCTGGTGTGGGTCTGGGGGTGTCCCCAGCTCCCTGTGCCCCCGTGTGGGACCCCTGGCTCCCCAAGCCGTGGAGCACAGCACGCGCATGCTGAGGCTCAGCAGAGGTGCAGGCAGCACCCGAGGAGGGTGGGACCGCTGTGCCCAGGGTTCCCCCGAGCTCTCAGGCTGCCAAAAACGCGTGCCGTGGGGCAGGGAGGGCGGCGGGTGCTGCTGCCCATGGCCCCGGTTGCCCTGCAGGGAGAGCAGCTGCCGGTGCAGAGCCTGCCCCCCACCCGCCGGGGGGTCCTCGGCCGGGGGGCAGCGTCTCAGCGCTCCCTTCCCTCTGCCCGCAGGCCCATGCTCATCGACATGAACAAGGTGTACCGCCAGAGCAACCTGGAGAACCTGGACCAGGCCTTCACCGTGGCTGAGCGGGACCTGGGGGTGACGCGCCTGCTGGACCCCGAAGGTAGGGGCACGCCACCCGTCCCCCCACGTCCCTGCGCTGCGGCAAGGGGACAGTGTCCTTGGGGTGGCAGCGGCCTCCGAGGGCACACGGAGCCACTTGGGGTCCCTGCTGGGCTGACCGCCCCCTGTGCCCCCAGACGTGGACGTGCCGCAGCCAGACGAGAAGTCCATCATCACCTACGTCTCCTCACTCTACGACGCCATGCCCCGCGTGCCCGACGTGCAGGACGGCGTCAAGGCCAACGTGAGTGCTGGGGCCGGGCTGCGCCCGCGTGCCGCCAGCGGACACCCGGCCCCACGGCTCGCCTCTGTGCCGCAGGAGCTGCAGCTGCGCTGGCAGGAGTACTACGAGCTGGTGACGCTGCTGCTGCAGTGGATCCGCCACCACACCGTGCTCTTCGAGGAGCGCAGGTTCCCCGCCAGCTACGAGGAGATCGAGGTGAGGGAGCTGGGGCAGGGCGGCCTCCGAGCTCCACTCACCACGGGGTCTCGGTGGCCGGGGCCAGGGCTGGGTGTGCGTGGGGACCCCGTGCAGGGGGACGAGGGACGCCAGCGCTCCCGGTCGTGGTGCCTGCGCCTTGGCACCGAAATCTCGGCTCTCCCCTCCGGTGCCGCGCGCCGGCCCCGTTCCCACGCGCGGCTCGCAGCTGCGTACCAGTGCCGTGCCGCTGGCGGGGGATGAAAGGCCCCAGCGCAGAGGGGAGCGGTGCTGGTGCCCGGGGAGCCTCCTGGCGCTGGCCCAGCTGGCCGGTGGCCCAGCCATGGGCTGGTTCCCGCTGCGGCACCCCGGGCAGCACACACCCAGCCCTGCTGCTCCGTGGGGGCTGCGCGGCGCTGCAGGGGCACCATCCCCGGCCGGGTGCTGCCTGGCGCTGGTCCCTCTCGGTTCCTGCAGCCTGGCCCTTTTTAGGGGGGGGCTGCGGGGCAGGAATGGGCTCGGGGCCAGGGCTGGGGTTGTGCTGGCACTGATTGTGGTGGTCGAGTGGTGGAGCCGGGATGCCGCGGGCAGGGAGGGTCCCTCTGACTCAGCTTTTCCAGGCAGGCTCCTCGTGAGTCACCCTCTGCAAACACGAGCCTCCCCACCCGGCCCCTTCCTTCCTGCGGGCTCTGCGTGCCATGGAAAGTGGGGGGGGGATTGCCTGAGTTGCCCCCCAGCCTGGCGCTGGTCTGCAGGCAGCCATGGCTCGTGGTCAGGCTGGGCTGGCAGCCCGCGGGCAGGGGGCTGGATGGGGAGCGGGGCCCTGGCTTGTGCCCCACAGCAGGGCCCATGGGGCCAGGGGTCAGCGCTGCCCCCCTGCAGCTGCCCCCCGTGGCTGCCCCCCTGTAGCTGCCCCCTTTTTGGCAGATCCTCTGGCGCCAGTTCCTGAAGTTCAAGGAGACAGAGCTCCCGGCCAAGGAGGCCGACAAGAACCGCTCCAAAGCCATCTTCCAGTCCCTGGAGGTGAGCAGGACCCCGGGGGGGCCGTGACGGGGGCTCTGGGGGTCCCAGTGTGCTGGGGGGGGCGTTCCTGGAGGATCCCGGGGCAATCTTCTCGCACTGTCTGTTTGGTGCTGGGGGCGGAGGCCGTCCTGTGCCTCTCCCATTTCTGTTTCCGTGAGGCTTTGCCTCCGGCATCAGCAGCTGAGACGTGGCACCCGCAGCCAGGGCTGCCCCCCTCCCACCGGTCCCGATCCCCCCCCCAGCCGCTGCGCTGCCCCCCGGGGCCCCGGCTGGCGGGTCTGATGAGCCCCGCTGTGCGCAGGGCGCCGTGCTGTCGGGGCAGCTGAAGGTGCCCCTCGGGTACCACCCGCTGGACGTGGAGAAGGAATGGGGCAAGCTGCACGTGGCCATCCTGGAGCGCGAGAAGCTGCTGCGGGCTGAGTTCGAGAGGTGAGTGCCCCGCGGTGGCACCGGGCACGGGGACGGGGCACGGCGCGGGGGCTCCTGGGGCTGCCGCGGCCTCGCGGCCCCTTCGCGTGCGGCTGAGCTCCGCCTGGGCTGGGCTGGGCCGGGCCGGGGTGTCCCTGCGGCCCCCCCGTCCGAGGATGGAACCGCAGGGTGCATGAGTCACTGCCCGCCCTCGGGAAGCCAGCGCACCGCCAGCCCCGAGCACGGCACTGCCGCTGGGCTCTGCTGTGCGCCGGGTGGGTGCGCTGGGTGCCGGGGGGCTCTGCCGTGTGCCGGGGGGGCTGCGCCGGGGCAGGGGAGCGCGGGTGCGTCGGGGCTGGCGGCACGGGCAGGAATGGGGCCGGGGCTCCGCGGCGGGCGGCCAGGGCTGGGTCGAGGCTGGATCCCAGCCCGGGGGCGGGCGCTGCTGCGCTGGGTGGGGACGGGCGAGGAGCCCGCGGGATGGGATCCGCGCCTGCAGGGGTGGGATCTGGGCTGTGCTGGCGCAAAGTCCGGGCTGAGTGTGCAGGGATCTGAGGCGCGCCGGGGCGGGATCCGAGCAGTGCAGGGACGGGCGCTGTGCCACGCACAGGCAGGATCCGTGCCTTGCAGGGACAGGATTTGGGCTGTGCGGGTCAGATCCGAGCCGTGCCCGGACGGGATGTGTGCTGTGCAGCAACCTGCACGGTGCATGCACGGGGCCCTCACCATGCAAAGATGGGCTCCGCGTCCTCTGCTGTGCCTGGATGGAGCCCGTGCTGTGTGTGGACAGGATCCGTGCTGTTCCTGGGCAGGGGCTGTGCCGAGCACGGGCAGCATCCGTGCCTATGCACTGTCCCCAGCCCTGCCCTCTCCCCGCGCAGGCTGGAGAGGCTGCAGCGCATCGTCAGCAAGCTGCAGATGGAGTCGGGGCTCTGCGAGGAGCAGCTCAACCAGGCGGACACCCTGCTGCAGTCGGTGAGGGGCGGCCGCGGTGCCGTGCGGTGCGTGGGGGCGCGGTGCGGGGCGGTGCAGCAGCACCCTGACCGTGTCCCGTCCCCAGGACATCCGGCTGCTGAACGCAGGGAAGGCGCCGCAGAAGGCGGCTGAGATCGATCGGGACCTGGACAAGGCGGATGCCATGATCCGCGTGCTCTTCAACGACGTGCAGACGCTGAAGGACGGCCGGCACCCGCAGGGGGAGCAGATGTACCGCAGGGTGTACCGCCTGCACGAGCGCCTGGTGGCCATCCGCACCGAGTACAACCTGCGCCTCAAGTCGGGGGTGCCGGTGGTCGCCCAAGCCCCCCCGGCGCTGGGGCAGCGGCCGCGGCAGGAGCTGGACGACGCCACGCTGCGCTACCTGCAGGACCTGCTGGCGTGGGTGGAGGAGAACCAGCGGCGGCTGGGGGCGGCCGAGTGGGGCGTGGACCTGCCCACCGTGGAGTCCCACCTGGGCAGCCACCGCGGCCTCCACCAGTCCATCGAGGAGTTCCGCGCCAAGATCGAGCGGGCGCGTGCCGACGAGGTGAGCCGGCAGCCTGCTGCCACCGCCGTGTCCCGCCCGGCACTGGTGTCCTCACCCAGACCTTCCCTTTAGGGTGCTCCTGTCCCCTGGGGGTGCGGGGTGTCCCTGTGGTGGCTGCCAGCAGGGCTGCCGCCCTGTGCTCACGGCTCGCTCTCCCCTAGGCGCAGCTCTCACCGGGCCCCCGCAACGCTTACCGGGAGTGCCTGGGGAAGCTGGACCTGCAGTACGCCAAGCTGCTGGTGAGGCGCCGGGCTGGGGGCTGGGGGGACGTGGGGAGGAGGCGCAGGGTGTGGGGGGGCGTGGGGAGGAGGCACAGGGTGTGGGGGGACGTGGGGAGGGTGTGTGGGACATGGAGAAATGGAGAGGAGGATGGAGGGGGGATGTGGGGAGGAAAATGCTGAGGGAGGAGATGCGTGTGGGGGTGCAGACCCATCCCATCCCATCCCATCCCATCCCCATCCCAACCCATCCCATCCCATCCCATCCCATCCCATCCCTGTGCCCCCCCAGAACTCCTCCAAGTCCCGGCTGCGCCACCTGGAGAGCCTCCACGCCTTCGTCAGCGCCGCCACCAAGGAGCTGATGTGGCTGAACGAGAAGGAGGAGGAGGAGGTGAACTTCGACTGGAGCGACCACAACCCCAACATGACGGCCAAGAAGGAGAACTACTCGGTACGCCGTGCCCGCCCTGCCACCTTGTGCCCTCCCCACCCCTCCTGTCCCTGTCCCGCGCTGTCCCCGGGTGCGCACCCAGCTGTCCTCGGGGGTCCCCAACCCCCCCGGCCCCGTGCGTGGCTCCCCATGGTCCCAGTCCCTCCGGTGACGTTTCTGCGTGATGCCTCGTGCAGCCAGGGGCAGGGGGGGCTCTCTGTGGCCCTCGGCCTCCCCGTCTCATCTCAGCTCACGTGCTCTGCTGCGCCGCTTGCTCCCACCCCGCTCTGTAGCTCTTTATCTCCTCATCGTGCCAGCGCTGCTCGTTATCTCTTTTGTTGTCTGATCTGGGCTTCAGCCTGCTCTTCCCCTCCCGCTATCTGGTCGCCTGGATGAAACCACATCTGCGTGCTGCAGCGCCGAGTGCACGCCAGCCCCGTCACCCCCAGCTGCAGCACGTGCAGCGCCGGGGGGGCTGCGGGCCTCAGCACCCAGCCCGTGCCCCCGTCCCCCAGCACCCCCAGCCCTGTGCCCCCCAGCTCCCCATTCCTGCCGTGGCTGGGGGCCCAACACACCCCGCACATCCCCCTGGCGTGTCCCCGAGCTGCAGAGCTGCGCCCCGGCGTGCACAGAGCACACGCAGGGCTGTGTGTGTGCACACCCACGCACACCCATGGGGGGGTGCCGGCCCTGCACAGGGGGGCCCTGGAGCTCACCACCGCTCCCGATGCCCACGCCAGGGACTGATGCGGGAGCTGGAGCTGCGGGAGCGCAAAATCAAAGAGATCCAGAGCACGGGGGACCGGCTGCTGCGGGAGGAGCACCCGGGCAGGCAGACGGTGGAGGTGAGCGGGGAGCGCAGGGAAGGGGGCAGCGGGTGGGGGCGGTGCGGGGGGCACTGCTGGGGGGCTCTGTCCTGACGTGCCCCCCCCTGTCCCCGTTGTCCCAGGCCTTCCAGGCAGCCCTGCAGACGCAGTGGAGCTGGATGCTCCAGCTGTGCTGCTGCATCGAGGCGCACCTGAAGGAGAACAGCGCCTACTTCCAGGTAGGGGCGGGGGTGCCCACGGGGCCCCCACCGGCCGCGGCCCCCCCCCCCGGGGCTGGGCTGTGTGGCCCCGCTCACCCCGCTCTGCCCCCCCAGTTCTTTGCTGACGTGAAAGAGGCTGAGGAGTTCCTGAGGAAGATGCAGGAGAACATGAAGAAGAAATATTCCTGTGACCGCAGCATCACGGTCACACGCCTGGAGGACCTGCTGCAGGACTGCGTTGTGAGTGCCCCCCTCCCCCCTCCCCCCCTCGCCTTGCTGCAGCCCCCCAGGGTGACCCCCACCACATGCACCCCACTGCAGCACCCCAACGTTGATCCCCCAGGTGTGCACCAAAACATTAACCCCCGTGTGTGCACCCCTACACTGCCCCCCACATGTGCACCCCACGGCAGCACCCCAGGTCTCTGCCCCCCACTGCAGGGCCCACTGCCCCCCCCCAGCCTGCAGACAGACCCCATGGCAGGCACGACCCCCTCACCCCTTCCCATAGTCCCCCCGCTGCCCTGCAGCGTGCTGTGGGGCTGCGGGGCCGCTCACGCCGCGCTGTGCCGCAGGACACCAAGGACCAGCTCACCGAGTACCAGGGGCAGCTGGCGGGGCTGGCGCGGCGCGCCAAGGCCATCGTGCAGCTGAAGCCCCGCAGCCCGGGTGCCCCGCTCAAGGGCCGCCTGCCCATCCAGGCCGTCTGCGACTACAAGCAAATGGAGGTGAGCGGGGCGCGAGGGGGCCGGGGGGGTGGTGGCGGCGGCGGCGAGGGGACGGCGCTGCGCCCGCGCTGGGCTGACGCCTGCCCGCCCCGCAGATCACGGTGCACAAGAACGACGAGTGCGCCCTGCTGAGCAACGCCCAGCCCTACAAGTGGAAGGTGCTGAGCGCCGCCGGCAGCGAGTCCATCGTGCCCTCCGTCTGCTTCCTCGTGCCGCCCCCCAACAAGGAGGCGCTGGAGGCCGTGCACAGGTGGGTGAGCGCCTGACGGTGCCCCCCAGCCGCCAGCGGGGGTCCCCGCTTGCTCTGTCCGTTGCCCCCCCGGCTGACGCTGCCTCTCCACAGGCTGGAGGCCGCCCACCAGCAGCTCCTGGTGCTGTGGCACCAGCTGCACCTGGACATGAGGAGCCTGCTCTCCTGGCAGTACCTGATCCGCGACATCCAGCAGATCCAGTCCTGGTCCCACCTGACGGTGAGTCCCTGACGAGGGGCTGGCGCGGGGCAGCTCCGTGGGGCCCCGGGAGCCGCCGCGGGGGCTGACGGTGCTGCGTGCCCCCAGTTCCGCACCATGCAGGTGGAGGAGTGCAGGCAGGTCCTGCGCAGCCTGGAGACGCACTACCAGGACTTCATGAGGGACAGCCAGGACTCGCAGAGCTTCCAGCCCGACGACCGGCTGCAGGTGGAGCGCGAGTACAACACCTGCACCCAGAAGTACGAGCTGCTGCTGCGCAGCCAGGAGAAAGGTGAGCCCCAGCCGGGCATCCCCTCCCTCCCAGAGGTGCGGGCAGGGCGAGCGCAGCAGCCATTGACCCGGCCCCGATGTCCCCGCAGGAGAGCAGGATGAGTCCCTCTGCAAGAACTACATCTCGCAGCTGAAGGACATCCGCCTGCAGCTGGAGGGCTGTGAGAGCCGCACCATCCACAAGATCCGCCTGCCCCTCGACAAGGACCCGGTCAAGGAGTGCGCCCAGCGCATCACCGAGCAGCAGGTGTGTGCTTCTGCAGGCGTGCAGCACGTGGGGACCCCTGCAGACCGCTGGGCTGCAGACCCCTGCCCTTCCTCTGCTCCTTCCACGCCTGGGGAGCCTCTTGCTGTCAGGATGTTGCGTTTGGCACGACGTGGATGTAGGCACCAGGCTGCCTGTGAGCTAACATGCGCTGCTCTCCCTGCAGCAAATCCACCTGGAGCTGGAGGGCATCAAGAAGAGCCTGGACAAGGTCAGCGAGAAGACGGAGAAGGTGCTGGCCCAGCCAGAGCAGGCCAGCTCGGCCCCTGTCCTGCGCTCAGAGCTGGAGATCACGCTGCAGAAGATGGACCAGGTGTACAGCCTCTCCAGCATCTACCTGGAGAAGTGAGTGCCCTGTCATGGGTGGCTCCACGCTGTGGTTCTTCATCCTCCGTGCTGGGAACAAGCACCAGGGCATCGGCAGGGGTGGAGGAGGAGGAGGAGGAGGCAGCTGGCTGTGCCCTGGCGGTGTTCCTGTCTCCTCGCTGTGTCTTCTCGCTCACGCTGCTGCCTGCTCGGCTCTTGGCACCCACGGAAGCTGTCCCCTCTCTCTGCAGGCTGAAGACCATCAACCTGGTGATCCGCAGCACGCAGGGGGCAGAGGAGCTGGTCAAGAAGTACGAGGACCAGCTGAAGAACGTGCAGACCGTGCCAGCTGACCTCAAGGAGCTGGAGGCCAGCAAGGCCGAGCTGAAGGTACCGGGGCTGCGCCGCGCTGGGGGCGGACTGGGGCCGGCAGGGACCGGGGCTGAGCTCTGCTCCGTGCCTTGCAGCGTCTGCGTGCGCAGGTGGAGGGGCACCAGCCCTTCTTCAGCACGCTGGAGACTGACCTGAGCAAGGCCAAGGACGTCAACGAGCGGATGGTGAGGGGCCACAGCGAGCGGGACGTGGACCTGGACCGCTACCGGGAGCGAGTGCAGCAGCTGCTGGAGCGCTGGCAAGCCGTCCTGACCCAGATCGACCTGCGCCAGCGCGAGCTGGACCAGCTGGGCCGCCAGCTGCGCTACTACCGCGAGAGCTGCGACGGGCTGCTCCAGTGGATCCAGGACGCCAAGCAGCGGCAGGAGAAAATCCAGGCGGTGCCCATCACCGACAGCAAGACCGTGCGGGAGCAGCTGCTGCAGGAGAAGGTAGCACCCGGGGCAGGGTGAGCGCGGGCGGCCTCCCAGTGCTCGTGGCGCCTGAGCTCACCCCCGTGCGTTTCCCCAGAAACTCCTGGAGGAGTGCGACCGCAACAAGGAGAAGGTGGAGGAGTGCCAGCGCTACGCCAAGCAGTACATCGATGCCATCAAGGTGCGCAGCTGGCCATGCATGATGCTGCAGGCTGGCCTTGACAGAGGCACTGGGGCCAGCATGGGGCTGGGGGGGCAGTGCAGGGCCAGGGCTTCCAGGGGCACAGGGGCTCCCCGGAGCGCTGCCCCCCCTGCTGACCTGGCTTCTCCCCGGCAGGACTACGAACTACAGCTCGTCACCTTCAAGGCGCAGGTGGAGCCCATGGCCTCTCCGGCCAAGAAGCCCAAAGTGCAGTCTGCGTCTGACAGCATCATCCAGGAGGTGAGGGGGGACACCTCGGGGTGGTCCCGGCACGTGGCTGAGCCTGGAGCTCCTTCAGCAGGAGCAGAGGGCTGCAGCACGGGGAGGGTGCGGGGGCTGGCCACAGCTCTGTGGGGTGGTGGGGCTGGGGTCACTGTGGTGTGCTCCCTTCCCGCTGACCCCACTGTCTGCTGCAGTACGTGGACCTGCGGACACGATACAGCGAGCTGACCACGCTGACCAGCCAGTACATCAAGTTCATCACCGAGACGCTGCGGCGGCTGGAGGAGGAGGAGGTAGGGGCACGGGGCGTGGGCGTGCGGGGCAGCATGACTCCGGCTGCATTTTCTCTTCTTCATGAGAATGGGGAACGTGGTTCATGATGAGTGCCAGCCCCATCACTAACACTGGCCCACGGCCTCTAACCCTGCTCTGATCTGGGCTTCTGGGACCGAAGCCGCTGGCTCTGGGTGCAGCAAATTTCCGAGCAGCGAGGGCCAGCCGGGGTGGTGCGCAGCCGGCTGTGGGCGCTGCCGGGCTCTGGTGTGACCGGTGGTAGGAGACACTTCCCAGATACACGTAGCGCAGTCAGCACCTGCCATCAGCATGACGCTGTGCTCGGGCGCCGCGGGACCGGATGCCTCGGTTGTTCTGTCTTGGTAACCTTTCTAACTCTTGGTTTCTGCCCTTGGAAGTCGAGCCGCTTTGCCAGTGCTTTGTCTTGGGGGATGTTTGTGTTGGTGGGGATCTAATGGAGGGTAAAAAACCAGGATGACTCTGGCATCCCTGCACCAGGTACTCACTCTGCGCATGTCCCCCTCCTCACGGCACCCCCGCCTCACCCCGTGGCTGCCCGCAGCCTGCGCGCCCTGCTCCTGCTCACTGCTCCTGCCCTCCGGGGAGCCGCTTGCCCTCCCGCCTTCCTCCTCTCCTTCTGCCTGCGCTCCTGGGCACTCACTGCACCTCTCGGGATGGCACAAGGGGACCCGGCTCACCTGCACGTGTGCTGCCTATGCCTGTCCCCAGGGCTGTCCCTGAGCTCGCGGTGCATGCAGCACGAGCACTCCGCAGCACGGCCCCAAGCCACACACGAGCTATGTCGGCTCCTCGATAGCCGGCTTGTTTGGAGCGGGCCGGCGGGGGACTCGGACCGGCAGGGGCGGTGCTGGTGCTTGGAGCGCTTTCCACATCGTCGAGGTTTTCCTGGCAGGGAAAGCGCAGCTGGCACCTTCCTCGCCCCAGCTCCCCTCTGTCCTGCTGCATCCGGCCGGGGCTCTCGTTCCCCTCGTGCATGGGGCTGGGAGAGGCTCTGCCCGGACGGCAGTGGGCACGGTGGTGGTGTGCAAGCTGCTTGCATCCGTCTCCATTGCCTTGGGCTTGGCTCGCGCTCCATTCCTTGTCCGTGGTACGTGGGTCATCCTGCTTCCTGCACTGCTGTCCGGGTCCTGTCGCCTGTCTGCCTGCGCCCTGCTAAGTCAGATCAGTAGTCATGTGTCCCCTGTCTGCCATACGTCTTCTGGAAGCTGGCGCCACCGCCTCCAGCTCGTGGGGAGGCCCAGGGAGCCGACGCCATTCCATGCGCATCCTCCACCCCTCTGCCCCGGACCGTCCCGTGTCTCGGTGGTGCGTGGTTGTGGCTGGCATTGACGCCGTGGCTTGGTCGCATCCGTTGTGATTTCTCTCTCTTCCCCCTTTCTGTTTTCTCTGCACCCTCTTTCTCCTCCAGAAAGCCGCCGAGAAGCTGAAGGAGGAGGAGAGGAAGCGGCTGGCGGAGGTGGAGGCCCAGCTGGAGAAGCAGCGGCAGCTGGCCGAGGCCCACGCCAAAGCCAAGGCGCAGGCGGAAGCGGAGGCGCGGGAGCTGCAGCTCCGCATGCAGGAGGAGGTCACCCGGCGGGAGGTGGTGGCCGTGGACGCTGAGCAGCAGAAGCAGAACATCCAGCAGGAGCTGATGCAGCTGCGGCAGAACTCCGACCACCAAATCAAGTCCAAGGTCAAGCTCATCGAGGAGGCTGAGTACAACCGCAAGAAGGTGGAGGAGGAGATCCGCCTCATCCGCCTCCAGCTGGAGACCACCGAGAAGCAGCGGGCCGGTGCCGAGACGGAGCTGCAGGAGCTGCGGGCACGTGCTGAGGAGGCCGAGCGGCAGAAGAGGCAGGCACAGGAGGAGGCTGAGCGCCTGCGCCGGCAGGTGAAGGAGGAGAGCCAGAAGAAGCGGGAGGCCGAGGAGGAGCTGAAGCGCAAGGTGCAGGCCGAGCGGGACGCAGCGCGGGAGAAGCAGAAGGCGCTGGCGGACCTGGAGAAGCTGCGGCTGCAGGCAGAGGAGGCTGAGCGGCGGATGCGGCAGGCGGAGGCCGAGAAGGAGAGGCAGATCCAGGTGGCCCAGGAAGTGGCCCAGCGGAGCGCCGAGGCCGAGCTGCAGAGCAAGCGGCTTTCCTTTGCCGAGAAGACGGCACAGCTGGAGCTGTCGCTGCAGCAGGAGCACATCACAGTGGCCCACCTGCAGGAGGAGGCCGAGCGGCTGAAGAAGCAGCAGCTGGAGGCCGAGCAGTCGCGGGAGGAGGCCGAGAAGGAGCTGGAGCACTGGCGGCAGAAGGCCAACGAGGCGCTGCGGCTGCGGCTGCAGGCAGAGGAGGTGGCCCACAAGAAGACTCTGGCGCAGGAGGAGGCAGAGAAGCAAAAGGAGGATGCGGAGCGGGAGGCCCGCAAGCGTGCCAAGGCGGAGGAGTCGGCCCTGCGGCAGAAGGAGCTGGCGGAGGAGGAGCTGGAGAAGCAGCGGGAGCTCGCAGAGGGCACGGCCCAGCAGAAGCTGGCGGCGGAACAGGAGCTGATCCGGCTGAAGGCAGAGATGGAGAACAGGGAGCAGCAGCGCCTGCTCCTGGAGGAGGAGCTCTTCCGGCTGAAGAAGGAGGTGAGCGAGGCCATCCAGAAAAGGAAGGAGGTGGAGGAGGAGCTGGCCAAGCTGCGGGCCGAGATGGAAGTCCTGCTGGAGAGCAAGGCCAAGACAGAGGAGGAGTCGCGCTCCACCAGCGAGAAGTCCAAGCAGCGGCTGGAGGCTGAGGCCAGCAAGCTGCGGGAGCTGGCCGAGGAGGCTGCCCGGCTGCGGGCCCTCTCCGAGGAGGCCAAGAGACAGCGGCAGCTGGCTGAGGAGGAGGCTACCCGGCAGCGGGCTGAGGCCGAACGGATCCTGAAGGAGAAGCTGGCAGCCATCAACGAGGCCTCGCGGCTGAAGGCAGAGGCCGAGATCGCCCTGAAGGAGAAAGAGGCCGAGAACGAGCGGCTGCGGCGCCTGGCAGAGGATGAAGCCTACCAGCGCAAGCTGCTGGAGGAGCAGGCTGCCCAGCACAAGCAGGACATCGAGGAGAAGATCGCCTTGCTGAAGCGCTCCTCGGAGAGCGAGCTGGAGCGGCAGAAGGGGCTCGTGGAGGACACGCTGAGGCAGCGGCGCCAGGTCGAGGAGGAGATCCGCGCGCTGAAGGCCAGCTTCGAGAAGGCCTCGGCGGGCAAGGCCGACCTGGAGCGGGAGCTGAACCGCATCCGTGGCGAGGCGGAGGAGGTGCAGCGCAGCCGGGAGCAGGCTGAGCGCGAGGCTGAGAGGCAGCGAGCGCTGGCACTGGAGGAGGAGGGCCGGCGGCGGGAGGCTGAGGAGAAGGTGCAGGCCATCCTGGCAGCAGAGGAGGAGGCTGCGCGGCAGCGGCGGCTGGCCCTGGAGGAGGTGGAGCGGCTGAAGGCCACAGTGGAGGAGGCTCGGCGGCAGAAGGAGCTGGCGGAGAAGGAGTCGGAGCGGCAGATCCAGCTGGCACGGGAGGCGGCGCAGAAGCGCATCGCGGCGGAGGAGAAGGCCCACCTGGCCGCCGTGCAGCAGAAGGAGCAGGAGCTGCTGCAGACGCGGCGGCAGGAGCAGAGCCTCCTTGACCGGCTGCGGGAGGAGGCCGAGAAGGCCAAGCGTTTGGCCGAGGAGGCTGAGTTTGCCCGCAGCAAGGCCGAGCAGGATGCCAGCCTCTCTCGGCAGCGGGTGGAAGAGGCCGAGCGGCAGAAGCAGCGGGCGGAGGAAGAGGCACAGGCCAAGGCGGAGGCCCAGGCAGATGCGGAGAAGCTGCGCAAGGAGGCTGAGCTGGAGGCGGCGAAGCGGGCGCAGGCGGAGCAGGCGGCCCTGAGGCAGAAGCAGCTGGCAGATGCCGAGATGGAGAAGCACAAGAAGTTCGCCGAGCAGACGCTGCGGCAGAAGGCGCAGGTGGAGCAGGAGCTGACCAAGGTGAAGCTGCAGCTGGACGAGACGGACCACCAGAAAAGTATCCTGGACGAGGAGCTGCAACGGCTGAAGGAGGAGGTGACCGACGCTGTGCGGCAGAAAGCCCAGGTGGAAGAGGAGCTCTTCAAGGTCCGGGTGCAGATGGAGGAGCTGGCGAAACTGAAGAGTCGGATTGAGGAGGAGAACAAGGCGCTGATCCTCAAGGACAAGGACAACACACAAAAGTTTCTGGCGGAGGAGGCTGAGAAGATGAAGCAGGTGGCAGAGGAGGCCGCCCGGCTCAGTGTGGAGGCCCAGGAGGCTGCCCGCATGCGCAAGTTGGCTGAGGATGACCTGGCACAGCAGCGGGCGCTGGCAGAAAAGATGCTCAAGGAGAAGATGCAGGCAGTACAGGAGGCCACACGGCTGAAGGCCGAGGCAGAGATGCTGCAGAAGCAGAAGGACCTGGCTCAGGAGCACGCCAAGCGGCTGCAGGAGGACAAGGAGCAGATGCAGCAGCGCCTGGCCGAGGAGACCGAGGGCTTCCAGAAAACGCTGGAGGCTGAGCGCCGGCGGCAGCTGGAGATCACTGCCGAGGCTGAGCGCCTCAAGCTGCATGTGGCAGAAATGAGCATGGCCCAGGCCAAGGCTGAGGAGGAGGCCAAGCGATTCAAGAAGCAGGCGGAGGAGATCAGCGGGAGGCTGCATGAGACTGAGCTGGCCACACAGGAAAAGATGACGCTGGTGCACACCCTGGAGATCCAGCGGCAGCAGAGCGACCAGGATGCGGAGAAGCTGCGGAGGGCCATCGCCGACCTGGAGCAGGAGAAGGAGAAGCTGAAGCAGGAGGCGGCGTTGCTGCAGCAGAAGGCGGAGGAGGTACTGGGTTACGGGTCCCCTTGGTGGTGGTACACAGGGCTACCTTCCTTCTCCCCAGCTGCCCCACGCCGTGTCCCAGGACAGTGGGTGCATGGGTGGCTGGATGGGCTCTGGGAGCTGGCCTCAGCCCTTGAGTTGGCTGCTGGCCTCTGCCCGGGGGTGTCCTGCCATGCTCCTCTCTGCAGACAGGAGCTGTCCCCAGCTCCGCGCCTCGGTAGCCGGGTGGCGAGTCCCTCATCCCACCAAAGAGCTCGTGTCTTTTCCCTGCTCGTTTCACCCATGTGTTGCCTGCTGTGGCTCCCTAACCCCAGTGCTGCTCCCTTAACCCTTCCCCTGCGTAGCGGAGCGGTTGGGTGACGCATCCCTAACTAGCACACGTCCCCAGCCCAGTAGCACCCTGCTGCCTGTCCTCCCACCCCCGCTGCCCTGCCGGTGCTGTCCTCCTGGGGGAACGTTGCCATCTGACTGTGCTGTCCTCTCTCCCGCTCCAGATGCAGGTAGCCCAGCAGGCACAGCTCCGCCAGGAGACGCAGCTCCTCCAGCAGACTTTCCTGACGGAGAAGGATGCCTTGCTGCAGAAGGAGAAGTTTATCGAGGAGGAGAAAGCTAAGCTGGAGAAGCTCTTTAAAGACGAGGTGGACAAAGCACAGAACCTGAAGGCAGAGCAGGAGCGGCAGCAGAAGGAGATGGAGCAGGAGAAGCAGCAACTGAAGGCCATGCTGGATGAAGCCAAGAAGCATCAGAAGGAAGCAGAGGAGAATGTTAGGCATAAGCAGGAGGAGCTGCAGCAGCTGGAGAGACAAAGGCAGCAGCAAGAAAAACTCCTTGAAGAGGAAAACAAGAAACTTAGGGAGAGGCTCGAGCAGATGCAGGAAGAGCACAAGGCCGCCCTTGCCCAGACACGAGAGATCATGATCCAGACAGATGACCTGCCTGAGGAGGTTTTAGTTACAATGACACAGCTGCCAGATATCAAAGCCGTGCCCAACGGCAGAGACGTGGTGGATGGCTTAGCACAAAACGGGGAGCCAGAGTTTGCCTTCGATGGCATCCGTCAGAAGGTATCTGCAGAGAAGCTGGCTGAGGCTGGCATATTGAGCAAGGAGAACTTGGACAAGTTGGTGAAGGGTGTTGTGAGTGTCGGTGAGCTCTCGCAGAGGGAAGACGTCAAGAAGTACCTGCAGGGCCAGAGCAGCATTGCTGGTTTGTTAATCAAACCCACCAATCAAAAGATGAGCATCTATGAAGCCATGAAGAAGAAGCTGCTCAGCCCAGGCACCGCGCTGGTCCTCCTGGAAGCGCAGGCTGCCTCTGGCTTCATAATTGACCCTGTGCGGAATGCGAGGCTCTCAGTGAACGAGGCGGTTAGAGAAGGAGTGATTGGGCCAGAGTTGCACAATAAAATGCTGTCTGCTGAACGAGCGGTAACTGGCTACAAAGATCCTTACACGGGAGACAAGATCTCCCTCTTCCAGGCCATGAAGAAGGAGCTCATCGTCAAAGAGCATGGCATCCGCCTGCTCGAGGCCCAGATCGCCACCGGCGGCATCATCGACCCCGTGCACAGCCACCGCCTCCCCGTCGAAGCTGCCTACAAGCGCGGCTACTTTGACCAGGAGATGAACCAGATCCTCTCCGACCCAACTGATGACACCAAGGGCTTCTTCGACCCCAACACACAGGAGAATCTCACCTACCTGCAGCTCATGGAGCGGTGTGTGACTGACCCGGACACGGGGCTGTGCCTCCTGCCGCTCACTGACCAGGCGGCTGCAGGGAGAGAGCTGGTCTACACCGACCAAGAGGCCAAGGACGTCTTTAAGAAGGCCACAGTGACAGCACCATTTGGCAAGTTCCAAGGGAAGACGGTGACCATCTGGGAGATCATCAACTCTGAGTATTTCACTGAGGACCAAAGGCGGGATCTGATCCAGCAGTACAGGACTGGCAAGATCACAGTGGAGAAGATCATTAAGATCATCATCACGGTTGTGGAGGAAAGTGAGAGGAAGAGCCAGATGTGCTTTGAGGGGCTCCGGGCCCCTGTGCCTGCCGCCGAGTTGCTGGAAAGCAAAATCATCAACAAGGACCTCTACAACCAGCTGCACCAGGGCAAGAAGTCTGTGAAGGATGTGGCGGAGATGGAGTCTGTGAGGCAGTACCTGAAGGGCACCGATGCCATTGCTGGCATCCTAGTGGAGTCAACTGGCCAGAAACTCACCTTCTATGATGCCCTGAAGAGAAACCTGCTGAAGCCAGAGATCGCCCTGTCCCTGCTGGAGGCGCAAGCTGCCACGGGCTACATCATCGACCCCGTGAGGAACAAGCTGTTCTCTGTTGACGAGGCAGTGAAGGCTGAGGCTGTAGGGCCAGAGTTTCATGAGAAGCTGCTGTCCGCAGAGAAGGCTGTGACCGGCTACAAGGATCCCTATACAGGCCAGACAGTTTCCCTTTTCCAAGCGCTGAAGAAGGGGCTGATCCCCGGTGACACCGGGATCCGTCTGCTGGATGTCCAGCTTGCAACTGGAGGCATCATCGACCCTGTGAATAGCCACCGGCTCCCGCTCGAGGTTGCCTACAAGCGGGGCTACTTTGACCCGGAGATGAACGAGGCTTTGTCCGCAGCCCATGATGAGATCAAAGCTTTCTATTGTCCCAACACCCAAGAACATGTCACCTACGCCCAGCTGCAGAAGAACTGCCACCGTGACAAGCAGACTGGCTTCTACCTGCTGCCTCTCTCGGACAGAGCCATCCAGTCACAGCAGGAGGAGATCTACACGGACAGCCAGGCAAAGGAGAGCTTCGATAAGGCGGTGGTGGAAGTCCCAGCAGGCAGCTTGAAGGGACAGACAATGACTGTCTGGGAGCTGATCCATTCCGAGTATTTCACAGAGGAGCACCGCCGGGAGCTCCTCCGACAGTACAAGACTGGCAAAGTGACCATTGAGAAGATCATCAAGATTGTGATCACCATCATCGAGGAGACAGAGACCAAAAAGCAGGAGAAGCTGACGTTCAGCGGTCTCCGGGCACCTGTACCTGCCAGTGAGCTGGTGGAGTCCCGCATCATCACCAAAGCCCAGTATGAGCAGCTGAAAGAAGGCAAGAAATCAGTGAAGGAGCTCGCCGAGACAGAGACAGTGAGGAGATTCCTGCATGGGAGTGACTGCATTGCCGGCGTCTACGTGGAGGCGACCAAAGAGAAGCTGAACATCTATGAGGCTATGAAGAGGAACCTGCTGAGGTCCAGCACTGCTGTGGTCCTCCTGGAGGCCCAGGCAGCAACTGGGTTCTTGATTGACCCTGTGAAGAACAGGAAGCTGTACGTCAACGAGGCGGTGAAGGCTGGTGTTGTTGGGCCCGAGCTGCACGAGAAGCTGCTGTCTGCTGAGAAGGCTGTCACTGGGTACAAAGACCCCTACTCAGGGAACACCATCTCACTCTTTGAGGCCATGAAGAAAGGACTAATTGTCAAGGAGCACGGCATCCGCCTGCTCGAGGCCCAGATCGCCACCGGCGGCATCATCGACCCCGTGCACAGCCACCGCCTCCCCGTGGAAGTGGCCTACAAGCGCGGCTACTTCGATGAGGAGATGAACCAGATCCTCTCCGACCCAACCGATGACACCAAGGGCTTCTTTGACCCCAACACGCACGAGAACCTCACCTACATGCAGCTGAAGGAGAGGTGCATCGAGGATCCTGAGACAGGCCTGTACCTGCTGCCTCTGCGGGAGCCTGAGAAGCCGACAGTGGTGGAGACAACGCACGTGTACACGGAGGCAGAGACGCGAAAGGTGTTTGAGGAGACGCAGGTGGACATCCCCGTGGGCAGCAGGGCGGGCTCCTCTATGTCGCTGTGGGAGATCATGCACTCAGACCTGCTGCCTGAGGAGCAGAGGAAGCAGCTCATGGAGGAGTTCCAGTCGGGCCGTGTGTCCAAGGAGCGCATGATCATCATCATCATTGAGATCATCGAGAAGACTGAGATCATTCGGCAGCAGAATCTCATGTCCTATGACTATGTCCGGCGCCGCATCACAGCCGAGGACCTCTATGAGGCCAAGATCATCTCTCAGGACATCTACAACCTGCTGAAGCAGGGCTCCAAAACCTTCCGGGAGCTCCTGGACGTGGAGACTATCTGGAAGTATCTCTACGGGTCAGGCTGCGTTGCTGGCATCTACATCCCCTCTTCCAAGCAGAAGCTCAGTATCTACCAGGCTTTGAAGAAGGGGCTGATCAGCTCAGAAGTGGCCCGCTCCCTCCTGGAGGCCCAGGCAGCCACCGGTTTCATGATTGACCCCATAAAGAACGAGATGCTGACCGTCGATGAAGCCGTCAGGAAGGGCTTGGTGGGGCCTGAAATCCATGACCGGCTCCTGTCCGCAGAGAGGGCTGTGACGGGTTACAGAGACCCATACAGCGAACAGAAGATTTCCATCTTCCAGGCCATGAAGAAAGACCTCATTCCTAGCGAAGAGGCCCTCAAGCTCCTGGACGCCCAGATAGCCACTGGTGGCATCATCGACCCACACCTGGGCTTCCATCTGCCCCTGGAGGTGGCCTACCAGCGGGGCTTCATCAACAAGGACACGTATGACATGCTGTCTGAGCCCAGCGAGGTGCGAAGCTACATGGATCCATCCACGGATGAGAAGCTCAGCTACACGCAGCTCCTGAAGCGGTGCCGCAAAGATGAGACCAGCGGGCTCCTCCTGCTCCCGCTCTGCGACACGAGGAAGCTCACCTTCCGCGGGCTGCGGAAGCAGATCACCGTGGAGGAGCTGGTCCGCTCGCAGGTGATGGACGAAGCCACCGCCCAGCGCCTCCAGGAGGGCCTCACTTCCATCGAGGAGGTCTCCAAGAACCTAAAGAAGTTCCTGGAGGGCACCAGCTGCATTGCCGGCGTCTTCGTGGATTCCACGAAGGAGCGGCTGTCCGTGTACCAGGCCATGAAGAAGGGCATCATCAGGCCAGGCACCGCGTTTGAGCTCCTGGAGGCGCAGGCAGCCACGGGGTACGTGATTGACCCCATCAAGGGCCTCAAGCTGACGGTGGAGGAGGCTGTGCGGATGGGCATCGTGGGCCCTGAGTTCAAGGACAAGCTGCTCTCCGCTGAGAGGGCGGTCACTGGCTACCGGGATCCCTACACCGGAAAGCTCATCTCCCTGTTCCAGGCCATGAAGAAGGGTCTGATCCTGAAGGACCATGGGATCCGCTTGCTCGAGGCCCAGATTGCCACAGGAGGCATAATTGATCCCGAGGAGAGCCATCGCCTCCCTGTGGAGATTGCCTACAAGAGGGGCCTTTTCGACGAGGAGATGAACGAGATCCTGCTGGATCCCAGTGATGACACCAAGGGCTTCTTCGACCCGAACACGGAGGAGAACCTCACCTACCTGCAGCTCATGGAGCGGTGCATCACCGACCCAGAGACCGGGCTCTGCCTCCTGCCCCTGAAGGAGAAGAAGCGTGAGAGGAAGACCTCCTCCAAGTCCTCTGTCCGCAAGCGCAGGGTGGTGATCGTCGACCCAGAGACAGGCAAGGAGATGTCCGTGTACGAAGCCTATCGCAAGGGCCTCATCGACCACCAGACCTACCTGGAGCTGTCAGAGCAGGAGTGCGAGTGGGAGGAGATCACCACCTCCTCCTCCGATGGCGTGGTAAAGTCCATGATCATCGACAGGCGCTCGGGGCGCCAGTACGACATAGATGATGCCATCAGCAAGGGCCTGATTGACCAGTCGGCCCTGGACCAGTACCGCTCAGGCACCCTTTCCATCACCGAGTTTGCGGACATGCTGTCCGGCAACATGGGTGGCTTCCGATCGAGGTCGTCTTCCGTGGGCTCCTCTTCCTCCTATACCGTCAGCCCGGCCCCCTTGAGAACGCAGATGTGGAGTGACCCGACCGAGGAGACGGGGCCGGTGGCAGGCATCCTGGACACGGACACCCTGGAGAAGGTGTCCATCACGGAGGCAATGCACCGCAACCTCGTAGACAACATCACGGGGCAGAGACTGCTGGAGGCCCAGGCCTGCACCGGGGGCATCATTGACCCCAACACCGGGGACAAGTGCTCTGTCGCCGATGCGGTGAACAAGGGCCTGGTTGACAAAATCATGGTGGACCGCATCAACCTGGCACAGAAGGCCTTCTACGGCTTCGAGGACCCGCGGACCAAGACGAAGATGTCAGCGGCCCAGGCCCTGAAGAAGGGCTGGCTGTACTACGAGGCCGGGCAGCGCTTCCTGGAGGTGCAGTACCTGACGGGGGGCCTGATCGAGCCTGACGTCGAGGGCCGGGTCTCCTTGGATGAGGCACTGCAGAAGGGCACCATCGACACACGCACGGCCCAGAAGCTGCGGGACGTCAACACCTACTCCAAGTATCTCACCTGCCCCAAAACCAAGCTGAAGATCTCCTACAAGGACGCGATGGACCGGAGCATGATCGAGGACGGGACCGGCTTGCGGCTGCTGGAGGCTTCCTCCCAGTCCAGCAAGGGCTACTACAGCCCCTACAACGTCAGCAGTGCCGGATCCACCTCGGGCTCGCGGTCGGGCTCCCGGACGGGATCCAGGTCGAGCTCCAGGCGAGGGAGCTTCGACGCCACCGGCTCTGGCTTCTCCATGACCTACTCTTCCTCCTCCTTCTCGTCCTCCAGCTTTGGGCGCAGATACACGGCAGGTCCCCAGAGTGCGGTGGATGCAGGAGACTCCTCCATCACCCCGTCCCTCCTGAGCGGGCGCTGCGGGCAGCAGGCGAGCATGGCAGGGCTGTGGGGACCTCCGCTCAGCGTGGCGTGAGGCTGCCTGCCCCGTCCAGCCTCCGAGGAGCCCGCCCGCCTCTCCCGCTCCGCATGTTGCAATGCTGCTGGCTAATCACTATTTTTTTTTTTTTTAATTTTTAAACTCCATTCTTCCAAAGCAGTGCCTAAAGTTTAACCAAAAAGACTAATATATTAATATATACGATTGTTCTGACAGTATTTGTATATTAAGAGATGTGAGAGAGAACACACTACCCTCCCAGATCCGCAGCCCCGGGAGCTTGCTGCTGTTCGTGCCCTCTGCAGAGCAGATCCTGCCCAGCCACTCGGACACAGCGAAGCAGAACCTGAAAACAGTTTTGTGTTTTTGATCTAACCACTTAGCGACTCTTTTGTAATTAAAACCTACTGGCTTCACCCCCGCACCTTGAAGGAGGAGACGGCGCTGTCCCTGCGGCGTGCCCGGCTGGGATGGAGGAGGACGCTGCCGCGGGCTCCCCCGCCGCTCAGCACCGGGCAGCCCGATCCCCCGCACCACCCTGGAGCCACCCGGACCCTTCCACCTGCCCTCAGCACGGCAAAGGGGCTCTGCACCCCTCCCGAGCTGCCCCAGCTCCTTTCCTTGGCCTCCCGGCACAGCCCTGCCGCCGCCGCGGACCCGGTGCCCGACCGTAAGTGCGCGCTGGCGCTGCCCGCTGCTTCCGCGCCGTGCGGAGGGAGCTGCCCCGCACCGCCGCTGCGCCCACCCAGGGGCTTCGCTGCGTGCCCACCACCTCCGCCAGCCCGCCCGCTCGCTTGGCTTGCCCCACGCGCAGCTGCGTGGCCGCCAGCTGGCGGCGGCACCTGCACCTCGCTGTCTCTATCTATCTGTCTGTCTCTCCGTGTATCTGGGAAGTGCTCCGCACAAGGTCTGTTCCTTAACGCTGACGTAGCCTAACAAGCTGGCAGCCGCTCGGCAGAGCCCGTGCTGGAGCCCTGCTGACTCCTTGCTGCCACAGCCAGCCCGGGGCTGTGCGCGCCGCGCGTGGTTTCTGCACCCAGACCCCAGCCCGCTGCCCGGCTGCGCGCCTGCCCCTCGCCGAGGCTCCTCCAGCCGCGGGAGCCTCTGCGTGGGGTGGGCCTGGAGCGCGCTCTGGCTGGAGGGAAAGTGGATCTCTAAAACCAGACTCCTCTTCCTGATGGGAATTCCTTTCCTCTTGGCTTTCCTCTCCTTCCCGTCACCCGCAATAACGCGCTCTCTCTCTGGCAGATGTCTTTTTCCAGTCCCACCAAAGATGTCCCCTTGCCGCTGGGCGAGTTCCTCAGCTGGGTCTCCGACGTTAGCAGGTCGTGGATCGGCTCGAGGGGAGCCCTGGACGCGGCAGCGCCTCGGCTGAGCTCACCTGTGCAGGTAATGCTGACCTTTCCCTACTCTCGGGGGGCTTCCTGGGGTCCTGCAGCTTGCGGGGCTGCTTCTGGGCTGCTGCTAGGGGGGGGCACGTCCTCCAGACTGTGACCGTGAAACGGCCACGGGGCGTTGCTTTCCTCCAAGCACGTGCAGGGGAAGCGTGGCCGGCGGTGGAGGCTTTCCAGCCACGGCCGTGCCGGAGCAGTTCTGCTCCCCGCACGAGCTCCCGCTGTGCCCAGGCTCCATGGGGGCGAGCAGGCTGGTGTGGGGCGGGCGCGTGGCGCTGCCGGCTGGGCTCAGTGGCTTCATCTCATGGACCAGTCCTCCTGTCTCATCCCATCTTTTCTGTTCGCTTTGTTTTAGTGTTGCTGGATGTCCATCCCAACTCCCCTCACCGCTGCCACGGAGCCCGTCCCCCAGTGCTGGGGCAAGTGGGACCGCACTTGAGGACACTGGGAAATGCTCCCTCTCCCTTTGCACATTGCCAGATCCCCGCTCAGAGACCTGGGGCCACGCTGCCCGGGTGCAGGAGGTGCTCCATGGCACGGGAGCCCCTGACTCACCAGCCGCCCCTGCCCCCTGGCAGCGCCTGGCCCCAGCCCCACCACATCCTCCACCGGCGCCCCAGCAGGGGCTGAAGCAATAAGTGAGGTGGCAGCGGGGGCTGTGCCTGCCCGGCCCACCCCCCCTGGCCCCAGAGGCACCCGCACGGTTGCCTGGCCCCCCCCTCGCCCCGTGCCGTGCACTCCATCCTCCCTCAGGATCAGCCTCCACGCACGGTGCCACGGCTCGCTCGCGGATCTCCACAGCACCTCTCCTCCTTCCCACCTTCTCTCATTTCGCCATGTGTAAATCGATCATGTTACTCCTCAGCATTTGTTATTATTCTCATTATCCAGTTTTGCTTTTGCATGACATACTAACGTGGGCGATTCTGTAACACACCCAGCCCGAGCCAGGGCTCCCGCTCCTCTGGGTCCCTGCGCTTCCCTGATTTCCCAATCATTTCTCATCAGGGCAGCAGGGGCTTATCAATAATCCAAAAGCATCTCTTTTTTTGGGGGCAAAACACTAAAACCTGACTTGTATATACCGTGAAGTGTTTGTAAAACATGCAGTATGGACCCATGGCTCTCCCCAGTGAGGTCAGTAAAAGAGATCCTATGAAACCAGCCGGCAGCTCCGCGTGGTCTGTTCACCCTCCCTGCTCCCTGGTCAGCGGCCGTGCCCCTGGGGTGGGCCGGGGGCTCTCGGCCACCTCCTGCGCTCTGGGGCTGTGCCACACTGGGTGCTTGCAGGCGGGGTGGAGGAGGAGGCTGGCTGTCCAGCTGGGGCATGGCTGGGGCACGGCGACTGTGACCTGGGGCCAGCAGGACCCTGCTGCCTGCAGGCACTGCCCAGTGCCTGGTGTGAGTGCAATTCTGGTGTGCTCAGTGCATGCTAAGCCATGCCCAGACAGCCCCCCCCGGTGCCACCATGCCCAGACCAGGGCTGCAGGATTGTCCCCGGGGACCCCGGGCACGCTGCTGGCTGCCCTGGGCTCCCAGCACCGGGTGTGCTCCGCAGAAAGGTGAGTGTGGGCGCAGCAGGGCCCTGGGATGGCCCTGGGAGGCTGCAGCCCCTTGCCAGTGGCTCCCTGGTTTTGGGGACGGGGGGAGCAGCAGCAGGGGGGCACTGCTGGTGGAGCAGAGGCTTCTGAGGGTGCCTCTTGTGCACGAGCACCGCTCTGTCCCTCTGCGTGGCGCCGTGCCCCCTGCACCCCGGGTGCTGCTGTGCTGGTGCCGATGCGTGCAGCGGCTGCGTGAGCGGGACCTTGCTGGGGCTGTGCACAGCGGGCTGCCGGCCTCTGCTTGTCCCTGCGGTGCGACAGGAGCGTGGCTCACGCAGCCTGGTGGTGCACAAAGCAGCGGGGATGGGTCCCAGTGCTTGGGGACGCCCCGCGTGGCTTCCAGGACAGGGCAGGCAGGGGCGAGCTGGCCGGTGACCAAGCAGCAGGGTTTGTGAGGGCAAACCTGAGCGTGGAGGCACCTGCTCAGGAGGGTTTCCTGGCACTGGCTCTACCGGCACATGAAGTCTTTGCAGCCCTGCAGGCCCTGGGCTGGGCCGGGTGCCAGGCACCATGCCAGGAACACCAGGGCTGGCACAGCAGGGACGAGCGTGGCACGAGCGGGCTGCCGGGTGGTGCAGGGGCAGCGCTGGCTCCGTGTGATCTTGGGGCCAGTGGGATCTGCCCAGCAGCAGCAGGACCGTGCTGGGGGCAGCTGAGCGCATCGGCCCCGTAGCAGCACCCGGGGAGGGCCTGGGCTGGCCCGGACAGATGGCAGTGGCTGGGGAGCGAGTTAATTGCCTTGTGCGTCAGCAATTAGCAGCAGCTCCCTCCCTGCAGCGTGGTGCGCTGGGACACGGCTGCTGGAGGTGGCAGGGGTGGGGGCACCACGCGGGCACAGCCCTCGTGCTGGGGTGGCTGCAGGCTGCTGCACCCATCCTGGTGGGCTCAGGACGGGTCCCAGCAGGGGGCAGCTCCCCAGGGTGGCACGGCCGGTGCGGAGCCTGCACCCTGTGCTCATCAGCACCCTGGGGCTGTGCACTGCCTCACTGCCACCAGAGAGAATTCCTGCTGCCTCACCTCCACCTTCCTGCCGCCCCTCGGGGCTGGACACCTCTCACAAACCTCATGAGCCCGCTGAGACCCTTCTGCCCCTGTCCCTACCCCTCTCCATGGATGAGATACCCTCACCCGCAGACTCTCCTGGGTGGGGTTGACCTCCCCGTCCTGGGGCTGAGAACTGACAGCAAACCCTGAGCTCTGCAAATCCTGCGGGCTCCTTCTGGGAAGCCCCGGCCCCTGGGACCAGCACCCAATTGCTGGAGGGGACCCCCCTCGTGCCCACAGCACCGTGCCCGTGTTGGCCATGGCACGGGCGGCCCCCTGGTGTGGCAGTGGGGCCGGGCAGTGGGACCCCACTGCGGTGCCTGGCAAAGGGGCAGGCCCCTGGTGGGGTGTGCCGGGGGGGAGCACCCCCCACATCCACGCCTCTCTTGCTCTCAAACACTCATGCCAGTGCCTCGTTGCTCCCTGTGCATGGGGCAGCACCAGTGCCTCGGTGTCACGCAGCAGGACTCGGCATCAGCCAGGCCCCGTGCGGACAAGCGGCACCGCCAGGACCACGGGCACAGGGACAGTGGGAAGCTGGGGACCTGTGCCTGGGGCTGCTGCTTGTCAGCCTCCGGTACCAGCAGTGGCCAGCCAAATCCCACAGCGAGGCTTTCCCAGGGGTCAGGGGGCTCAACCAGGGAGCCCCTCGCAGTGCCACTGTGCCAGGGCAGTGGGCGAGCAGCGGGGTCGGGGCAGAGCCGTGGCAGGGGCTGCGCGGTCCCACTGCTCCCTGCCAGAGCTGCTGCAGGTTTGCCCGGTGCCTGCAGCCCCGGTGGCCCCGGCGCAGCCGAGCGAGCACAAGCACCGCGCGAGGGAGCGCCGGGGCCGCAGCCGTGCCGGGGGAGCGGCGCTGAGCAGCGTCAGCTGCCACGGCACGGCACCGCGCGCTGGGAGCGGCCGAGCAAGCGTGTAATTGGGCCAGGCTAATTATGATGGATAACTCTATTATATTCCCGTTTTTAATGCGCTGCAGCTTAGCCTGCCCCGCTGACGCGCGGGGCAGAGTTCACCCCTTGCAGCCCCCGCGAGCTCAGCGGCCGCGCAGCGTTAAAGCCTCGGTGTGCGGGGCGCTGAATGCGGCGCCCATAATGGCTGTCACTCAGCCCTGCGCGCACAAACGTTTGCAAACAGCCGGTGACCAGCTCACACAAAGCACTCGCGGGGACCCCGCCGACGCTCGCCAGGGGGGCTCGGCGCTCCCAGGTGCGTGGCAGCCGAGCCGGGCACCAGCCCTGCCGCCGGCACGGATTGCCTTTGGCTGTGGGGTGCGCGTTCCCTTGGCTGCGGGGCCCCGTCCGGCCGCGGGGGACCTGTGGCTGCCGTCCCAAGCAGGGCCACGGCCGCCAGCTCGTCCCCGCTGGCACGCAGTGCCTGCCAGCTCCCTGCGCCTGCCGCCCCGGGCACTGCTGGCGCCGCGCTGCAGCCCGTGGCTCGCCGCGCTGGGAACGCTGTGTACAGCTTAGCAGGCAGCCACAAAGCAGCACCGGCCTCTCCCACGCCCCCCCCTTCACCAGGGTGCTGAACTTTTCTTTAGGGTGATAAGCTGCCCCGCTCTGCTTCCTCCGCACGTGTGGAGCCCAGCAGCTCCCCTGCAGCCTGCCGCAGCCCCGGGGCACGCAGCCCCCCAGCCCCCCATGGAAATCTCGGTGCTCATCAGCCGAGGACAGCGCTGCCCCGTGGGGTGTGCCCGTGTCCCGGTGCCGCTGCGTGGCACGGTGCGGTCAGCACGGCGGGCTGCTGCTGGCAGTGTGCTCGGTGGTCCCGGCTGCTGAACCCACCCCTCTGCTGGCTGCAGGCCCCGGGAGGCAGGAGGGGGGCTGGTGGCACTGGATGTCCAGTACCCGCTGCAGGGCTGGGTGCCGCCAGGCTGCGGGGCCGGCCAGGGTCTGCGGCGAGGCCGAGCGGCCTCGGGGTGCTCTGAGCTCTGAAGCCGCTGACAGGGCCATGGGACCTGGGGCGGCACAGGGACCCGTGCCCCCCTCCTGAGGCGCCGCGTCACTGCTGTCAGGCGGCTCCAAATCCGTTCGTTCTGGTTGTCATGTCCCAGGACGGAGCTGTGCCTGGTGGCTGTCCCAGCTCTTCCCACTGCTGCGCTGAGCTGGGGGCAGAGGGGGGAGCACGGGCAGCGAGGAGCCCCACGGACTGCCTGAACTTGACTGTGAACACCACGGACACTCCGTGCTTGTGAAAATATTCCACGTCCCTGCTTGTCGAGCCTGTGGTCCTCAGCCTCTGCCCCTCGCAGGCAGTGCCGGTGCACGGCGTCGCAAACGCACGGCCAGCAGATCGCTGTGGGGGCCACCCGCCCACCCTGGCTCTGCCTCGTGCTCCCGTTCCTTCTCATCCCCCTCCTCGCAGCATCCCACAGGAGGTTTGTACCTCACCTCCCGCAGCCTCTCGCAGCAGTTCTGCTCCCCCATCTCAGCAGCTCTCTGGCTGTGCCCCGGGTGAGCTCTGTGTGACCCTGAGCTCCTTTGAGCTCCTTTGGGCTCGGGGCTGCTCTGGCCACTGCTGGGGGGTGGTGAGGGTGAGGGACCACAAGGGTACGTGCAGGACCGCAGGCTGCAGGGACCACGCATGCGGTATCTGGTCCGAGACACGCAGTCGATGTGCAGGAGGTGGAAATGGGGCGAGGTGATGCTGCCCCGGTGGGGATGGGGTCAGAAAGTCATCGCTGCTGGTGCCGTGCCCATCTCGAGACTGCTGGTGACGAGTCCTGCCAGCCCACTGGTCTGGACTGGGAGAGCACAGGGGTGGCACTGGAAGGAGAGGAGAATTCGCACAGGCAGCCAGCACACGAGATAATATGGGGGGGGTCCTTTGTGCCGTGCAGCTCAGCCTCCTCCGGGCAGTGCCCCCAGCCCAGGGCCAGCTGCTCCTGGGGCTTTGGTGCTGGGGTTTGTGAAGCCTGCCCAGCCCTCGGCACATCCCGCACCCACCCGTGGGCCCTGCAGGGATGGGTGCCACGCGGCTCAGGGCAGGAAGGGGCAGCATGGCTCGGTGACAGGGACAGGGACAGGGCAGTGCCTGAGTGTGCAGGGCTTGGGCAGGTGGGGAGCTCTGTTGGGCACTGAGGGGCTCTCCCTGCCTGGGCTGGGCTCAGCCTGGCACTGAGCACAGGCTCTGGCACTGCCGGCCTCGTGAGGGGCAGATTTAGGGATGTGGGGGGCCCCAGACTGCGAGGGGCTGGCAGGTGTAGCTGGGGAAACAGAGGTCTGAGAGCAGTCCTGGGAAAACGGGGACAAGAGATTTGGGAGCGCTGCGGGAGCTGCTGCGGTGCTGGAGCTGGCAGGGAACGCCGAGGGCTGGCGGTCCCGGGGGCTTTGTCCTGGGGGGTGAGGATGGGCCCTGTGGCTGCCCCATCTGTGGGGGGCACTCCCTGCTGGGGGGCACACGGCAGCACCCTGAGACCTCTGTGCCAGTGCGAGGCGAGCATGCGGGGCATTGCGGGGATAACGGGGCAGCTGGGGCAGGGTGCGTTGGGCTTCCTGGGCACCCGGGCTAGGACAGGGTTGCACCCACGGGGTCCCTGCTGCCCTGCGGCACCATACGGCTCCTCCTGCCTGCAGGTATTGGCCCCACCATGCCAAAAAAACCCATCCCACCCCTTCCTTCTGCTCTCTCTGCAGACACGCTTCGCTGCGGATGGCACCGGGCTCTCCGGGACGAGCACGGAGGGGCTGTCACCAGAGGCGGAGGAGCTGGAGAGGTACGGGGTCTGCTGGGCACGTCGAGACCTGGCCAGGGCCAGGGACTGCTCGTTGGCATCTTCGTGATGGCTGGGGCGAATCTGGCACCGTCCCGCCTGGGTCAGACACTGGGAAAGGGACAAGGGTGTTGCGGGCAGCTTCATCGCTGTCCCACCCAAACCGAGGGGTCCCTGGCTGTGCCCTGCGCCCCTGCAGCCCCGCGTGTCCCGCGCTCTCTCCGCAGGGCGCAGCATCGGGGCGAGGGGACGGAGTGGCGGCTGGAAGTGCAAGAGCAGCTGCTGGCCCTGCGGCACTGGCTGGACGCCGTGGAGAAGAGGCTGCCGGAGCCGGGCCCTGCGCTGCAGGTATCGGGCTGGCCCCGGGCGAACGGCGGCCGGCAGAGCCAAGGCAGGACCCAGCCCACGGTTCACGGAGGCTGGTGAGGTCTCGGTCCCCAAACGGGACAGTGAGTGCCTGGCTGCGGCTGGTGGGAACGGTGTGGCACTGCCAACCTCCCCCTGGCACCGAGGGACCAGGCAGGGGGCTGTGTCCCCACGGCGCTCACCCCGTGGCACGGCCGTGCCTCCGTACCCCACCGCCACCTCCTTTGGCTGCGGAGGGCTTGGAGCCTCGAGCCCCCGCTGGCAGCTGGTCCCTGCCACCTCTTGCCCCTGGCGCAGCCCCGTCCTGCGTCCCCTGCATCCAGCCAGGGCCGTGCAGCTGCGCAGGGAGGGCTGCACACGCTGCCCAGCCGTGTCCCCGCCGTGCAGCCCTGCGTGCCCATCTGCTCGCAGGGCCCTGCCAGCAGGCTGTGAGGCGTCCCCCCGGCCGGCACGGCCTCGGTGCGGGGCAGCAGCGGGAGCACCCGGCCGGCGGGGGCTGCCCTGGCCAGCCCCTCCTCGCGGCCCTGTGAGCAGTCCCCTTGCTGGCTCCTTTTGTTCTGGGGCTGGCCAGCACACGGGCTCCCCGCGCACACATGACAGCACAAACTGAAAGGGCCATTCATCGCGGCCCTGGCGCAGACAAAGCCGAGGCCGAGGAGAAACCCACCCAGCTCCCGGGATCTGAGGCTGCGGATTCCAGCCGCCCGCTCCCGCCGCTGCCCCGCGCTGGGCTCGCTCTGCCCGGGGCACCCGCGCCACCCCCAGCCCGTACCTGAGGCCGGGGAGCGTGCCAGGAGAGCTCCTGGCAGGCACGGGTCGGGCACAGCGAGCGGCTCCGGGAGGGAGCCGGGGCTGCTGCCCCCACCTCGGGGGGCCCCGGCCGGGCGCTCGGGGGCACGGGAGCCTCAGCAGCGTGGTGGCTGTGCCGGGGGTGTCCAGGCTCCTGCACGCCTTACATAGGGCTGCGTGGTGGGGGGCGAGAGCCATGCTGCAGGAGCAGATGGAGCTGGGTTTGGGGGAGCAATAGAGGGGTGCAGACCCCCCGGCCAGCTCCTCTTTGGGGTGCTCAGTGGGGCAGCAGCAACCCCCCAGCACAGAGCCAGCACCAGGGGCTCAGCACCCTTGGCCAGCCCCCGGCTGCCTCCCCGTTGTCGTGGCTCCCCAGGGGGGTCCCTGAGCACCCAGGGAGGCCCCCTCCTCCGCAGGGCGCCCACACACACCCCCAGCAGCGGGTGCTGAGCCCCCCGCTCAGCGGGAAGGCGCCGCGGAGCCCCGGGCTATGCTAATTCCCTGCCGCGTCTCTGGCAGCCGAGCAGACAAAGCCCCCGGACGCCTCCGCCCGCTGCTTTCAGGATTGCCCAAGGGACCCCATCCATCAGCGCCGCGACGCTGCCGGGGCCCCCCGAGGGGCACCCGCTCCTTGCGCGGGGCAGGAGCCCCCCGGCCCCGGGGCCGTGCCCCCCACGGGGTGGGCTCGGGCCGGTTCCGGCGCTGGGGCTGGCGGCACGGGCACCGCGGGCAGCAGCCGAACCCCGACCCCCCCGCGAGCCCCGATCCCCTCCCGCACCCAGGGCAGCGGCGAGTCCGGCCCGGAGACCCCCGGGGGGGCGGTGGGCTCTGTCCTGGCACCGCCGCCCCCCTGCCCGGCCGCCCCCCTCCCGGCCCCCTGCTCCCACCCGAGACCCCCCCACCCCGGCGTTGGGGTGCGCGGGGAGGGGGCCGCGCCCCGGCCACCCCCGGGGGGGCCGCGCTCGGGACCCGGGGTCGGGCAGCGGCGCCCCCCCGTCCCCCCCATCCCCCGTAGCCCCCGTCCAGCCCGGGGGGGGCCGCGCACGGGGCCGGGTCCCGGCCCCCCGGGGCTCTCCCAGCCCGGTCCGGGGCCGGGGGCAGGTGCCGGGGAGGGGGGCGGTGGGAACGGCGCCGCTCCCCTCCCCCGCCCGGGATGGCTGCGAGGCCCCGGGGGTTTCCCCGGTAACGGCCCCGCCGCGGCTCAGCACGCCAAGGGTTAACGCGAGCGGCCGTATTGTACGAGCGGGGCGTGCGGCGGGGTCAGCAGAGCCGTGCCGAGCCGCGCCGAGCCGCGCCGAGCCCCCCGGGCCATGTCCCCGCGCCGGTGACCCGGGGCCCGTCCCCGCTCCGCGCCCCCGGCGCCCGTCCCCGCCCCGCCGCCAGGGGCCGGCGGCGCCCCCGGGAGCGGGCGGCGGGAGCGGGGCGGCCCCGGCCCACGGACACCGCGGGGTGAGTGCGGGGCTGCGACCCCCGCCCCGCCTGGGGACCCGCGGGGGGCGAGGGGGCGCACGGGGGGGGCGCGCCGCGGGGCCGGGCGGGGCGGGGCGCGAGGTCCCCGCTGGGTGCGGGGGGTTTGGGGGGGTCTCCACGGCCTCCCCCGGGGACCCCGCGGGCAGCCCCGACCTGCGGGGGGCCGGGGGGCGCGCCTGGGGGTCGGGGGGCGCTGAGTGCGGGGCCGGGAGCGGGGTCCCGGAGCCCCCCTGCAAGGTGCAACCGTGCGAGTGCGGGCGCAGGTGCCGTGTGTGGGGTCTGCGCTGTGCCGGGGGGCTCAGAGTGCACCCACGGGGCTGACCCCTGCGGGGCGTGCACCCTGCGTGTGCGGCACGCTGACCCCGCGTGTGCCCCCGTTGCACGTGCCCGCAGCTGGCGTGGGCATGTTTGGGGCTGCGAGGCGCCGCTGCGGGGTGCGTGCGTGCAGCGTGGCGGCGGTGCGGGGTCTGCGCCTGTTGCATGGCGTGCGAGGGGCTGAGCAGCGTGGGTGCAAGCGCACGTGGGGAGCGTGGCCATGCTACAGGTGCACGCAGCAGCAGGTGTGTGCAGTGCTCCTGCGTGGAGCTGGGTGCTGCCAGGGGCTGGGCTGCAGCCGGGGGGCTGTGGGCAGGGGGCTGCGCGTGCACGCAGAGCCCCAGCAGCCAGGGGTCCGTGCCGGCGATGCGGGTGGGTGCACGCGTGTGTGTGCCCCTGCAAGCCCCCTGGGCGTGTGTGCATGCATGTGTGTGTGTGTTCCTGCACACGGGTGCATGCCCGGCACCAGGCCCCGGGCGCAGGCTGCGCTGCGGCAGCGCTGGGCTGGGTCTGGCGTGGGAGGGTCCTGGCGGGTGGCGCGGGGGATTTATGGCTGCGGCAGGCGGGCAGGGGCCGGCGAGGCGGGGAGCTGCCTGCCTGCCGGGTGGGTGCTCCCGATGGACGGCCCCGGCCCCGCTCCCCCCCGCAGGTCCCCGGTGCTGCCTTTGTCAGGGCGCCGCAGACAGATGGCTCTTTTCTCCCGGCTCCGCTCGCCTCGGAGTTAATCTAATGGCACAAAGCGATGCTGGTTGGGAGCATCTGCCTGTCTGCGGGCGCCCTGCGCTGCCTCCCGGTACCTTTCATTTACATTTCTCTTAACGAGACGCGCATCTGCCAGGCAGGGATGCGCGCTGCCCGCCGAGAGGTGGCAAAGCCACAAGTCCCTCGGCGTCCCCGCCCGGCGCCATCCCTCTCCCTGTGACAGCTAGGGCTAGGTGACCACCAGTGCCTCATCCCTCTGTGCCCAGGGCCCTGGCCCTGTTGTTCAGGGGCTTTTGGGTCCCCCGGGCCTGTGCAGGAATTCGGGTGGCAGCAGCATCCTTTGGGGCAGAAGTGCAGCTGGGAGCTGGGGCCCTGAGGTGCAGGATGAGGCCCCAGGCGCTGCAGAGCGGGGCTCGGCCGCCGAGCAGCCCCGTGGTGGCTCCGATAACATGCGTCCTCCTGGCTCGTTTCAGGCCGGGATTTGAGGTGGGGGCCCGGCGCCCGCGCCATGGGGAACTCGGTGAGTCGGCCCAGCTGCCTGGGCGAGAAGAGCCGGCGCTCAGAGGAGCTCCTCCGGGAGCCGCAGCTCCGGGACCTGGGGCTGGACGTGGGGCAGCCGCCCGGCGGGAGCGTCGCGGAGGCCCAGATGGGGCCGCTGGAGAAGCCGCCGGCGCCGGTGGAGAACGGCTGGAGCCCGGCACCTGCGGCTGGCCGGAGCGGGGCAGGCAGCCCTGTGCTGAAGCGCAGCCTCTCGGAGGTGGCGGTGCAGAACGGGGGCGCAGCCTGCGTCCCGCTCAAGGGGCAGGGAGAGGCGCGGGGCGCAGCCTGGACGCCCCCCCGGGCCGGCGCCCCCCGGAGCGCCTGGTCCTGGAAGCCCGTCACCACGCGGGAGGTGACAGAAGTGACGGAGGTGACGGAGACCATCGTGACGGAGATTGTGGAGGTGACCGAGTACCCGGCCGGCGAGAAGGGCGAGCCCCTGGTCACCCGGACGGTCACGGTGCTGACGGAGCGCGCGGGGGAGCTCGCAGCCGGACACGCGGATGCCCCAGAGGTGACTGCCGGGCAGGAGCCTCTCTCCAAGGACGACGCCGTGCCAACCCTAGGCATGGGCTGGGGGTCCCAGCACCCCCAGCCAGGTGCCAGGAGGTCGGAGCAGCCCCCTCCCCTCTGCCACGGCGGGTGGGGGCTCAAGCCTGCCCCTGGTGCCGTGAGCCTGTAGGGCACGCACCGTGCTGGGTGCCTCAGGGTGTGCGCTAGGGCTTTCCAGAGCTCTGCAGGCAGTGCCTGATCTTTTGGCCCCGAGGACCGAGAGGTCTGTGCAGAGCCCTTCCCCAGCACGGCTGTGCCAATGGGACCGGCAGGTGACATGGGGCCAGGCCGGGGGTGCTGGGGAGGACTCGGGCTGGGCTGGGTGCCTCTGTCCCAGCGCCGCCTCCGGGACTGGGCATCGCAGGGACCGGAGCACCCCAGCCCCGCGGCCGTCCCGAGCCGGGGTGGCTCAGCCACCTCTCTCCCCAGGTGTCCCTGCGGGCTGTCCCCGTCCCGGAGGATGTGGCAGGTACGGAGCGAGCCCAGGACACTCTGGAGAGCCTGCTGGCCTGGGTGGCAGACATGGAGGAGCTGGTGAGCAACCAGAAGCCGCCCTCCTCGGAAGTGAAGGTGGCGAAGGCGCAGCTGGAGGAGCAGAAGGTCGGCAAATCCCGGGCAGGCGCAGCCCTCCCACGCTGCTCTCCCTCCAGCCGGGGATTACAGGGCTGGGGGCTGGGGGCCGGGCGGCCCCCCCGGCACAGCTCTGTGCCGTGCCCCCTTCAGCTCCTGAAGCGGCTGCTGGAGGAGCGGAGGCCCCGTGTGGAGCACGTCCTGCAGGAGCGAGCGGCGCTGCCGGGCACCACGGCAGCAGCAGCCGAGGGGAGCAGCAGCCTGTCCAGCCTCGGGGAGAAGTGGGGCAAGCTGATGCAGGAGGCAGAAGCCAGGTGGGTCAGGGCCGAGGCATTTCTCAGCAGGGTCAGCGCCTCCAGCCCTGTGTGCGCAGGAGTGGCTGGCGGTGCCATGCAGCTCCCCCGCCGTGCCCTGCAGCGGCAGCAGCACGTGCTCTCGCCACGTCTGTGCGGGGTCAGCGGCTCTGTGCTCGCCCTGCTGCGAGGAATGGAGATGGAACAGGGCTGAGGCTGGTGCAGCCGGGCAAGGGCTGCCTTGCCCTGTGTTCCTGTGTCCCCATGTCCCCATGTCCCCATGTCCCTGTGTCCCCACTCCCTGGACCCTGAGCCCAAGGCACCCGCAGCATGTCCCTGGGGTGGACAGGGGGATGCCGGCCTCACCTCTCGCGGTTAGGGGGGAAGCTCAGCCCAGCTCAGCCACCTTCCCGGCGCAGGTACGGCCACCTGGAGCGGATCCTGCCGGCAGCTCAGAGCTTCCAGGAAGCCGTGGACTCCTTCCAGGAGTGGCTCGGTGCCACAGAGCGGCAGCTGGCCCAGCTCTGGCGTGCCAACGGCTGCGTCAGCCGCGTGCAGGAAGCCCACCAGCAAACCCAGGTCAGGGCGGGCACGGACACAGCGGGACAGGGCGCGGAGGGAGCCGCGAATTTGGGCACGGGGAGGGCTGGGACAGGGAGAGCAGCCGCTGCCACAGGAGCCTCCCTCCCAGGCCCTCTGCGAGGAGATCCGCGCCCGGCTGGCGGAGCTGGAAGGAGTCCTGGAGAGCGGGCAGCGGGTCCTGCAGATGGTGACAGGTGAGATGGGGACGGCGCCACGTGGGGGACCGCAGCCCCGGGGCTCGGGTAGCGGGGTCTGTGGGGTACCCGCTGAAGTCCCAGTGAGGGCAGAGCCTCGGGAAGGGGCTGGCCTGGAAAGGGGGGCGGTGGAGATGCCCCCAGATGAGCAGGGTGAGATGCGCCCATGTGGAGCTGGGTCCCTGTGGATGTGGAGGGCCACAGGGTGGGGACGGGGAGGTGGAAGGGAGAGGGCACAGAGCTCTGCCCTGGGCTGTCCAGCACCAAGGCATGTCCCAGGGAGGTGGCAGTGGGGGCACCCCATGGTGCTGGGTGTCCTTGGGGTGCTCCGCTGGGCTGCCACTGACTTTGGGAGCATGGCATCATGCGATGCCCGCCCTGCCTCGTGGAGGGGCACACGCATCCCATCAGAGAGCGGCCGGGGGGAGCCCAGGGCAGGGCAGTGGCAGCAGCAGACAGGCACTTGGTGGGGATGGGGGCAGAGCCAGGCCCAGGAGAAGCAGAGGAGGGGAAGAGCAGGATGTGGAGACCGTCGGGAGGGAG
The DNA here is from genome assembly GCF_965140915.1 of Aythya marila. Lineage (NCBI taxonomy): Eukaryota > Metazoa > Chordata > Aves > Anseriformes > Anatidae > Aythya > Aythya marila. The sequence continues at coordinate 156,607,590 of NC_139043.1, forward strand.
GGCGCGCTCGCTGCAGCAGGTCCCTGGCCCTGGGGATGGTGCTGCGGTGCTGAGGCTGCTCGTGGCACCGCCGCAGGGGAGGAGGCGCAGCTGGCGCAGGAGAAGATGGAATCCCTGAGGATGCGGTACCTCATCGTGGGCCAGAGCAGCGCTGACACCGTGCACCGTCTGGGGCAGACCCTGGAGGCCTCCTCCCGCGTGGGCACTGCCCAGGAGGACCTGGCGCTCTGGCTGGGACGCGTGGAGAAGGAGCTGGCCTCCTGGGACAGCCAGCACGGCGGCCAGGAGCCTCCAGTCAGCACGAGCGACAGGGAGAAGGTGCGGGAAATGGGGGCCCTGGGGATGGACCCTGGGGACCGTCCCCCTCTGTCCCCATCACACAGACAGGGAAGGGTCTGGAGGGGAGCAGGGATGGGCCGTGCCGGGCAGCGGGGAAATCCTGCCCTGACCGAATGCGCCGGGGGCTCTGCCCTGGGAGCCCCCCCGGTGCACAGCCAACAGCACCCCTCCCTGCTGCAGTTTGAGCAGATCCTGGGCTCCGAGCTCGCCCACCTGGAGGGGCTCGGCGAGCGGCTGGAGGCGGTCAGCCAGGTCCAGCTGGACACGCAGGCGCTCCGCTCGCAGCTCTCGGACCAGAAGGTGGGTCGGAGAAGCTGCTCAGGGCCACCGTGCGCCCTGCTCGTGCCATCCCCGGGGCTGGGGGCTGGCCGCTGTCCCCCCACAGAGGGTCGTCGGCGCTGGGCAGGGGGACAGCCAGCCCCCGGGGGCCGTGTGCCTGGGTCTGGCACGTGCAGCCACGCAGAGCTGCCATGTGGCACCGCTCTGCCTGTGTCTTGCAGCTGCTCTCTGCTGAGATCCTGCACCACCGCGGGCTGGCGGAGCGGCTGCTGGGCATCGCGGACCCGCTGCTGCGGTCCTGCCCCGAGCCCCTGCAGCAGCACCTGCAGGTGAGCGGCCGCAGCGGGGCCGTGCCGGGTGGTACGGGGGGGACGAGGCCGGCCGTGCCGTGTCCCCATGCTGGCAGTGGGCACCCGGTGAGCTGTGTGTCTCTGCAGCCCTCGGTGCAGGCACTGCGGGAGCGTGCGGAGCAGCTCTTCGTGCGCAGCGGGGCCTGCGCCGTGCAGCTGGAGCACGCCCAGTCCCTGCTCGCGCAGTTCGCCGAGGCTCACGCCGAGCTCTTGCCGTGGCTGGAGGAGACGCAGGCCGTCGGGGTGCAGCTCTCCCCAAACGCCATCAGCTACGAGGCCTTCAAGGAGCAGCAGGCACTGCTGCAGGTGAGGGATGGGGAAGGGCAAAGGCTGGGCTGAGCTCTGGCACCCCGTGGGAGTGCGGTGGGGAGGGCACCGGGGCTCAGCCCAGGACGGGGCAGGCAGCAGGCGCTGGTGGATGAGCACAGAGGGGACGTGGGAGAGGACAGCCCATGGAGCAGGAGCTTGGCCCCGTGCTCCCCGTCCCGTGGCTCCTCATGCTCCCACGGCCTCTCCTCTGCCACCAGTGCCTGCGGGAGGCGATCGCGGAGCACCGGCCCCTGATGGGGAAGCTGCAGCGCGTCTCCACGCAGCTGGTGGAGCTGAGCCCGGAGCAGGGCGCCCCGTTCCAGCAGCGCTGGCAGGAGGCAGAGGAGCAATACTGCCGTGTCCGCGAGCGTGTGCGCCAGGCGGCCGCTGTGCTGGAGGATGCGCTGCCGCGGTACAGCCAGGTACGGCCGGCACGGGGGCTGGGTCCCCCCGAGCTTCCCTCCGGTGACCGGGCCGGTCCCGCTGCACCTTCCCCAGCTGACCGAGCGCATGGACCTGCTGCTGGAGTGCCTGGAGCGGCTGCAGAGCCGCCTGCAAAGCCAGCCCTCTGTCCGTGGCGACACGGCCCACCTTCGGGAGCAGATCCGGGAGAACAGCCTGGCCCTGGGCGAGCTGGAGAAGCTGGGGGTGGCCCTGGAGACCGTGCAGGCACAGGGCGCCGAGCTGCTGGCCAGCATGCAGGCAGCCAACTCCGACGCTGCTGCCAGAGGTGCTGGCAGGGGGTGTGGGAGCAGCACGTCCCCGTGTGGGTGCAGGGCCCCGCGTGGCGCCCCAGGCCGAGCCCCGTCCCTCTTGCGCCCCGCAGGGATCCAGGAGCGGACGGCGCAGCTGCTGTCCCAGTGGGGCCGCCTGCGGGGCCGCTGCGAGGAGCAGGAGCGCTGGCTGCGGGAGCTGCTGGCGCTGGCCGACCGCTTCTGGCACGGCCTCTCGGAGCTGGCCCTGACGCTGAGCGACACCCAGCAGCTGGTGCTGGGCCTGGAGGAGGCTGGCGGCGAGCCCGAGGCCATCCGCACGCGGCTCCGCACCATGCAGGTACAGGGCAGGGGTCCCCAAGGGCAGCCCCGCGGCACGGGCAGCTCCGAGCCCCCTCCCCACCCACAGGCGCTGCGGGAGGAGATCGACTCGCTGCAGGGCGAGCTGGACACGCTGGGCATCCTGGGCGTGGAGCTGATGTCCTCCTGCGGGGACCCCGACAAGCCCGACGTCACCAAGAGCCTGGATGATGTGAGCGCCCTGGCTGGGGGGCCGGGGGGCAGGCGCGTTCCCAACCCTCTTGGGTGCCCCTGGGCTGTGCTGCAGGGTGGGTGGGTGTTCTGGGCTGGTGTCCTTGCACAGGGGACGGTGTCCCTGGCATCCCGTGGTGGTGCCGGCTGACTTGCGCCCTGTGCTGGTGCCCACCCCCCCGAGCTCCGCGCGGTGCCGCTGACCCTCGCGCCCTGCCGCAGCTCTACTCCTCCTGGCACAGCCTGAACAAGGTGTGGACGGAGCGCTACGCCCGCCTCGAGGAGCAGCTCCAGGCCTCCGTCAGCTACCAAGAGACCATGCAGGTGGGGTGCCGGGAGGGCTGGCGTGTCCCGTGTGCAGGGAGAGGGATGGGGACAGCGCCTAGGGCCCCCCGCCCTCCCCAACGCCTCGGTCCCTCCGTCCCCAGCGGCTGTTCGAGTGGCTGGACGCGGCTGAGCTGCGCATCGCGGAGGAGTTCCTCGTCGGTGGGGACCTGGACATGGTGCAGCAGCAGCTGGCGGAGCTGAAGGTGTGCCGTGCTGCAGGATGGCTCCCCGGCCTGGGGTCGGGCGTGGGGAGCAGGGGGCAGGCGGACGCTCGGGGTATCTCCTGGCACGGTGTGTTGGACAGAGCTGGTGCCCCCTGCACCTGCTCATGGTCTGCAGAGGGTGGCCAGGACCTGCCCGGGGTGCCCGAATCCCTCCTGCCCAAGGTGCCCTGAGCAGACAGGGATCCTGGCTTTCCACGAGGAGGAGCTCTGGGCCCAGGTGCCCGTGCCAAGCTGTGCCAGGCTGTGCCAGGCTGTGCCAGGCTGTGCCGTGCCATTCCAAACTGTGCTGTGCCATGGCATCCTGTACCGTAGTGTGCCGTACTCAGCTGTGCCGTGCCATGCTGTGCCATACAAAGCCTTCCCATGCTGTACCATGCCACTTGGCTGTGCCAACCATGCCATGCCGTGCCATGCCGTGCCATGCTGTGCCATGCTGTGCCATGCCTTGCTGTGCCATGCCTGGTGGCACCTCAGGCCCATGGCTCCATGTCAGAGGGCCAGGGACCGTGTGCCACCACCCATCTGATGGTTGGACTCGATAATCTTGAGGGTCTTTTTCAACCTAACTGGTGCTCAGATTCTACAATCTGCCCCGCAGGAGTTCAAGCGGGAGCTCTACCAGTGCAAGGTGGACGTGGAGAGCCTACGGCACCAAGCTGGCCCCGGGGGACAGGGGCAGGGGGACCCCCCGGCCCCGCTCAGCGACTTCCGACAGCGCTGGGACCGCCTGGAGGAGGAGATCGTCAGCCGCCAGGTGAGGGGGGCTCGGGCAGTGCAGGGTGGTCCCAGGCATGGGACAGGGCTGGGGTGGCAGCTCTGGGAGGCGGTGGTGGCGTGTGAGCTGGTGACCAGGTCTGCCATGAGATGGGCACGAGGTGAGAGCCGCAGCAGAGTGGATGTGTGGGACTGCTCGGTGCACGGTGCTGGGTGCATGTGGGCAGGGCTGACCCTACTGAACGGGTGCCTGATCCTGCCCTTGCCTCCAACAGCACCAGCTGGAGGCAGCTCTGCTGGGCCTGGGGCAGTTCCAGCACCAGCTGGAGGAGCTGCTGCAGTGGCTGTCCCACACCTCGGAGCAGCTGCAGGGCCCCACGCTGCTGCGCCTCGACCTGCAGAGCTGCGAGATCGAGCTGGCCAAGCACAAGGTGAGGGCGGCCGTGGCACGGGGCTCCCTGCACGCCCCATCCCGGGCTGCCCCCAGGCTGCTGGCTGTGTGTCCCCCAAGGGCACGGTCCTGCCGTGGGGTCCCATTGCACCATGCGGTCCCTCTTGAGGTCTTTCTGCTGTGGGGCCGTGTTGTGCCTCAGGGCACTGCTCCCCCCAGCTCCTGGCACTGCCCAGCCCATCGCAAGGCGTCGAGCCCCGGGGTGATGGTGGCTTGGCCAGGCAGGTCTGTGGTTCGGGGCGGGCGGTGTGAGAACGCGTCCCCTCCCGCGGTGACAGCATGGAAGGAGTGAGCTGTCTCCTTCCCCTTGCCCGGGCACGCTCGTGCCGTGCCTGCTGTCAGCAGGGTGCTGCGAGGTGCATGTCAGCCGGGGGGGGCCATGCACGGCAGGGTGGCCCCAGCCTCATCCATCCCCCATCCTAGCCACGAAGCAGCAAATTTGTTGCCTTGCACCTGCCCTGTGCCACTTGGAGGACAAAAGCCCCTGCTCTGGGCGTCCCTTGCCAAGGCTCTCCCCAGTCCCCGTGCCGTGATGGCAGCGTTGGAGCGGGCAGGGAGGTGGCCCAGGTGCCCGGCGGGGTGCGAGGTGCTGGCCCTGACGGCCCCGTGCTGTCCCCAGGTGCTGCGGAACGACGTGATGTCCCATGCCCGCACCGTGCAGTCCGTCAACGAGGCCGGGCAGGGCTTGCTGCTCTCCAGCCTGGGGGACAGCGTGGAGGGGCTGCAGCGCAGCCTGCAGCAGCTCAACCAGCGCTGGGACGTGGTGCAGAGCGAGACCGAGAGCCGCCAGCTGGAGCTGGAGAACAACCTCAGCCAGGTGCAGAGCACGGCGGCCGCCCCCGCTGCCACGTCCCCTGCTCACGGAGGCAGTGCTGAGCCCCCTGCGCCTCCCCCCAGGTGCAGGACATCACGCTGGAGATCACGGAGCTGCTGCAGTGGCTGGAGCACGTGGAGCTGCAGCTCTTCTTCTCCAAGCCGGCGTGGGGCCACCCAGACACCACCAAAGAGAAGCTCGCCGCTCACCTGGTGAGCTCCACGTCCCCCCAAGCTGCAGAGACATCCCTGGGGGGTGCCCACCTCTGTCCTCTGCGCTGGGGTGCTGGGACCCTTCTCTGCCTCCTCCCCTCCCCAGACGGGCAGAGCCCCTCTGCTCCTCTCCCTGCCTGTCCAGGCCTCCTGGTCACAGCTGGAGCATTCTGCTCCCCGTCCCACTCGGGGCAGGGACGCGGGGCTCTGACACCGGGCTCTCTCGGCAGGAGCTGTGCAAGGAGATGGAGTCCAAGCAGGAGACGTACGACGCCGTGCGGGACCGTCTGCAGCGGCTGCTGGGCTCCTGCCGCGCGGCACGGCCCTGCAGCACCGAGCACAGCCTGCGCATCCTGGAGCAGAAGTGGGAGAGCGTCCACGCCGAGGCACAGGAGAGGAAGGTGCGTGGGGTGGGGGTGTGCTGCCCACCCGTGGGTGCGGACCCTGCCCAGCTCGGGGGTCTGCGGGCACCCATCCCGGTCAGCATCCCCGCTGTGCCTGCAGGAGCGCCTGGCCGAGGGGCTGACCGTCACCACCGAGTTCCACGGCACCATGCAGGAGCTGCTGCGCTGGGTGGCACACGCTGAGGAGCTCCTCAGCTCCCCCGCGCCCCCCAGCTTCATCCTGGACACTGTCACCGTGCAGATCCAGGAGCACAAGGCAAGTGTGGCCGGGCTGGCAGGGCTCTGTCCCACCCGCAGAGGGACACCCCGTGTCCGTGGGCTGGCTCCTGGGGGCTGGGGTCCTCCGGAGAGGTCCTGAGCAGCACCGGCACTGGCACCATCAGGGGAAATCCCCCCGGGCTGCCCCCAGGGCTCCCCCCATATGGCAGTGGCGTGGGTTTGCCCCGTGGTTCAGGGGCTTGCCCACGCACCCCAGCCACGTCTGGCTGCCCTCAGGCCCTGGTGAAGGAGGCAAATGCCCACGGGGAAAAGCTGAGCAGCCTGGAGGCCGTGGCGTCGCGCCTGAAGGACTTCAGCAGGAAGCAGGACGGAGCCGTGATCCAGAACCTCGTGCTGACGGCCAAGGAGCGGCTGGGCAAGGTGCTGCAGCACACGGCGGAGCGCGGGGCGGCTCTGGAGGAGGCTCGCAAGCGCACCAAGCAGGTACCCGGCCGGGGTGGCGAGGGCACGGGCCCTGCAGGGAGCTGTGCCGCGCTGCCCGTGGCTCCTCGGCGCTGTGCCCCGGCGCTGTGCGCCCTGCACGAGTCCCCTCTCCCTGCTGCAGTTCAGCGAGTCCCGGCGGCTGCTCCTGGACTGGATGGACGAGGCGGAGCAGGCCCTGGAGGCGCCGCAGGACACGGCCACGAGCCAGGAGGAGATCAAGTGCCAGCTGGCTGAGCACAAGGTGAGGGGCGAGCTGCCCTGCGGGGGAGTCCCAAACTGCCTGGCCAAGGGCAGCGGGAGCAGAGCTGGGGGCTGTAGAGGGGCTCCCCAATTCCCAGCCCACCCTGTGCCACGGCTGGGTACCGTTCCACGTCTGCCTCTGGGTGAGGGGCATCAGCACCCCCGGCCACCCCGCTGAGCCCCGGGGTCCGGGCTCACCCCCCCCTTGTCCTCAGGCTTTCCAGAGGGAGCTGCGCTCGAAGCGGCCGGTGTACGAGGCCACGCTGCGCAGCGGGAGGGCCCTGCGGGAGAGAGCCCGGCTCCCCGAGGACCTGCAGCCGCTGGAGGAGCTGCTGGGGGAGCTGAAAGAGCGCTGGGACGTGCTGTGCAGCCGGGCTGCCGAGAGGTCAGGGCACCTGCCCCGTGCCGGAGGGTGGGGTGGGGTGGGATTGGGGTTGGGATGGGATTGGGGGTGGGATTGGGGATGGGATGGGATGGGATGGGATGGGATGGGATGGTGTAATAAGTGGCTCAGTCTTCAAAATAGGACTATAATCAAAGTTTACAATTTATTAAAGGAATAGAGGTAAGCAAACAGTGCTGGGTGCACTGGGAGTCTCTGCTCCACCAGGACGCACACCAGTTACATCAAGCAGCTGATTTTTGTGCTCCTAGGCTGATACATATTCATTACTACTTCAAAAAAAACAGGGTCATTATAATTAGTTTCTGGAATCCAAACCCTCCTACTGGAGCATGCGTATCAGTCTCCGGTGGTCCCTCTGGGGGTCTCTCGTGCTGAAGGCTCATAGTCTTCCTCCCTCTTGCCCTTCTCTTTTGTCCAATTTGGCTGTATGTCAGAGACTTGTGCAACATCCCCTGCTAGCTTTGTCTTTTAGTTGTTCTTCAGCTCTCCCCATCTCCTTCATCTCCTGGCCAGATAGCAGAGACTTGCATCGTGTCCCATGCAATAGTCGTAATAGTTAGCAGTTATTCTGAAACCCCCCAGATATCAGAGACTTCAAGGAAAAACCTACAAATACATTTCCCTTCAAGCTCTCTATTGACACGAATTGCTAAAGCATTCCTTTGCAAGATACAAAAATTATATACATTAACCACTCTGTTTTTCTTAGACTTGTGGTTATACAATCCCAGGCACTCAGGGCTGTGGTTGCTCCCCTGCAGGCAGCACAAGCTGGAGGAGGACCTGCTCTTCTCAGGCAAGTTCACGGACGCGCTGCAGGCTCTCATGGACTGGTTGTACCGCGCTGAGCCGCAGCTCAGTGAGGACGTGCCCGTCGGAGGGGACCGGGACCTGGTCAGTGACCTGATGGACAAGCATAAGGTGGGTGTCCTGGGCCGTGCAGGGGGCTGCCTGCTGCGTCCTGGCCCCGTGGGACCCCTGGGGAGGGACAGCCCCAGGGCAGCCCTGGGCTCAGCACCAGCCCTGCCCGCAGCCCTCCATCACGCCGAGCAGTGCTGGGGTGCCCCACGTGCCCCACGCACCCCACGTACCGTGCACCTGGGGCACTTGCACAGCCACTGGGACCCCCGTCAGCTCCCACTCCCTCCTGCTCTCTCCCCCTCAGGTCTTCCAGAAGGAGCTGGGCAAGCGAGCCAGCTGCATCAAGATGCTGAAGCGCTCGGTGCGGGACCTGACCCGCGGCAGCAGCAGCGTGGACTCCCAGTGGCTGCAGAAGCAGATGGAGGAGCTGAGCACGCGGTGGGACCTGGTCTGCAAGCTCTCCGTCTCCAAGCAGGCCCGGCTGGAGGCTGCGCTCCGGCAGGTGCGGGCGGTGACCGGGGGGCTGCGAGGTTCGGGGCTGCAGCTGGAGCCCCCCATGGGAAGGCTGCACACGTCTGTGCATTGCGGGGTGCTGCATGGGGTGCACAGCTGTGGGTGGCCGTGCTTTGTGGGGTGCTGTGGGGCTGTGGGTGGCCGTGCATTGCAGGGTGCTGTGTGGGGTGCTGGGCTGTGGGTGGCTGTGTCGCAAGGTGCTGCAGCAGGGTGCCAGGTTGGGTGCTGCAGGCACCTGCTGGAGGTGCACGTGTACGGAGGGCGCCTGTGCACGAGGCAGGGTGCTGCACGGGGTGTCCTTCTCAGAGGGGATGTACCAATGGGGGTCAGGGAAAGTTGTGTCCCGAGGAGTGTTTGGGGTGAAGATCTTCCCCGCTGTCCTGCTGTGGGGTCTCAGCGGGGCTGGGGCTGCACAGAAGCGGCTGTGCCGGGTGCCTCGTGGGCAGCTGGCCAGGGGCGGGGGGCTGCAGGGTGGGCACCGAGCAGGTCCCGGGCTGTCGTGGCAGGCAGAGGAGTTTCACACCCTGGTGCAGTCCTTCCTGGGGCGCCTGTCCGAGTCAGAGAAAACCCTCAAGTACGGCGTCTTCCCCGAGGAGGAGGCGGCTGTGCAGGAGTGCCAGAACCAGCTGCAGGTCAGTGCCAGCCCCCACCGCCAGGCACATCTCCGCTCTTGCTCCAGGATGTCCCATTGCTTGTCCCATTGGGGGTCTGGGGCCCCAAGCACCCCAAGGCATGGAGATTTGGGGCCCCAAGCACCCTACACCCTTTCCCTGCCTGGATGCCTGGCTGGATGGGAGCTGGTCCCAGCATCTCTGGGGTCTGCAGCGGGATGCGGGGGGCTGGGACCCCGCAGTACCACACTCTGTGTGCCCTCCCAGGAGCTGATGAAGTCCCTGCAGTGCCAGCAGCTGGAGCTGGAGTGCATCACCTCGCTGGGGGAGGAGATCCTCTCCACCAGCCACCCAGACTCCATCATCACCATCAAATCCTGGGTCACCGTCGCCAAGAGCCGCTTCCAGGAGGTGAGCTGCGTGCCCCGGCTCCGTCCGTCCCACCAGGGAGCAGCCACACAGCCCCACACAGCCCCCTACAGCCCCACACAGCCCCACACAGCCCCACACAGCCCCCCACCCCGGGGCCATGCAGGGGAGCACCCACGGTCTCTCCAACCCCATCGGGCCGGTGGCTCATTCCATGCGCATGAGAAAGCTTCCCCTGGTCCCTGGGGAGCAGAGGCTCGGGGATCCCCACCCAGATCCCGCTCCCCCAGGGGCTCCCTGCTCTGTGGATTTGCAGAGAAGAGCGTTCCCAGTGCTCCCCATGTTCCCAGTGCTCCCCGTTTCCAGTGCTCCCCGCTCCCATTCCTCCCGGTTCCCATTCCTCCCTGAACGGGTCTGTCTGGTTTGGCCGATCCCCGCACAAAGCCCTCAGTGAGCAGGGATCCGTGCATCTGATCTGAAGGTGCCCCAGGGTGTGGAGCAGCACGTCCCGTCCCGACACCTGCGGGGCTGCCCTCACCCGCAGCCCCGCTCACCCCAGATAGCGAGGATGCTGCAGGGGCAGTGAGCACGTCGGCAGCAGCACGGCCCTGGGTACAGGCACGTTTGGCCACCACCCGCAGGGATGTGCTGAGCAGTGGTGCTCAAAGCACTGGTGGCAACCCCAGGAGCTGCAAGGTCCCTGGCACATGAGGGGCAGAGCTGTCAGCACTGACCCAGCTGGCCCCACGGGCAGGGATAGGTCCCGGAGCATCCACATTCTTGCCCCATGCTCCCGCCCCGTGGCACGTAGGGTCCTGGAGCACTCGTGTCCCTGCCCAGTGCTCCTATCCTGTGGTCACTGGGGCAGCTGGACAGGGTTTTGTGCTCCTGCCCCACGGCAGGGCTGGGCCGTGGCTCCCCAGATGCAGACTTCACCCCCCCGCAGCAGTGAGCAGCTGGGGCTGCCGGCACAGTGCCACCACCGCGTGTCCGGCACCGCGCCACCGCCAGCCCTGGTGGCTCAGCCCCTGCCCCTTGCCGTAGGTGCTGAGCTGGGCGCAGCAGCAGGGTGAGAGGCTGCAGGCCCAGCGGGCCAGCCTGGCGGCCGAGCGGGAGGAGATGGCCCAGCTCGTCGACTGGATCACGGCCGCCGAGGAGGCGCTGAGCCTGCGGGACCAGGAGCCGCTGCCGGAGGAGGCTGAGCAGCTGGAGGAGCTCAATGCCCAGCACGCGGTGAGGGCCCTGCAGACAGCTCCCTGCCATGCCGGGGGCTCACCGTCCTCCCTGTACCCTCCTGGCACCGGTGGGAGTGCTCAGCCCCACTGAGGACCTTTGGGTGCATTTGTGGCTGCAGCTGGCACATGCACAATGCTGCGGCGCTCTGGGTGCATGCCTGAGCTGCTGCTTCCACTGAGAAGGATGCTGATGCAGGACTGTCCTGGGGCTGTTTGGTGGGTGGCCACGCTCTTGGCTTCAGCCCCGTGCTCCAGCTGTGCTGGCGGGTGGGGGGCACGCCTGGGGGACCCTCTGGCACGGCAGGTGGGCGCTCAGTGCCGGCCTCCTGTGGCAGGTGTTCATGGAAGAGCTGAACCGCAAGCAGCCTGACGTGGAGAAGGTCACCAAGAGCTGCAAGCAGAAGCTGGCCACTGAGCTGGGGCCACCAGCCGCCCGCAGACTGGCCACACGTAAGAGCCCCTTTGCCCCCACGCTGCGCCCCGGACCCCCGGCCGTGCCCTCACCCCTGCCTGTGCTGGCTGCAGGGCGCCGCAGCGTGGGGAAGGCGCAGGGCGCTCCGACGGTGCCACTTGGGGGGCTGGAGCCCCAGACGCCCCTCATGGCCCAGCTCCTGCACCGCTGGCAGCAGCTCTGGCTCCTGGCTCTGGACAGGCAGTACCGGCTGGAGACGGCCCTGCAGCGCCTGCGGGAGGTAGGGGCAGTGCTGCAGCCCTGGCTCGTGCCAGCAGCTCCCTCCCTGTGCACAGATGGGGATGGCCCCGGGGTCAGTGGAACAGCACAGGCAGAGCCAGGAGCCTTCCCTGACCCTGTCCCCACATGTCCCCATGGATAGGGGGTGACCCCAAGGGACCGGAGCCGGCCTCACTGGAGCCTGCAGCTCCCCAGTGCAACCCCGAGCTGGGGGTCCTGGGTCCCCTGCGCCCATCTTTAATGGGTCAGGGCTGGGAGCAAGCTGTTGGCACAGCATCAGGGCTGAGCCCCAGCGCGGGTGCTGAGGTGGGGACTGAGCGGCTTTCCTGCGGCCGTGCTAATTCCTCTGTGCCTCTCCGAGCTGGAGGAGTTCGCTCACTTCGACTTTGGGGTCTGGAGGAAGCGTTACATGCAGTGGATCAGCCAGATGAAGTCCCGGGTCCTGGATGTTTTCCGTGGCATCGACAGGGACCAGGATGGGCGCATCAGCCAGCGGGAGTTCATCGAGAGTGTCCTCTCCTCCAGTGAGTGTGCCCAGGACCCGTGGTGGGCTGGGACTGGCTCATGGGGCTGTGCCCCCTGGGATGGGGCAGTTTGGGAGTGGTGGGGGCAGGAGCTGACAGCCGGCCCCCCCCCGGGAGGAGGACCCAGGCTCAGTGCCAGCGCTGGCTGCGCTTGGTACCGGGGTGCGCAGGGCACAGCGGGGCTGAGGGTCCCCGTCCCTCCCCAGAGTTCCCCACCAACGTCCTGGAGATGAACGCCGTGGCGAGCATCTTTGACATGAACGGGGACGGCTTCATCGACTACTACGAATTTGTCAGCACCCTGCACCCCAACCGGGACCCGCTGCGCCGGACTGCGGATGCCGACCAGATCCAGGACGAGGTACGGCCAGGGGGCCGCGGTGGCACGAGGCTGGTGCCCGGCCATGGGCCTGACCCACGCGGGCTGTCTTCCAGGTGAACAGGCAGGTGGCCCAGTGCAACTGTGCCAAGCGCTTCCAGGTGGAGCAGATCAGCGCCAACAGGTACCGGGTAGGTGCCAGCCCCCCCCTGCTGCCCCCCGCTGCTGTCACCCCCCGGCCGGGGGTCCTGGGCTTGCTCTGACACCCACGCACAGCCTGCACCGTGCTGAGGTCCCCCAGCTCCACGGCCCCTGCTGTCAGAGCCTTTGCAGTGGCGCAGAGAGGGCACGGGAGAGCCCCCCATGTCCCATGGGATCCCTGTCCCCAGGGGGACGTGGGACACGGGTGGCTGCCCCCTTTCCCACGTGCCTATGGCAGCAGCACCCATTCTGCGCCCCAGCAAGGAGCTCCTTCCCCTGCCTGTCTGCGGGGAAAACCCAGCATCTGTGCTGATGGAGGGGGGACCTGGTGGGCTGGTGCCAGGCACCGCTGGGTGCTGGGTCCTGCCCTAGTGCCCAGCCCCCGGCCCAGCCAAACCCCTCCAGAGCTCGCCGTGCCCTCACACTTCTCTCCCCACAGTTTGGGGAGTCGCAGCAGCTGCGGATGGTGCGGATCCTGCGCAGCACCCTGATGGTGCGGGTTGGCGGGGGCTGGATTGCGCTGGATGAGTTCCTGGTGAAGAACGACCCCTGCAGAGGTGGGCACGGCCGTCCCCGCGCCCAGCCGGCGCCCCGCGGGTCTGTGCTGTGTGCTCTGGGGTCTCACCGCCTCTGCTGTCCCTCCCCAGTGAAGGGCAGGACCAACCTGAAGATCAACGAGAAGTACCTGTCCCCAGATGCCTTCGGGGCCACCGCGGCCAAGTGCGCGGGGAACCAGTCGGCCCCCTCCTCCAAAGTGCTGTCCCCCAGCCGCTCCAACTCCAGCCTCAGCCTCTACAGCAGCGCCTCAGCCCCCAGCAGCCCGCTGGCCAGGAAGGTAAGGGCTGGGGAGCCCCGAGCCCCCGTCCTAGCAGCGCTGACCCCCCCAACACTACTGCAGCCCCTGTGTCTCTTCCCTCCCCAGTCGGTGCTGCGGAGGACGCGCTCTGGGGACCGGTGCCCCCGCTCCCGGGGCTCCCTGCTGCCCGATGGGGCCGAGCTGCAGTTCACCGCGGCCGAGGAGAGCCCGGACGTGGCACCCCCAGGTGAGGGCTGTGCCAACGTGGGGTGGGGGGCTGTGGGGCTGCTGTGGGCTGGGCAGGCCTGGGGGAGCAGGGGGGTGAAGCGTGGGGAGCAGGAGCCGTCCGGGAGGTGGGGGTCAGGGTGGGGTCTGTCCCCCAGCCCCAGGAGCGAGGCAGCCGCTCCAGCCCTGCCCCTTCCTTTCAGAGCCGCCCGAGGGGTCCCCCCCAGAGCGCTGCAGCCCCTGCCGCTGAGCCCCCCCAGCCACCCGCCCTGCGCCCAGCACCCTTGGCCGGCCCCACTCAGGACTCTTCTCCCCGGAGGCCGCCCGCCACGGGGCTGAGGACGGCGAAGCTGCAGCCGTGCGCCCCACGGGTCTCCGGGCCGAGGGTGGCCGCCCTGCGCGCTCCGGTACCGCGCTGCGGCCCTGCGAGAGGGTGCCCACCGGCAAGGGCTGAGCTGTCTGTCCATCACTGACCCCAGCATATATGCAAGCGTCCCCCGACACACACCAAACCACCCCCAGGCTCTGGCTGGCACATCCCCCAGCCCCACCACCCCACCCGGCAAGGCGGGTGCCACAGTTGGAGCACCCGGGGCAGCTGCGGGCGGCCTGGATCATCGCGGTGCTGGGCTCCCCCAGGGCCCCGGTGGCCCCTGTGCCCTGGGGATGGCCCCCGCCTGTCTCCCCCAGGCTCCTGTTCTCTTAAGGCAGCTGCTGAGGCCCCGGGCATTTGGCACCACCCGGCAGGGAGCCTGCCCTCGCCGCCTGCCCGTGCCTGGTGAGAGGTGGGAGGTGGCAGGGTGCCGCAGCCGGGCGCCGGGGCCCCTCACCGGGTGCAGAGCCCCATTTCTGGTGCTAACCCTCACCCCGTGGGCCTGTGGTGTGTGCGCACCAGGCCCTGGCCACAGCTGTCCCCCGCCCCGGCAGGGCTGGGGCTGCCACCGGCGGGGGTCCCCGTGCCCCCATCCCGCCCGCAGCACCCCTCGGGTGGCGGGTCCCTGCCCTGCTGACGCATGTTCACCGCCACCCCGCTAACCGGACAGCAGTAGAGCTGAATGTAACCCTGGCCGGGGCACGGCCCTGCCAGCCACAATAAAGAGTAGATTTCTTTTTCTATAAGCACCCGGGGCTTGCTGCAGTCTGTCTGTCCGCTCACCCTGCTGCCTGTCCCTGCGCAGCAGCGCGGGGGGCAGTGCTCCCAGCCCCGTGCCACCGGCGGAGACGCGCAGCGCTGGGGCCGAGGCTGACAAGCCCGGGCTGCCACCGCGGGTGCCAGCAGGCGCCGTGCCACGTTACCTCCTTTCTGAGGAAAGCGTTGCTGGGGTTCCTGCTGTGCCCAGCACCTCTGCCCAGGGAGGGGGGCCAGGCCTGTGCTGTGCCCCACGCCCATGGCAGGCATCGCCGGGACATGCAGCATCGCCGTCCCCGTGTGCCCGCTGCCCTCCTCTGGCCCCACAGCCTCCAGACGCGAGGTCCCAGGCCAGCACGGCCCCGCAGTGGTGTTACTGGTCCGGCAGTGCCAGGGGAAGCTGGGATGGGGATTTGTCCTGCTTTAAACCAGGTTAAACCACAACAGGATGCATGGCTGCAGGACAGCCTGGGCCTGGGTCCTGAGGCACTGCTCACGGTGGAGATGTGGCTGTGACCCCGCAGGGACACCCTGTGTGGGGACTGTCCCCTGGTGTCACAGCGGCAGAGCCCTTCCCTGGCACCTCTCTGTGTTGGGAAATGAGTCCAAGACCCCCGTGACCCAAGGCAGCCACAGCCCTCTGCTGATCTTCCAGTGGGGTCTGGGATTTGCCTGTCCGCCTCCTCCCTTACCCTCATCCTGTTGGCTCTCATGGGATTCAGGGATTTAGTCCCACTTCTACACCACTGTCCCCTAAAACTGCCTCTGCACTCATTTTTCCTGAACAAAATACTTCTGCGTTGGACACCGCCAAAGGGGGACAGGTCTGGAAATGCACCAGTGCCCGTGCCCCATCCAGCCCACACGAAAGGGCCCCTGCAGCCCCCTGCCCATCACCGAGCCCCCCTGCGCCCCGCAGAGCAGAGCATCCACCAACGCACCCACATTGCTCCGCGCAGTGCTGCCGGCGTGGGCTGGGGCGGCCGACACGGATTGCACTGCACATTCCTCTGCCTGTGGAAATGGCATCCACCCCTCCCAGGCGGGGAACACACCCCGCACCACCGGCACCACCAGCCTGTGTCAGCCGCATCCAGGGCCCCAGGCACCGACTCTGGCTGGGACGCAAAGACAACAGGCGTGGGGCAGCGGGGGGAGCGCGTGTGGCCCCGCATTGCTCGTAGGGCTGGGCAGGCACCGGCACCCACAGAGGCCTGAGGAGCACAGGGACCCCCTGCTGCTGCGCCATCCTCGTGGCAGCACGGTGCCAAGGAGCTGACTGTCTCCTGCTGCCTGTCCTGCTGTGGGGGGAGCGTCACAGGGCTGCAAGCACATTGCCTTGCTTTGCTGCACGAGTGGTTCGTGGGGGCAGTGAGCCAGCGGGCAGCTGCCAAGTGCAGGGACACAGTGCTGGAGGCTCAGCCCCGGATGGGCAGCACGGCCGGGCACAGGCAGCTAAACCCCCGCATCCGAGCTGTCCCAGTGGAGCCCTCCGGCTGTGTGGGGCCCTGCTTGCGTGGTGGAACAGCCCTACCACCAGTGGGTCCCCACGGAGGGCCACGGGGATGCTGCCCTGCTCCCCAACCGCCCCGGTGCCTGCCCTGGCTGTGGGAACCCCAGGAGCAGGGGCCAGCCCCGTGTGCCTGCCCCGTGCACCCTGCACAGCCCCGGATGGAGCCACCTCACATCCCTGGGCCCCATCCTGATCCTGCAAAGCCAATGGCCAGGCACAGGGACAGAATGCCCCTGGGGCTGGAGGTAGTGGCATGCTGGGGACAGCAGCTGACAGGACAGCTTTTGGTGGCTTTGGTACTGCCGGGGTCAATGTCTGCATGCCAGCCCTGCTCCTGAGCTGGGGCCAGTGCATGTGCAAGCCCGCGTGTGCGCCACTTTCATGGGCACGTGTGTGTGATCCCCCCACTCTCACCTACCTGCACAAGGCAGTTTTCGTGTGTGTGAGTGCAGGTACCTGGCAGCAGAGCCACAGCAGATACCTCCTGGTGCTGAGCTCAGCGTCTGGCCTGAGCCCCGCCGCGTCCCAGCTGGGCACGGGCCAGCTCCTGCACACCTCGCCCCATCCCAGCCCGTCCCAGCTGCACTGCCCGTGCTGGTGTGCCCTTGTGGGGCCACGCTCCCTGCAGCTGGCCAGCACAGCCTGGCTGCCTCAGGAGAGGTGGCCCCGTGGGGCACACAGCGTGGTGCTGGCTGAGCACCTCCAGTGCTGCTCCCTTGCTGCAGCGCCCTCCCCGCGGTGCCCACCAGCCTGCCGTGGTGGTCTCCTTCAGCTATCCCCACCAGCTGAGGGGGTCCTGGCCACCCTGGGATCATTCCTGCACCGCTGAGCATCCGCATCCCCATGTGCACGCCTGTGGGCTGCCCATGAGCTTCCCGTTGCCCCCAGCAAGCCTCTCTCTGCAGCCCGTCTGGCTCAGCAGCCCGGGGAGCAGGGGATTCACTGCGGCTCCTGGGAGCGAACAGAATCCTCCAGACTGAGCCACAGCCGCCCATGGGCCGGGAGAGGTGCCCTGGCTGGTTTGAGCCCTTTTCTTTGTTAGCAGCTAAGATGTTTTGGTTAAGCCACAGACGGTTAGTTCAAATGCATACGCATGAATTGCAACCACACATTACTGCTAATTACCGTAACCAGATGCTTTCCCCTGTGTTTGGGCAGCGTGCCCAAAAAAGCAAAAGCAAAACATTGTCGGCAGGCGTAGCAGCAGAACAACCTAGCACAGCCCAGCACAGTTCCTCTTCAGGAAAGCAAGGGGATGATCCCCGGCAGCTGCCTGGCCCCTGGCAAGATGTGTCTTGCTGTCCTGGCCCCTGTGAACCGTTCCTGGCCCTGTTGCAGCCACGGGGCCATCCTTGCTCGCAGCTGAGGGCAGCACAGCCTTGGGGAGGCCGTGGATGGGTCCAGGACCCCACTAGAGGCCAGCGGGTCAGCCTCGCCTGCGGGAAGCTCTGCGGTGACGGCACCACTCCAACATGTTGGTGCTGATCCCTCTGCAGAGCCAAGCACTCATCACTGTTTGCCTTTGGATTAAGGCTCCCCGGCTCCTCCTGGGAGTGAAACCTCTGCAACAGTCACTGGCAATGCCCATGTGGCCATTGGAAACCCACACTGGTTTTCGGCACACAGCCTCCTCCCAGCGTACCACCGTAACAGGGAGCTGGCTGCTGGCCCTGCCAGGGGGAAACTGCATCCACTGCTGGTGCTGCCCCATTTGGACATCACCCTCAGCTGTGGGGCATCGCCTGCTGACGGCACCTGGGCCAGCCCCTCTCTTGGTGCCACAGTTCTGCTGCCCGGGGTGGGCCCGAGGGTGTTTGCAGTCCCGGAGCACTGGGCTCTGCACTGCTCAGGCAGCGGGCACGGAGCGGGTCCCTGCGTGGGCACACGGCTACACCGAGCATGGGGCTGTCTCCGCGTGGGGTGCAGCGCTGCTGCCACGGGGACCCACAGCAGGAGCCATCCCCATGTGCCTGCTGGACCACGCTGTGCCAGGAGCTCGCCCATCCAGCCCCGCGCCTGGATACCGGCAGCTCTCCAGACAACACACTCCTACACACCATAAACACCTTGCCCAAGCAGCACGTATCCGTCCTCCCCGGCACGGCGCAGGGCTGGCACCAGGACGGGGCTGCAGCATGACCCCGCAGCGCCCAGATCCCCAGAGGCCCCCCTACCCGTGCCTGGTGCCTGATTATTTTTGGGGCCCACCAAGCACCCGTGGCCCCGGTGATAGGAGCAGGGGAGCCCAGGGTGGAGATGGGGAGCAGGGTGTGGGGCTGGGAGCGGGGTCCGGGGAAAGGCGTGGGGCTGGTGACGGAGGCAGAGGAGGGGTGCGCAGGTGACTCAGGCAGCAGTAGGGTGGCTTGGGCATGTTTGGGGCAGTGCGGGCTCCACCTGCACATCCATGTCGGAAAACAGGATGAGGGCAAAGTTGGGGGGGCAGGAATGGGGGTCCCCCACTCCCTCCTCAGCTGCCTTGGTGCCAGCTGGGAGCTGGGGTCTGTCAGCCCTGCAGCTGCAGCCCAGGGTGTGGACGCATCGCAGTGGCCAACTGGGCAGGGGATGGACACACGGCAGGGGACGGACACACAGCATGCACGGGGTGATGGGGACAGCAGGGGCTGCCATAGGAGGGGAGCTGGGTGAGAGCTGCCACCCAGATGAGGTGCTGGGGCATTTTAGCATTCAGTGGGCGAGCTGCTGGGGTCAGGGGTGGTTATGGGGCTGCTGCGAGATGGGGAAAAGGAGGAGAGGCTGCTGGAGATGAGAGCAGCGCAGGCACAAAGGCCCTGTTGTCTCTCCCCATTTCTCCCTCCTCTTCCACAGAGGGCACTGCCCGAGCAGGTGGTTGCCTGTGGGACAGGACCACCGATGGGCATCGTGGCCAGCTGGGGACCCACATGCCCCTTGCCCTGCTCAGAGCATGGCCCACTCCTGCCCAAAGGGCACAGGGCAGGCTGCGGTGATGGGGCACAGGGACGCAGCCCAGCGGGGCCATGTGCAGCCAGACCACGGCAAGGGGGGCGTTGGGCATAGATGAAGCCGTGGGGAGGGCTGATCCATGAGCTTATGGCACAGGGCTGGGCTGGTGTGTCATCCCCAGGGGCGGGGAAGGGAAAGGTTTTAAGCGCGCTCCAGTCCCCGGCAGGAAGCAGCGGTGAAAGCAGCGGGACTGCGGGCACCTGCCGGGCGGACCCGTCCTGCGACCACCGTGGGCAGGTAGGAGAGGTCCGGAGCAGAGGGGCCCAGCTGGGTGCTGTGGGGCTGCGCCAGGAGCTGCGGCAGCCGGAGGCACTCGCGCAGGTCTCAGGCATGCGAGGAATGCGGCACTGCCTGCACTTGCACTGGGCAGCGGCCAGGTGACAGTGGGCATAGGGCAACAGCCGCACGGCGCTACGGCACGGCACCGCCAGCCCCCGAGCACAGCGGGAGGATGCTGACCCCTGCCCCTGGCATGCCCAGGAGTGGGTCAGGGTCAGGAACCTCCTGGGACGATGGCTCCTGGTTAAAGCTCCCGCTGCCCTGGGGCTCCAGCAGGCACGGCGAGGCTCGTAGGGGCGGCAGGTGCTGAGGATGGGGCAGGCGTTGGGGCGGTGCGTGGCAGGCATCGTGACACGGTGCCTGGTGAGGTGGGGGGGTAAGTGGGGCTGGGGCACCGCCCCACGTGGGCATGGTGTGACCCTGGGGGCTTGCTGCGGTGGAACCTGCTCCGGGCACCTGCACTAATGGTCACTGGCACCGCCAGGGACCACGTCCCCCGAGTCCCTCTCCAGATGGGCACTGCCCCAAAAGGGGTTCTGGGCTGCCCCCAGTCCTATTCAAAGCAAGGATCCCCCAAGCTCCCCTTCCTGTTCCTATTGCCCCTCTGTCGCTGCCCCAGCAAACTCCTCTGTTGCTCTCCCTCCCCCTGAAATGCCCCCAGTGTAAGCCCCTTCCACCCAGGGCCACCCCACAGCTCTCCCCACCGCCCTGCCGGGCTCCCACCCACAGCCCTGCTCCCTCCCCTCTGCTCTGGGGCCTCCCCCGGCAGGCACACCTCCTCCCCGAAACCAAGCCCCCCACCCTGCAAGTAAAACCAGTCCCTTCTCCCCATCTCTCCCTCTCCAGCTGGCGCCAGCCCTGTTTGTGCGGATGTGCAGGGGGCGTCCGTGGAGCACCCGGGCAGGCGTAGCTGGAATGCGCTGGGTGTGAGGCAAAGCCTCCCTGCCGTGACTCACGCTGGCGAGGGGGTTGTGCCGAGCGGCTCCAGGGGCACAAAGGGGATGCGCAGACCTGAGGTACCATCTAAGGCCATGGCTTGCGCCAGAGCCAGCGCGTTTCCTGACGCAGCCAGAAAGGTGCGGAGCGGCGAGTACCGCTGCCAGGGAGGCTGCCCACGCCAGGAGAGACTGTGGCCTCAGGGAGGGCTGCGGATGCCAGCGCCTGAAACGCAGCCAGGAATCGACCTGGCTTTGTAGGCAGAGCCAGTTACTAAAAGTTTCCATGGGGCTGACGCTTTCTGATTACTGGGAGAAGCGTCCTGCCTCCACCTGCACACCCGCTGCCTCCTCCCCGTGCTGCTCTGGGGACAGCCCCGAGGAGCAGCAGCCCCAGCTCTGCCCCAGGGGGTTTCTGCCCCAGCCCCTGACCCTGCTGGGAGCTGCCCTGCGGTGGGTGGCAGTGCCCAAATCCCCTCTGCACTCTGGTGCCGGTGTCTGCCTCTGACCAGAGACCTGCAGGGATCTGCGTGGGGCTCTGCGGACGCCGCAGCCGCACCAGCACTGCCCACCCCTGAGTGTGCGTGGCTGAGCTGAGTGCCTCCCCGTCTCCTGGCATCGCTGCCAGGAAAGGGCTGTGGGCCTGGAGAAGCTCTCACAACCCTGCACGGTTCCAGGAGTGTGCAGGCAAAGCAGGTGGTGAGGTGCTGCCAGCCCCTTTGCATTTTGAGTGTGCCCCTGGCACAGCGCACCAGCACGTAGGAACCCAGGGGACAGAGCAGAGGGCCCAGAGTGCAGGACAGAGCGACTGCCCCTCTCCCACCAAGCAGCAGCCCCCTCACCGTGCAGAGCCCCCCACGTCCCTGCTCCCCTGGCCCTGTCTGGCCCAGGACAGCCCTTCCCAGGGGCAGGAGCACCGACGGCCCGTCCCTCCTGCTGTCCCCACCTCTCAGCGCCACAGCTGGATGCAATCCCAAACCTGCAAACAGGCGGCACTGCCTGGGCAGATCCGAGCCCGTGCAGCAGTGCCTGCGATGACATCTCGGGCGGACGGAGCCTGCTGGGACCTTTCCTTTGGGGACGGAGCCTGGAGCACGGCCAGGAGCGAGGCAAAGGTGCTGGGGGAGCGGGAGGAGCTGGAGGGGGCACAGGGGCACAGAGCCGGGAGCGCAGAGCCTGTTGGAAGGGCACGGCACCCTGCTCTGCGCTCTTGCTGTGTTTACTCTGGTGGATGTGGGTCTGTGAGCTGAGGGCAGGATCCACTCCGTGGTGCTGAGATGCAGCCGGTCCTCACTGTCCCCGCTTGGTGCGACCGCTGCAGTGGGTGCACAGGGCACGGCTCCCCAGGGGCTGGCATGCCTTCCTCCCCACTGCTGCCTGCAAGGGTGCTGGGCCCCAGGGCACGGCTCCAGGAGCTGCCGTTCCCGTTCCCATTCCCTCTCCAGCTGTGTCCTCGCAGCCCAGAGCAGTGCAGCCCGCCAGCTCGGGCCAGAGGCTGTTGTCTGCCTGCTGCAGCGCTTTGTGCTCGGTCCCTCGCCGTGCCTCACCACAGCTCCCAGACCCCTGCAAAACCCCAGCCTAGCAAGAAATGATAGAATCATAGAATTATAGCATGGTTCGGGTTGGAAGGGACTTTAAAGGTCCTCTAGTTCCACCCCCCTGCCATGGGCAGGGACACCTCCCACGGGACCAGGTTGCTCAAAGCCCCATCCAGCCTGGCCTTGAGCACTTCCAGGGACATCCACAGCTTCTCCGGGCAACCGGTTCCACTGCCTCACCACCCTCTGAGTAAACAATTTCCTCCTAATGTCTAATCTAAAGTTCCTCTCTTTCAGTTTAAAACTGTTCCCCCTCATCCTGTCACTATCTGCCCGTGTGAAAGGTTGCTCTCCACACGCCCTCCAGCCCTCTGTTTTGCACAGCCTCCCGCTCCCTGCTGGCACGTTATTTGACTGTGTAATGGCTATATTGTGGTCAATCCCAGCGTGCCCAGCAGCTTTTCAAGTGTGCACGCAGGCTTGCAGGTTAATGTGCTCCCAGTGTGGCCTGCAGCACCCACCAGCTTCTCCTTGTGCTGCTTCCCTTCGCCCCGCTCACTCCTGCCCCCTCTGCCCACACCGTCTGTCCCCAGGCAGGGCAGACAGCCCACCCCACAGCACCAAAGGACCCCCGGGGTTCTGCTGGGGCTGCTCCAGCCCCTGCTGACCAGGCTGACCACCGGCCCCTGGCAGAGGCTGCAGCCGTTCGTGCTGCCTCAGGGCTTGCGTGTCCCATTGCCGCGTCCAGCAGCACCCCAATGAGCGCAGGTTCTCCTTGGGGCTCTTGCCCTGGCCTGGTGCTTCACCCCACACCAGCTGCCCTCCTGGCCTTTGAAGTGCCACACGAAACAGCTGCAAGCCCTGCTCAGACTGGTGACCAAATGCACATTACAGCTCGTGGGGGCTTTTCTCCTCTCAGGAGCTGGACCTGCCTCAGCCCAGTGCCCCACAGGCCCCACAGGTGGAGCCCCAGTCTCTCTTGCACATCAAGATGTCCCAGTGCATCCAGTATGGACCCGTGGTGTGCTTGTCTCTGGCAGGACTGGCTCTGCATGCCAGGGACAGGGACAAGCACGCTGCCTCAAATGTTCTCCACTTTTGGCTGTTACTTCCCACTGCCTGTGTGATATTTCTTTTCCCTTTTTCCCCAATTTAGCACACAAAGCATAAAAGAGTTGATTTCTTAGTGAGCTTCCCCATTCTCTCTCCCATCTCTGCAGAAAGCTGTGGAAGGAGCGCGCAGAGGAAGGATGGCGAGCAAGCCAGCAGTGAATGGCCACGCTGCCCCCATCTCTCACCAGGAAGATGTGCCAGGAACAAACCACTGCTGCCAGGGCACACTGCCTTGCAAACAGAAAGCAGCTGGTGGGGATGTGGCAGCAATGGATGCTGCTAGTGAGCCTTCAGAGGTACCTGGCAGCATTGCCGGAGTGTATGTAGAGGCTTTGAAGAAGATAATGAGCTTTTATGATGCCACCAGAGAGCATCTTCTGAGCTTGGATCCGGCGCTCTTTCTTCTGGAGGCCCAGGCAGCCATGGGCTTCATTGCTGACCCGGTGAAGAACAGGCATGTCTCCGTAGCAGAAGCTGTGCACCTGGGGTTGGTGGGGCTGGAGCTGAAGGAGAAGCTGCTCTCTGCAGAGAAAGCTGCCACTGGCTTTGTGGATCCCTACACAGAAGAGAAAATCTCCCTCTACCAGGCAATCCAGAAGGACCTGGTTGGGAGAGAGCAAGGAGCCCGGCTGCTAGAGGCCCAGATGGCAACCGGAGGCGTCATTGACCCAGCCACAGGCTGCCGGCTCCCAGCAGATGTTGCCTGTGAGAGGGGATATTTAGATGAAGAGATGAGGCAGCTCTTCTCTGACCCCAGCAACGAGGACAGCAAAGGGTTCCTCGACCCCAGTACTATGGAGAGGGTCACCTACGTGGAGCTTATAAAGAGGTGTGTTGCTGATCCAGCCTCAGGCTTCCTCCTCTTGCCCCTACAGATCACATTCGCAGGGCTAGGAGGAAGGGTGAGCAGCAGGGATCTGCTGGAGGCTGGCATCATCAGCTCTGACACGTTCAGAGGTCTTGAGGAGGGAAGAGTTTCTGCCCAGGAGGTAGCAGAGAGTGACTCTGTCCAGCAGTTCCTGCGTGGGACAAGGAGCATCGCTGGTGTTGTCCTGCCTTCCAGTGAGCGGAAAAGCCTTTACCAGGCCCTGAGAGAGCATCTCCTCCTGCCTGGCACTGCTCTAACACTCCTGCAAGTCCAGGCCTCCACTGGCAGCCTGACAGACCCCGTAAAGAACAAAACCTTCTCTGTTGATGAGGCTGTCAGGACTGGCCTCATCGGCCCAGAGCTTCATGAGAAACTGTCTTCAGCTGAGAGGACCATCACTGGGTACAGGGACCCCTACACTGGGGAAATGCTCTCCCTGTTCCAAGCCATCAGGAAGGCCTTCATCCCCAGGGACCACGGCATTTGCCTTCTGGAGGCTCAGATGGCTACAGGGGGCATCATTGCTCCGGGCCGGCACTTCCGTGTCCCCACAGAGACAGCTTGCAAGTGGGGATACTTGGATGAGACCACAAGACAGCTCCTCTCCAGTCCTGCTGATGAACTGAAAGGGTTCTTTGACCCCAACTCCAAGGAGAAGCTGACCTATGCAGACCTGCTAAAGCGATGTGTCACTGATCCCAACACAGGGCTCCTCCTGCTGCCACTTAGTGGAGACAGTGGAGAAGGACCCAAGGGAACCCCCGTCTTCTTTGACCACAAGACCCAAACGGCTCTGGAAAACACAAAGGTACCCATTACTTTAGGTAAATTCAAAGGAAAATCAGTGTCTCTCTGGAAACTCCTCTTCTCAGACTACATCCAGAGTGAGCAAAGAGCTGCTCTCACCCAGCAGTATCTTGCAGGGACGCTCTCTATGCAACAGTTGGCCAAGGCAGTCAGTGTCACCATTGAAGAAATGGCTTCCACTGCCAATGTCACCTTTGAAGGACTGAGGGGTCGCGTGACAGCTGACCAGCTCCTGAGCTCTGAAATCATCAACAAAGATTTGTTTAAGAAACTGAAGGAAGGAGAAACGTCAGCCAAAGAAGTTGTCAGCATGGACACCGTCAAGAAGTACCTGCAAGGGACGGGTAGCATTGCTGGGTTGCTGCTTCCTGACTCCCAGGAGAAGATGAGCATCTACCAGGCAAAGAGGAAAGGATTTTTACGGCCAGGAACATCACTGATCCTCCTGGAGGCACAGGCTGCCACCGGATTTATCATTGACCCAGCTGCCAACAAAAGCTATTCTGTAGATGAGGCTTTACAAGCAAATGTCATTGGTCCAGATGTTTATGACAAGCTACTGACTGCAGAGAAATCAGTCACTGGCTACAGAGATCCTTACTCAGGGACCAAGATCTCCCTCTTCCAGGCCATGAAGAAGGAGCTCATCGTCAAGGAGCACGCTATCCGCCTGCTCGAGGCACAGATTGCCACTGGAGGCATCATCGACCCTGTCAATAGCCACCGCATCCCCGTGGAGGTGGCCTACAAGCGGGGCTACTTCGACAAGAAGATGAATGTAATCCTTTCTGACCCCAGCGATGACACCAAGGGCTTCTTTGACCCCAACACGCACGAGAACCTCACCTACCTGCAGCTGAAAGAGAAGTGCATCACAGAGCCATCCACCGGGCTCTGCCTCCTTCCTCTGAACAGCAGGAAACGCCAGTTCATCGACGATGCCACCAGACAGCTGTTCAGGAACTCCTGGATGCCTGTCAGGTTTGGGCGCTTACGTGGGGAGAAGGTCTCTGTGTGGGACCTGCTGAACTCCGAGTACTTCAGCGAGGGGAGGCGCCGAGAGATCTTCAACCACTACCGGCTGAGGAAGCTCACCCTGGAGCAAATCCGGATCATGCTAGAGGAGGAAATCAAAAAATGGGCCCCCATCAAGTTCCCAGCCATGAGAGGCAGCATCAGCGCTTATCACCTGATGGAAACGGGCATCATTGACAGGGCCCTGTTTGAGAAGGTGTTGGAGGGATCCGTCACACCAGAGGAAGTCCTGCGCATGGACTCTGTCAGAAGATACCTCTATGGCTCTGGCAGCATCGGCGGGATTGTACTCCAGCCATCAAACCAGAGGATAAGCATTTATGAGGCCATGAAACAGAACATCATGGTACCTGGAGTAGCCCTACCACTCCTAGAGGCCCAGGCTGCCACAGGCTTTATCATTGACCCAGTGAACAACCAGAAACTCTGCGTGGATGACGCCGTCAAGGAAGGAGTCATTGGGCCAGAAGTCCATGAGAAGCTGCAGCAAGCAGAAGGGGCTGTGTCAGGCTATAAGGATCCTTTCACAGGCAAGAAGATACCTCTCTTCCAGGCTATGAAGAAGGGCCTGATCACTGACAAACAGGCCATGCAGCTGATGGAGGTGCAGATGGCTACAGGAGGCATCATTGACCCAACATGTGGCCACCATCTCCCCATAGAAGCTGCCCAAAAGAGAGGGTGCCTGGATGAGGACACAAGCAAGGCCCTTTCTAAGCCCAGTGACAACAACAGAGCCTTCTGTGTCCCAGACAGCAAAGAGACCGTGACCTACGCTGAGCTCATTGAGCGCTGCCAGAAGGACGAGATCTCTGGCTTCCACTTGCTGCCTCTACCACAGACAGCAGTTCCTGTCTACACAGATGAACAAATCCAACAGCTTTTCAAGGAAACTATGGTGAAGGAAAAAGGGGTCTCCCTCTGGGAGCTAATCCACTCTGGGTATTTCACTGACGAGCAGAGGAGTGACTTTGTGGAGAGGTTCCGTGCTAAGGAACTGTCACTGCAGCAGTTGGTAGCTCTTGTGCTCAGACTGGTAAGGGAGATGGAGATGAAAGCCTGCACCCACATCACCTTCCAGGGCTTGCAGGGAAGTGTCCCCGCAGTCTGGTTGCTGGAGGCTGGCATCATTACTGAGAAGATGTTTGAAGAACTAGCTCAGGGCATAAGAACTCCCGAGGAAGTGGCTGAAATGGAGAGTGTGAAGAGGTACTTGCAGGGCACAGGCAGCATAGCCGGGGTAATCATACAGGCATCCAAAAAGAAGATGAGTTTTTACAATGCCATGAAAAACAATCTCCTCCTCCCTGGGGCTGCTCTGAAGCTGCTGGAAGCTCAGGCAGCCACAGGGTACCTAACTGACCCAGCAACAAACCAGAGACTCAGCGTGAGGGATGCTGTGAGAGCAGCTGTTGTTGGTGAGGAGCTCACTGAGAAGCTTCTCCTAGCTGAGAGGGCAGTGACTGGCTACACAGACCCCTACACAGGGAGCTCCATCTCCCTGTGCCAGGCGGTCAGGAAAGAGCTCGTTCCTCTGGGTGAAGCCATTCCGTTGCTAGAGGCCCAGCTGGCCACAGGAGGAGTCATCGATCCTATTCACCATCATCACCTTCCACTCCAGGCTGCATACAGGTATGGCTTCTATGATGAAGACTTAAACCAAAACCTCACTCAGCTGAATGACAGCACCAAAATCTTTTTTGATCCAAATACAAAGGAGAACGTGACCTACCAGCAGCTGAAGGACAGGTGCATTTATGAGGCTGAGACAGGCCTCTGGTTCCTTCCCCTGTCGGAAAATGCAATGTTCTATGTGGATGAACAAACCATGGAGATGCTGAAATCTGTGACTGTCTGTGTCAACATAGGACGGTTCAAAGGACAGACAGTGTCAGTCTGGGACCTTCTCAACTCTGAATACATCTCAGACAGCAAAAGAAGAGAGCTGGTGCAAAAGTACAAAGATGAAAATACCGAAGTGCTGCATGAAATCATAATGATTGTCATGAAAATCATCAAAGAAACTGAGTTGCAGGGAAAGAAGTTTGCATTCAAAGGTCTGCGGAAAAGAGTGTCTGCCAGTGATCTCTTCCAATCTCAACTGATAGACAAAAAAACCCTTGATGAGCTCAACCAGGGGAAGAAAACAGTTAAAGAAGTCACTGAAATGGACTCTGTCCGCAGATACTTGGAGGGCAGCAATTTCATAGCAGGGGTCCTTATACAGCCAAGCAATGAGAAGATGAGCATCTACCAGGCCATGAGGAAGGGCATTCTGAGGCCGGGGACAGCACTGGTGTTGCTGGAGGCACAGGCTGCTACTGGCTACATCATTGACCCAGAGAAAAACAAGAAATTTTCAGTGGAGGAAGCATTTAAGGCAGGTCTAATTGGGTGTGAGATTTTTGAAAAGCTACTCTGTGCAGAAAGAGCTGTGACAGGCTACATTGACCCCTACACAAAAGCACCAATGTCCCTCTTTGAAGCCATGAACCAAGGACTAATAGTGAAGAGCCACGGCATCCGCCTGCTCGAGGCCCAGATCGCCACCGGCGGCATCATTGACCCCGTGCACAGCCACCGCCTCCCCGTGGAAGTGGCCTACAAGCGCGGCTACTTCGATGAGGAGATGAACCGGATCCTCTCCGACCCCAGCGATGACACCAAGGGCTTCTTCGACCCCAACACGCATGAGAACCTCACCTACATGCAGCTCCTGGAGAGATGTGTCCAAGATTCAGAGACTGGGTTGTACATGCTACAAGTTGTCCAAGAAGGGGGAAGGTACTTCTACATAGATGAATTGACAAAACAGGTTTTGCACTCAAAGCCCATTAAAGTGACAGTTGGAAAATTCAAGGACCAAACAGTTTCTGTCTGGGAAATTCTCTGTTCCCATTACATCTCTGAGCAGAAAAGGAAAGAACTAGTGAAGCAATATAAATGTAAAACACTAACTCTGGAAAACCTTATAGCTTTCATCCTCAAAACAATTGAGGATACGGAGCAAAAAGCAGAAGCCCTCAAGGTCAAAGGACTCCGAGGTGAGGTGTCAGTGTCAGAATTGTTTAACTCCGAGATAATTGACAAGAAGACACTGGATCAGCTGCAGGACGGAAGTCTCTCACTTCATAGCCTCATAAAGAAGGACACGGTAAAAAGGTACCTGGATGGCACCGGATGCATTGCAGGAGTTCTACTTCCATCAAGGAAAGAGACAATGAGTATCTACCAGGCCCTGAAGAGGGGCCTGCTCTCAGAGCAATGTGCACTGGGGCTGCTGGAGGCGCAGGCTGCCACCGGCTTCATTGTTGATCCACTGACAAATAAGAAGCTCTCCGTGGACGAGGCCGTCTTGGCAAAGTTGGTGGGCAGCGAGTTGCACGAGAAGCTCCTGTCAGCAGAGAAAGCCGTGACAGGATATGCAGATCCCCAGACAGGCACTAAAATATCCCTCTTCCAGGCCATAATGAGTAAGATAATAATCAAGGAGCACGGCATCCGCCTGCTTGAGGCCCAGATTGCCACTGGTGGCATCATCGACCCTGTGCACAGCCACCGCATCCCTGTGAATGTGGCATACCGGAGGGGCTACTTGGATGGTGATATGTTTCTCCTACTTTCTGATCCAGATCATGGCTGCAAAGGTTTCATAGATCCAAATACTCATGAGAAAATAAGTTACAGTCAGCTCCTGCAAAGATGTTCCAAAGACAGAGATACTGGACTGTACCTGCTGCAGGTCATGGAGAAGGAAGATGACTATTTCTACATTGATGAGCAAACAAAACAAGCCCTAATATCAACAAAGGTACAAGTGTCTGTTGGAAAATACAAAGGGAATGAATTATCACTCTGGGAACTTCTCTGTTCTGAGTATATCACAGAAGAGAAAAGAAAAGAACTGGTGAAAAAATATAAAGAGGAATCCCACCACATTATACAAAGAATCATTGAAACAATACTAAATATCATTAAAGAAAAAGAGGAGGACAGAAGTGATGTTTGGTTCCAAGGAATAAGACAACAAATTACAGCATCGGAACTTCTCAGTGCAGAGATAATCACAGAAGAAACTATGCAGAAACTCCAGGAAGGAAAAGAAACAGCACAAGAAATAGCGCAAATGGATAATGTGAGAAGATACCTTGAGGGAACTGGAAGCATTGCTGGTGTGCTTGTGCCGTCCAAGGCCAACCCGGCCAAGATGGAGAAGATGAGCATCTACCAGGCCATGTGGAAGGGCATCCTGAGGCCAGGGACAGCACTAGTGCTGCTAGAGGCACAGGCTGCCACAGGCTTCATCATAGACCCAGTCAAGAATAAAAAGATATCTGTGGATGAAGCTGTCACATCAGGACTGGTGGGCAGTGAATTACAGAAGAAACTTCTTTGTGCAGAAAAAGCTGTGACTGGCTACACACACCCCTGCACAGGACAGAAGATGTCACTCTTCCAGGCCATGAAGAAGGAGCTCATCGTCAAGGAGCACGGCATCCGCCTGCTCGAGGCCCAGATCGCCACCGGCGGCATCATCGACCCCGTGCACAGCCACCGCCTCCCTGTCGAAGCTGCCTACAAGCGCGGCTACTTTGACCAGGAGATGAACCAGATCCTCTCCGACCCCAGCGACGACACCAAGGGCTTCTTCGACCCCAACACGCACGAGAACCTCACCTACATGCAGCTCCTGCGCCGCTGCGTGCCCGACCCGGACACGGGGCTGCTCATGCTGCAGCTGATGGACAAGGGCTCGGTGCTCTACCAGCTGAGCGAGGACGCCCGCAAAGCCCTGCAGGCTGCCCGCACCACCGTCAGCGTGGGGCTCTTCCAGGGCCAGAGCGTCACCGTCTGGGAGCTCCTCTTCTCTCGCTACATCCCCGAGCACCGGCGCCAGGACCTCCTGCGCAAGTACAAGGCGGGGACGCTGGCCATCTCCGAGATGATCACCCTCCTCACCGCCATCATCACCGGGGCCGAGGGCCAGGGCCACGGCGCCGCCCTGGCCCGCAAGCCGACGCAGCGGGAGGCCCCGGCGCCAGCTGAGAACGGCGAGGCCGCGGGCTCCCGGCGGGAGCGCGAGCGCGAGCGGGAGCTGGAGCTGGAGCGGGAGCTGGAGCTGGAGCGGGCCCTGACGTCCCACAGCGTCGAGGTCTCGGCGGGCGGCTTCCACGGCAGGAAGGTCTCCCTGTGGGAGCTCCTCTTCTCCAAGTACGTCTGCGAGGCGAAGAGGCAGGAGCTGCTGGGGAAGGTGCGCGACGGCAGCCTGGCGCTGGACGAGCTGGCGAGGCTCCTCAGCGGCCTCATCCAGGAGGCGGTGGAGCAGAGCAGCAAGGTGAAATTCACGGGCCTCAGGCGGCAGGTGACCGCCTCGGACCTGCTGGACTCGGGCATCATCGACAAGGACACGCTGGCCGACCTGGTGCAGGGCTCCAAGACGGTGCAGCAGGTGACGGAAATGGCCTCCGTCAAGCGCTACCTGGACGGCACGGGCTGCATCGCCGGCGTGCTGGTGCCGTCCAAGGCCGACCCGGCCAAGATGGAGAAGATGAGCATCTACCAGGCCATGTGGAAGGGCATCCTGAGGCAGGGCACGGCCCTGGTGCTGCTGGAGGCGCAGGCTGCCACCGGCTTCCTCGTCGACCCGCTCAGCAACCAGAAGCTCTCCGTGGACGAGGCCGTGTCGTCCGGGCTGGTGGGCAGCGAGCTGCACGAGAAGCTGCTGTCGGCCGAGAGGGCCGTGACGGGCTACACCGACCCCTACAGCGGCGACCAGATCTCCCTCTTCCAGGCCATGAAGAAGGAGCTCATCGTCAAGGAGCACGGCATCCGCCTGCTCGAGGCCCAGATCGCCACCGGCGGCATCATCGACCCCGTGCACAGCCACCGCCTCCCCGTCGAAGCTGCCTACAAGCGCGGCTACTTTGACCAGGAGATGAACCAGATCCTCTCCGACCCCAGCGACGACACCAAGGGCTTCTTCGACCCCAACACGCACGAGAACCTCACCTACATGCAGCTCCTGCGCCGCTGCGTGCCCGACCCGGACACGGGGCTGCTCATGCTGCAGCTGATGGACAAGGGCTCGGTGCTCTACCAGCTGAGCGAGGACGCCCGCAAAGCCCTGCAGGCTGCCCGCACCACCGTCAGCGTGGGGCTCTTCCAGGGCCAGAGCGTCACCGTCTGGGAGCTCCTCTTCTCTCGCTACATCCCCGAGCACCGGCGCCAGGACCTCCTGCGCAAGTACAAGGCGGGGACGCTGGCCATCTCCGAGATGATCACCCTCCTCACCGCCATCATCACCGGGGCCGAGGGCCAGGGCCACGGCGCCGCCCTGGCCCGCAAGCCGACGCAGCGGGAGGCCCCGGCGCCAGCTGAGAACGGCGAGGCCGCGGGCTCCCGGCGGGAGCGCGAGCGCGAGCGGGAGCTGGAGCTGGAGCGGGAGCTGGAGCTGGAGCGGGCCCTGACGTCCCACAGCGTCGAGGTCTCGGCGGGCGGCTTCCACGGCAGGAAGGTCTCCCTGTGGGAGCTCCTCTTCTCCAAGTACGTCTGCGAGGCGAAGAGGCAGGAGCTGCTGGGGAAGGTGCGCGACGGCAGCCTGGCGCTGGACGAGCTGGCGAGGCTCCTCAGCGGCCTCATCCAGGAGGCGGTGGAGCAGAGCAGCAAGGTGAAATTCACGGGCCTCAGGCGGCAGGTGACCGCCTCGGACCTGCTGGACTCGGGCATCATCGACAAGGACACGCTGGCCGACCTGGTGCAGGGCTCCAAGACGGTGCAGCAGGTGACGGAAATGGCCTCCGTCAAGCGCTACCTGGACGGCACGGGCTGCATCGCCGGCGTGCTGGTGCCGTCCAAGGCCGACCCGGCCAAGATGGAGAAGATGAGCATCTACCAGGCCATGTGGAAGGGCATCCTGAGGCAGGGCACGGCCCTGGTGCTGCTGGAGGCGCAGGCTGCCACCGGCTTCCTCGTCGACCCGCTCAGCAACCAGAAGCTCTCCGTGGACGAGGCCGTGTCGTCCGGGCTGGTGGGCAGCGAGCTGCACGAGAAGCTGCTGTCGGCCGAGAGGGCCGTGACGGGCTACACCGACCCCTACAGCGGCGACCAGATCTCCCTCTTCCAGGCCATGAAGAAGGAGCTCATCGTCAAGGAGCACGGCATCCGCCTGCTCGAGGCCCAGATCGCCACCGGCGGCATCATCGACCCCGTGCACAGCCACCGCCTCCCCGTCGAAGCTGCCTACAAGCGCGGCTACTTTGACCAGGAGATGAACCAGATCCTCTCCGACCCCAGCGACGACACCAAGGGCTTCTTCGACCCCAACACGCACGAGAACCTCACCTACATGCAGCTCCTGCGCCGCTGCGTGCCCGACCCGGACACGGGGCTGCTCATGCTGCAGCTGATGGACAAGGGCTCGGTGCTCTACCAGCTGAGCGAGGACGCCCGCAAAGCCCTGCAGGCTGCCCGCACCACCGTCAGCGTGGGGCTCTTCCAGGGCCAGAGCGTCACCGTCTGGGAGCTCCTCTTCTCTCGCTACATCCCCGAGCACCGGCGCCAGGACCTCCTGCGCAAGTACAAGGCGGGGACGCTGGCCATCTCCGAGATGATCACCCTCCTCACCGCCATCATCACCGGGGCCGAGGGCCAGGGCCACGGCGCCGCCCTGGCCCGCAAGCCGACGCAGCGGGAGGCCCCGGCGCCGGCTGAGAACGGCGAGGCCGCGGGCTCCCGGCGGGAGCGCGAGCGCGAGCGGGAGCTGGAGCTGGAGCGGGCCCTGACGTCCCACAGCGTCGAGGTCTCGGCGGGCGGCTTCCACGGCAGGAAGGTCTCCCTGTGGGAGCTCCTCTTCTCCAAGTACGTCTGCGAGGCGAAGAGGCAGGAGCTGCTGGGGAAGGTGCGCGACGGCAGCCTGGCGCTGGACGAGCTGGCGAGGCTCCTCAGCGTCCTCATCCAGGAGGCGGTGGAGCAGAGCAGCAAGGTGAAATTCACGGGCCTCAGGCGGCAGGTGACCGCCTCGGACCTGCTGGACTCGGGCATCATCGACAAGGACACGCTGGCCGACCTGGTGCAGGGCTCCAAGACGGTGCAGCAGGTGACGGAAATGGCCTCCGTCAAGCGCTACCTGGACGGCACGGGCTGCATCGCCGGCGTGCTGGTGCCGTCCAAGGCCGACCCGGCCAAGATGGAGAAGATGAGCATCTACCAGGCCATGTGGAAGGGCATCCTGAGGCAGGGCACGGCCCTGGTGCTGCTGGAGGCGCAGGCTGCCACCGGCTTCCTCGTCGACCCGCTCAGCAACCAGAAGCTCTCCGTGGACGAGGCCGTGTCGTCCGGGCTGGTGGGCAGCGAGCTGCACGAGAAGCTGCTGTCGGCCGAGAGGGCCGTGACGGGCTACACCGACCCCTACAGCGGCGACCAGATCTCCCTCTTCCAGGCCATGAAGAAGGAGCTCATCGTCAAGGAGCACGGCATCCGCCTGCTCGAGGCCCAGATCGCCACCGGCGGCATCATCGACCCCGTGCACAGCCACCGCCTCCCCGTCGAAGCTGCCTACAAGCGCGGCTACTTTGACCAGGAGATGAACCAGATCCTCTCCGACCCCAGCGACGACACCAAGGGCTTCTTCGACCCCAACACGCACGAGAACCTCACCTACATGCAGCTCCTGCGCCGCTGCGTGCCCGACCCGGACACGGGGCTGCTCATGCTGCAGCTGATGGACAAGGGCTCGGTGCTCTACCAGCTGAGCGAGGACGCCCGCAAAGCCCTGCAGGCTGCCCGCACCACCGTCAGCGTGGGGCTCTTCCAGGGCCAGAGCGTCACCGTCTGGGAGCTCCTCTTCTCTCGCTACATCCCCGAGCACCGGCGCCAGGACCTCCTGCGCAAGTACAAGGCGGGGACGCTGGCCATCTCCGAGATGATCA
This sequence comes from Aythya marila, assembly GCF_965140915.1. NCBI lineage: Eukaryota > Metazoa > Chordata > Aves > Anseriformes > Anatidae > Aythya > Aythya marila. Next base: position 156,642,076 of record NC_139043.1, read on the forward strand.
CCCTCCTCACCGCCATCATCACCGGGGCCGAGGGCCAGGGCCACGGCGCCGCCCTGGCCCGCAAGCCGACGCAGCGGGAGGCCCCGGCGCCGGCTGAGAACGGCGAGGCCGCGGGCTCCCGGCGGGAGCGCGAGCGCGAGCGGGAGCTGGAGCTGGAGCGGGCCCTGACGTCCCACAGCGTCGAGGTCTCGGCGGGCGGCTTCCACGGCAGGAAGGTCTCCCTGTGGGAGCTCCTCTTCTCCAAGTACGTCTGCGAGGCGAAGAGGCAGGAGCTGCTGGGGAAGGTGCGCGATGGCAGCCTGGCGCTGGACGAGCTGGCGAGGCTCCTCAGCGTCCTCATCCAGGAGGCGGTGGAGCAGAGCAGCAAGGTGAAATTCACGGGCCTCAGGCGGCAGGTGACCGCCTCGGACCTGCTGGACTCGGGCATCATCGACAAGGACACGCTGGCCGACCTGGTGCAGGGCTCCAAGACGGTGCAGCAGGTGACGGAAATGGCCTCCGTCAAGCGCTACCTGGACGGCACGGGCTGCATCGCCGGCGTGCTGGTGCCGTCCAAGGCCGACCCGGCCAAGATGGAGAAGATGAGCATCTACCAGGCCATGTGGAAGGGCATCCTGAGGCAGGGCACGGCCCTGGTGCTGCTGGAGGCGCAGGCTGCCACCGGCTTCCTCGTCGACCCGCTCAGCAACCAGAAGCTCTCCGTGGACGAGGCCGTGTCGTCCGGGCTGGTGGGCAGCGAGCTGCACGAGAAGCTGCTGTCGGCCGAGAGGGCCGTGACGGGCTACACCGACCCCTACAGCGGCGACCAGATCTCCCTCTTCCAGGCCATGAAGAAGGAGCTCATCGTCAAGGAGCACGGCATCCGCCTGCTCGAGGCCCAGATCGCCACCGGCGGCATCATCGACCCCGTGCACAGCCACCGCCTCCCCGTCGAAGCTGCCTACAAGCGCGGCTACTTTGACCAGGAGATGAACCAGATCCTCTCCGACCCCAGCGACGACACCAAGGGCTTCTTCGACCCCAACACGCACGAGAACCTCACCTACATGCAGCTCCTGCGCCGCTGCGTGCCCGACCCGGACACGGGGCTGCTCATGCTGCAGCTGATGGACAAGGGCTCGGTGCTCTACCAGCTGAGCGAGGACGCCCGCAAAGCCCTGCAGGCTGCCCGCACCACCGTCAGCGTGGGGCTCTTCCAGGGCCAGAGCGTCACCGTCTGGGAGCTCCTCTTCTCTCGCTACATCCCCGAGCACCGGCGCCAGGACCTCCTGCGCAAGTACAAGGCGGGGACGCTGGCCATCTCCGAGATGATCACCCTCCTCACCGCCATCATCACCGGGGCCGAGGGCCAGGGCCACGGCGCCGCCCTGGCCCGCAAGCCGACGCAGCGGGAGGCCCCGGCGCCGGCTGAGAACGGCGAGGCCGCGGGCTCCCGGCGGGAGCGCGAGCGCGAGCGCGAGCGCGAGCGGGAGCTGGAGCTGGAGCGGGCCCTGACGTCCCACAGCGTCGAGGTCTCGGCGGGCGGCTTCCACGGCAGGAAGGTCTCCCTGTGGGAGCTCCTCTTCTCCAAGTACGTCTGCGAGGCGAAGAGGCAGGAGCTGCTGGGGAAGGTGCGCGACGGCAGCCTGGCGCTGGACGAGCTGGCGAGGCTCCTCAGCGGCCTCATCCAGGAGGCGGTGGAGCAGAGCAGCAAGGTGAAATTCACGGGCCTCAGGCGGCAGGTGACCGCCTCGGACCTGCTGGACTCGGGCATCATCGACAAGGACACGCTGGCCGACCTGGTGCAGGGCTCCAAGACGGTGCAGCAGGTGACGGAAATGGCCTCCGTCAAGCGCTACCTGGACGGCACGGGCTGCATCGCCGGCGTGCTGGTGCCGTCCAAGGCCGACCCGGCCAAGATGGAGAAGATGAGCATCTACCAGGCCATGTGGAAGGGCATCCTGAGGCAGGGCACGGCCCTGGTGCTGCTGGAGGCGCAGGCTGCCACCGGCTTCCTCGTCGACCCGCTCAGCAACCAGAAGCTCTCCGTGGACGAGGCCGTGTCGTCCGGGCTGGTGGGCAGCGAGCTGCACGAGAAGCTGCTGTCGGCCGAGAGGGCCGTGACGGGCTACACCGACCCCTACAGCGGCGACCAGATCTCCCTCTTCCAGGCCATGAAGAAGGAGCTCATCGTCAAGGAGCACGGCATCCGCCTGCTCGAGGCCCAGATCGCCACCGGCGGCATCATCGACCCCGTGCACAGCCACCGCCTCCCCGTCGAAGCTGCCTACAAGCGCGGCTACTTTGACCAGGAGATGAACCAGATCCTCTCCGACCCCAGCGACGACACCAAGGGCTTCTTCGACCCCAACACGCACGAGAACCTCACCTACATGCAGCTCCTGCGCCGCTGCGTGCCCGACCCGGACACGGGGCTGCTCATGCTGCAGCTGATGGACAAGGGCTCGGTGCTCTACCAGCTGAGCGAGGACGCCCGCAAAGCCCTGCAGGCTGCCCGCACCACCGTCAGCGTGGGGCTCTTCCAGGGCCAGAGCGTCACCGTCTGGGAGCTCCTCTTCTCTCGCTACATCCCCGAGCACCGGCGCCAGGACCTCCTGCGCAAGTACAAGGCGGGGACGCTGGCCATCTCCGAGATGATCACCCTCCTCACCGCCATCATCACCGGGGCCGAGGGCCAGGGCCACGGCGCCGCCCTGGCCCGCAAGCCGACGCAGCGGGAGGCCCCGGCGCCGGCTGAGAACGGCGAGGCCGCGGGCTCCCGGCGGGAGCGCGAGCGCGAGCGCGAGCGGGAGCTGGAGCTGGAGCGGGCCCTGACGTCCCACAGCGTCGAGGTCTCGGCGGGCGGCTTCCACGGCAGGAAGGTCTCCCTGTGGGAGCTCCTCTTCTCCAAGTACGTCTGCGAGGCGAAGAGGCAGGAGCTGCTGGGGAAGGTGCGCGACGGCAGCCTGGCGCTGGACGAGCTGGCGAGGCTCCTCAGCGGCCTCATCCAGGAGGCGGTGGAGCAGAGCAGCAAGGTGAAATTCACGGGCCTCAGGCGGCAGGTGACCGCCTCGGACCTGCTGGACTCGGGCATCATCGACAAGGACACGCTGGCCGACCTGGTGCAGGGCTCCAAGACGGTGCAGCAGGTGACGGAAATGGCCTCCGTCAAGCGCTACCTGGACGGCACGGGCTGCATCGCCGGCGTGCTGGTGCCGTCCAAGGCCGACCCGGCCAAGATGGAGAAGATGAGCATCTACCAGGCCATGTGGAAGGGCATCCTGAGGCAGGGCACGGCCCTGGTGCTGCTGGAGGCGCAGGCTGCCACCGGCTTCCTCGTCGACCCGCTCAGCAACCAGAAGCTCTCCGTGGACGAGGCCGTGTCGTCCGGGCTGGTGGGCAGCGAGCTGCACGAGAAGCTGCTGTCGGCCGAGAGGGCCGTGACGGGCTACACCGACCCCTACAGCGGCGACCAGATCTCCCTCTTCCAGGCCATGAAGAAGGAGCTCATCGTCAAGGAGCACGGCATCCGCCTGCTCGAGGCCCAGATCGCCACCGGCGGCATCATCGACCCCGTGCACAGCCACCGCCTCCCCGTCGAAGCTGCCTACAAGCGCGGCTACTTTGACCAGGAGATGAACCAGATCCTCTCCGACCCCAGCGACGACACCAAGGGCTTCTTCGACCCCAACACGCACGAGAACCTCACCTACATGCAGCTCCTGCGCCGCTGCGTGCCCGACCCGGACACGGGGCTGCTCATGCTGCAGCTGATGGACAAGGGCTCGGTGCTCTACCAGCTGAGCGAGGACGCCCGCAAAGCCCTGCAGGCTGCCCGCACCACCGTCAGCGTGGGGCTCTTCCAGGGCCAGAGCGTCACCGTCTGGGAGCTCCTCTTCTCTCGCTACATCCCCGAGCACCGGCGCCAGGACCTCCTGCGCAAGTACAAGGCGGGGACGCTGGCCATCTCCGAGATGATCACCCTCCTCACCGCCATCATCACCGGGGCCAAGGGCCAGGGCCACGGCGCCGCCCTGGCCCGCAAGCCGACGCAGCGGGAGGCCCCGGCGCCGGCTGAGAACGGCGAGGCCGCGGGCTCCCGGCGGGAGCGCGAGCGCGAGCGCGAGCACGAGCGCGAGCGGGAGCTGGAGCTGGAGCGGGCCCTGACGTCCCACAGCGTCGAGGTCTCGGCGGGCGGCTTCCACGGCAGGAAGGTCTCCCTGTGGGAGCTCCTCTTCTCCAAGTACGTCTGCGAGGCGAAGAGGCAGGAGCTGCTGGGGAAGGTGCGCGACGGCAGCCTGGCGCTGGACGAGCTGGCGAGGCTCCTCAGCGGCCTCATCCAGGAGGCGGTGGAGCAGAGCAGCAAGGTGAAATTCACGGGCCTCAGGCGGCAGGTGACCGCCTCGGACCTGCTGGACTCGGGCATCATCGACAAGGACACGCTGGCCGACCTGGTGCAGGGCTCCAAGACGGTGCAGCAGGTGACGGAAATGGCCTCCGTCAAGCGCTACCTGGACGGCACGGGCTGCATCGCCGGCGTGCTGGTGCCGTCCAAGGCCGACCCGGCCAAGATGGAGAAGATGAGCATCTACCAGGCCATGTGGAAGGGCATCCTGAGGCAGGGCACGGCCCTGGTGCTGCTGGAGGCGCAGGCTGCCACCGGCTTCCTCGTCGACCCGCTCAGCAACCAGAAGCTCTCCGTGGACGAGGCCGTGTCGTCCGGGCTGGTGGGCAGCGAGCTGCACGAGAAGCTGCTGTCGGCCGAGAGGGCCGTGACGGGCTACACCGACCCCTACAGCGGCGACCAGATCTCCCTCTTCCAGGCCATGAAGAAGGAGCTCATCGTCAAGGAGCACGGCATCCGCCTGCTCGAGGCCCAGATCGCCACCGGCGGCATCATCGACCCCGTGCACAGCCACCGCCTCCCCGTCGAAGCTGCCTACAAGCGCGGCTACTTTGACCAGGAGATGAACCAGATCCTCTCCGACCCCAGCGACGACACCAAGGGCTTCTTCGACCCCAACACGCACGAGAACCTCACCTACATGCAGCTCCTGCGCCGCTGCGTGCCCGACCCGGACACGGGGCTGCTCATGCTGCAGCTGATGGACAAGGGCTCGGTGCTCTACCAGCTGAGCGAGGACGCCCGCAAAGCCCTGCAGGCTGCCCGCACCACCGTCAGCGTGGGGCTCTTCCAGGGCCAGAGCGTCACCGTCTGGGAGCTCCTCTTCTCTCGCTACATCCCCGAGCACCGGCGCCAGGACCTCCTGCGCAAGTACAAGGCGGGGACGCTGGCCATCTCCGAGATGATCACCCTCCTCACCGCCATCATCACCGGGGCCGAGGGCCAGGGCCACGGCGCCGCCCTGGCCCGCAAGCCGACGCAGCGGGAGGCCCCGGCGCCGGCTGAGAACGGCGAGGCCGCGGGCTCCCGGCGGGAGCGCGAGCGCGAGCGGGAGCTGGAGCTGGAGCGGGCCCTGACGTCCCACAGCGTCGAGGTCTCGGCGGGCGGCTTCCACGGCAGGAAGGTCTCCCTGTGGGAGCTCCTCTTCTCCAAGTACGTCTGCGAGGCGAAGAGGCAGGAGCTGCTGGGGAAGGTGCGCGACGGCAGCCTGGCGCTGGACGAGCTGGCGAGGCTCCTCAGCGTCCTCATCCAGGAGGCGGTGGAGCAGAGCAGCAAGGTGAAATTCACGGGCCTCAGGCGGCAGGTGACCGCCTCGGACCTGCTGGACTCGGGCATCATCGACAAGGACACGCTGGCCGACCTGGTGCAGGGCTCCAAGACGGTGCAGCAGGTGACGGAAATGGCCTCCGTCAAGCGCTACCTGGACGGCACGGGCTGCATCGCCGGCGTGCTGGTGCCGTCCAAGGCCGACCCGGCCAAGATGGAGAAGATGAGCATCTACCAGGCCATGTGGAAGGGCATCCTGAGGCAGGGCACGGCCCTGGTGCTGCTGGAGGCGCAGGCTGCCACCGGCTTCCTCGTCGACCCGCTCAGCAACCAGAAGCTCTCCGTGGACGAGGCCGTGTCGTCCGGGCTGGTGGGCAGCGAGCTGCACGAGAAGCTGCTGTCGGCCGAGAGGGCCGTGACGGGCTACACCGACCCCTACAGCGGCGACCAGATCTCCCTCTTCCAGGCCATGAAGAAGGAGCTCATCGTCAAGGAGCACGGCATCCGCCTGCTCGAGGCCCAGATCGCCACCGGCGGCATCATCGACCCCGTGCACAGCCACCGCCTCCCCGTCGAAGCTGCCTACAAGCGCGGCTACTTTGACCAGGAGATGAACCAGATCCTCTCCGACCCCAGCGACGACACCAAGGGCTTCTTCGACCCCAACACGCACGAGAACCTCACCTACATGCAGCTCCTGCGCCGCTGTGTTCTTGACCCAGACTCTAATCTTTATTTCCTTAATATTTTCTCTAATTAATCATAAAACCCTCTACTTTTTTTCCGTGTTATTTCATTGGTGATGAAGTTTTTCTTTGTTGGGACTTGTTTTGCTGCTGGCATTTTTTTCCTTTTTTTAAATATATTCTTTCTTCTTTTTTTATTATTTGTAGAGTATTTCCTTCTTCTCTTTCATGTTTTGTAATGTTTGTACAGCAGTTACGGTATTTACGTGACTCATCTGAGCATTACTTTATAGCTTTTTAATCCATTGTCTTCTATAATTTAACTGGAATTCATGAATCAGCCTGGCTTATGTCCAGTCATTTTGGTGCAAGATGTTGTACTTTTTCCTTTATATTTCTTTAGATATAAGGATGTCTTTGTATTTGGTGTAATGAGAAATGAAATTTTATTCATTCTTTCTTCTATATCTTTACATATGGGAAACATTTTTTTTTTAGAAGATCAATGTGACATTGCCATAGTTTTAGTTTTGCTTGCCTGCCTCCTGCATGGAGAACACGTTTCCATGTAGGCATCATGTCAGGCCAATGTTAAGTGTTACTGGGCTCGTATCCGTTATCTGTGTTTGCTGTTACTGCCTCAGTCCATCCAATATTTCTGGAGGGCTCTAAACCACATATACCCTTAACTGGGAGTGGTTTGGTCTCTCTCTGATGTGTACAATCAAATCACCCAAGTTTTTTGCTTTTCCTGCCTTCAGTTGTCCAGCTCTCCTGAGATCCTCTATAGAGAGTTGTTTTGTGGGATCCATGCAAGAGCTGAGAAACAGTAGCATATGTTGTCTTTCTGTACTTGTAGCCAACACTGTCCCTGTATGCAGCCAGCAGTAAGGGGAGCTGGTGGTACAGAAGCTGCTACCTCCAGCTGTTTCCTTCGGTACGTTTCTCATCTTCCTTTGCCATTCCATGTCCTGAGCTGACTTTTCCTCCCTTCAAATGCAGCCCACGTGCATGTTTCTGGAGTAGAGACAGCCTCTGGACCACTGTGCCATACAGTTCAGTACTGAATAATTCTACTACTGCTTAATAAAAGGAAACATATAAACCTTAGATTCATTGTCTTTGGCTATTTGCCTTAATTAACTCAGGTGCATCCTTAAAAAATCAAGTTCTCACCACGGTTTTTGTAGCTGATAGGTGAAAGAAAATGTAGATTAGCTGTGGAACTCCTTACCATAAACTGCTGCGTAGTCCAGAGAGTCGCATGGACTCAAAAAGTCATGGGACAAATTACTGGGAGTGGGCTATTAAATGCATGGAAATACTCAGTCCCAGGAGGTTCCTGAGCCACAGTTTACTTGGAGATGGGAGACACAATCAGGGAGGTATCAGTACGGGCTTGCACTGTTGTTACATGCTCAGTGTAGGCTCTGACACTGGACAAAGCTGGCTGCAGCATAGTGGAAATGCAGACCTGTGCTCTGGGCTGATTTAACTGCAATTGAACTTGCCACCACCTTAATTATGAGCACATCGAAACACAGGAAATGCTGCAATTTACTCGAAGTGACACACTGTCAAGGGGATATTTTATAGCTCAGCATGCCATGGGCTTGTTGGGAGGAGGCTCACCAGGAAGGCACTGTAATGCTGAAGTAGGAAGTGCAGAGGAACAGCAGAGGAGGGTGCTCATCAGGGAGAGCATAGAGCTAGATCAGACAAAATGATGATACAGACCAACACAGAGCCCTGAAATCCCCATGCAGGCTGACACTGCGGAACTGGGAGGGGGCAAGGTGAGCATCCAGACATCAGGGCCCCTCTGTGCCAGGACTGAGCTGGGTAAACAGTGTCTTCTGCAGGCAGAAGGGAGGGCAGACTCTGAGTGGAGACATAAAAGGGGCATAGAAATATAAATTACACACAGCAGGCAAGCAGGTAATGCATATTTACTATTTCCCCTAAGAACTGGGTTGTGAAGAAGCAGCAGGGAGATTTCTGCACACAGTCAAACTGTGGCAATTGCTGCTGGGGTAAGGAAATTGCTGCAAGAGCTGAGGAAAGGTAAGGCTCTGCAAGTCTGTGGCATGCCAAGGCGCCCTGCAGCCCCCACCAGAACTGGATCTTTGTGCCATCTCCACACACGCCCTCAGAAGACAACAGGAGCATGGGATGGGGACCTGGGCCACTCCATAAGCATGTATACCCCCACTGTGCCCAGGAGCCGCAGAGCAAAACCCTTATGCCAGGAAGCTGGGGAGTCAAAAGATAAGCAAGTTCTCTGGAAAGGTGTCAGGAAGCAGCGGCTGTACACTGCTGGCACCACCCCAACCACCCTGGGGATTATTGTCCTCCCTGCCCTGCCACAGGCCAGGTGGCCTGAAGCACCAGCGAAATGCTCGCTGATCCCCGTTTCCCAGGAATCACGTGTCTGGATGAAAGATGCTTCAGTTTCTTTCCCACAGAGTACACAGTTGTGCAACCGCTTATCTCCAAGCCAGAATAAAAAGGATTTTTGTCTTTTCTGTTTGCCTATGGTTGCTCCCTGTGCCCATCCCTTCAGTGCTGGGTTTGGCCGGTTCATTGCGGTTGTTAAAAGAGCACATAGAATCAGAGAATCTCCTAAGCTGGGAGGGATCCACAATGATCATTGAGTCCAGCTCCTGGCTCCACACAGAACCACCCAAAAATCAAACCACGTGCCCCAGGGCATTGTCTTCTTTAAAAGCGACAGGCTCAGTACCATGACCACGTCCCTGGGGGGCCTGTCCCAGTGCCCAATCACCCTCTCAGTAGCCTGTTCCTAACACCCAGCCTGACCCTCCCGTCACAGCTCCATGCCGTTCCCTTGGGTTCTGTTGTTGGTCACCAAAAGGAAAAGCTCAGCACCTGCCCCTCCACACCCCTCATGAGGAAGCTGCAGACCATTGTGAGGCCTCCCGTCAGCCTGCTCTTCTCTGGTCTCAACAAAACAAGGCACCTCAGCCACTCCTCATGTCTTACCCTCGAGACCCTTCACCATCTTCATAGCCCTCCTTTGGACGCTCTCTAATAGTTCTATGTCCTTATATTGTGGCACCCAAAACTGTATGCAGTACTCGTGGTGAGGTTGCACCAGCACTGAGTAGCGTGGGACAATTCTTTTGTATTCTTTCCTACATTGCTCAGCCCAGCTCCCTGGGGGTCCAGCACTGCCAGCTCACGTGGCTCTGCAGGTCCCACGCCAGCCCCACACCAGGCAGGAGAGCATGGGCGGCTCTGCGCCTCCAGGCACCTCTGCCGCAGGGAATCCTGGTGTGAGAGCTCCACACCGTGGGTCTGGTTTTCTTTGCTAATATTGTCCCCTGCTGCGTGCAGAGGCTGCCCGTGTGTGGTTGCAGCAGGAGGGCCCTGCCCTCTCCACGTCAGGCAGGAGGCTGTTGGCTGCTGGGTGTCACCCTCTGCCAGCATCTGGGGACTGCTGTGCACCAGCAGCGTTACATCCAGGGCTGCGTGGCTGCAGGGACCGGCGGGGAGGGAGTTGTGTCAGCACCTGAGCCCTGGCAGAGGAGGTTTCCCAAATCAAATGCTGCAGGAAAACAACATTCCCCAAACACCCCGTTGCCAAAGCTCTCTGATGTGGTTCGTGGCTGCTTCAGCCAAGGACACCTACACCTTCCGGCAGGCGAGGCCAGGCCACGGCTGTGATACCCGGGCCCAGGTGCCTCCACGCCAGGCTGCAGGGAAGCTGCAGGACCGGCCGGTGAGTCACGGAGCAGCGCGGTGCTGCACTGCGGGCACGGAGCATCCCATGGGGCTGCGTCCCGGCCTTGCTTTCCATAGAACTGCAGCGAGGGGCGCTTAGAGGTGGAGGCAGCAGATGCTGCGGTTTCAGGCACCACCTGAGCCCTGCACGCTCACATGGGTTTTCTTTACTTACCAGGCAGCTGTATACAATCAAATAGAGCTGGCTGCAGCTGTGTGGGGGACATGGCAATCCAGCGCCACATGCACAGATCCTGGCACGACACAAACTCTCCCCAGGTGGTGATGCTGTCACCTTCCTGCCCTGTCCCCAAGCACAGGATGTGCGGTGCCTCGAAGCCCCTCACTCTCCTCAGGCACAGAGGCACAGCGTACTGGGGGTGCCACAGCACGGCCAGGACTTGGCAGGCGGGATTGGGTCCCCCTGCCCAGGGCAGACCCCATCTGCAGCCACTGCTGCACTTTTCCCAGCTTCTCCCACAGCAGCTCGCATGCTGCCTGCCTGAGCCCCTGGCTGAAGGGAGGACAGCAGCCGTCTGTCAGGTGGGTGACAAGGAGGTGTTGTCTCCAAAGAGCCCAGAGTCCAGAGTGCGGTATATCCAGAAATGCTGGCTGGGTAATGGGCCTGTAGCGTGCAAGTGACAGCGCCCTGACGCCCAGGCAGCTCCAAGCTTCTAGTCAGGCTGTCTGGGAAGGGCGACTGCAGGTCAGTTAACACCCAGGCCTGAAGCCAAGCGAGAAGTCAGCATTCCTCTCAAGACAGCTTGAGCAGTTTCATCTCCATTCTCACAAACATCCAGCTCCTGGCACTACAGGCATGTGAAATGGGAAGTCACTGTATTTTGGCTTGTAAACCAAACTAGGAACTGCAGCCCGATCCAAAGCCTTGTGCTAATATGCAAATTACAAGAGGTACAGTGTCAGCTTGCAGCTGCCTTTCAGAAAAGTTAGATGGAATGGGTAAAACAATCGGCATTGCTCAGCAAGAACACTATTCCCAGATTATTTGTAGGTTGTGTTCTAGTGCTTTCACTTGCTAAAAGGTCCTATTGCTATTCACAGAATGTGCACTGCTAGGATAGACCGTGCCATCTGCCTCGCAATGGACCTACAGCAGCCACCACCCAGTGCAGGGGGTGTCCTGAAAGGCATCCTTGCTGAAATGTCTCCAGGACCAGGGGCAGACTGGGAACGGGCCTGAGGAACAGCTTCAGGAGAATGAGAAGCAGGCCCCGTGACATCAGTTTCACCTGGTAGGATGCTGGTGATGCTCCGAGGCAGCAGACAGAAAGACAGCAGCCTTCCTTCAAATCTCAAGGCTAATTACAAGCCCCAGGAGCAGGGGGGAGGGATGGAGGCAGGTCTGGAGACAGCACAGTTGTGCACACCTGGGCACTGGCTGCACAGTACTCCAGCCAGGCCCTGCATCCCCGTGCCTTTAACACACCCGTGCATGGCAGCTTTGGGAGTGGGGCTGAGGGAATTTAAGCTCAAGCCACAAAGACAATGCTGAAGGCCAGAAGGAACATGACTGTGTCTAACAGTGGGTAGCCAAAGCAGCAAGTGAACTAGATGGGACCGAGGTCTGGTATGCAGCACACATGCAGCCCCAACCAGGGGGAGCAGGGTTTCAGTTCTGCATCACAGGGGTTGGAATTTATGAAGGTGAGAGGCTCAGCATTGCCTGTGCTGTATTCCCTTTCCCTGGGAAAGGTGTGCAAGTGCCAGCGTCACCCATGGGATACAGGAACGTCTGCCTTGTGGGCACCCTTCCTCTTCAACAGCCCCTGGGGAAATACCTCTCTGGAGACAATACAAAATACAGCAGAGATCAGCTCACTTAACCCATCTTCAAACAGCCTTGGGTAGTGCCTTAGAACATGTCCTGGAAGAAATAAATTGCTTCAGGGTTGAAATGAAACAGTTTCATCATGTCTCAGAAACAGACTAGTAGTTAGGATAAAATACTCGGTCCTCATTCAGGGAAGAGTCATCCTGCTCCCTGCTAATGAGGGAACAAGCTGGGAACGGGGTCCCAGTGAGGCACCATCGTTTCCAAGAGATACAACTCTGTGTAAGCCACCTGGTACCTGTGACCAGGAGGTGACATTCAGGGCTGATTCACTGCATCTGATGCTTGTGTACACTGTAGGTCACCCAGCTGCCCTGGCAGCCAAGGTGGAGCAGGTCCATGCAGCCGGTGGTTGCTTTGTGGACACGTCCTACAGCAGATGTGTTCAAGTGGTCAGAGTAGTCATGCTCTGGACTTGGGTGAGTGTCCTGGCGTGCTCTCCATGGCTATAACGGGAGCCTGGGCTTCAGCTCCGCAGGAGGCGTCCACTGTGGCGAGATAAATCATAGCCTCTGTTCTGACAAATGCAAAGTAACACATCATCAAGGGAAGCCGCCAACTGCCAGCACTTCAGAGGTGTCTAAACAAGCTGGGCCAGCTCCAGATAGTGGCCTAGTGTCACTGGGACAGCTCAGGGGAGCACGCTGCATGGCTGCGGTCAGTGCTGAGTGGTGTCTGGGGAGTGCAGGAGGACCACAGAGCAGAGCAACTTAACATTGCCTGCTGGTACCCACCCAGCCAGGCTTGTGCATGGGGTCCTTGCTGCACAGAGCAGGATGCTGAGAGAGGAGAAATGGGATCCTCCTTCCTGGCACAGGCACCCTTTGCACCCCTTACACTCAGCTTGTGCCAAGGATGCAGCCCAGAACAAAGCCTTTCCTGTAGCCCATCTCAAACAGCTGAACCTTAAAACCTACAGAGAAATGCAGTTAGCAACATACTTGTGGCATCAGTAACTCTAGCCAACATAACGCAGGCTGAAAACAGATGTCAGGCAAGGAAGGGCTTCTGAGGGGTGAGTAAAGACGACGGAAACAGGTCCTGTGTCCACCTTCATCCCCAAGAGCAGAGGGACCTCCTGCCCAGGTGTGCTCCCCACAGCCAAACTGATCTCGGTGAGTCAGAGGGAAAATGCATTCGTGTGCTGATCATCCAGTCTGGCAAGCACCTACGCAGGTAGGAATGTGCACCCAAAGCAGGACAGCCAGGGAACGAAGGGCAGGGGCAGGCAACACCTCCTCCGCGCAGGGGCACCAACTCACACACACCCACACAGGGTCACACCAGCACACACGTGTGCAGCTGCATGTGCCAGCTCACACAGGCATAGATGCGTGAGCACGCGTGTGCTCTCCCTTGCACACGCACAGTTACATGTGCCAACACCGAGTTACTTGAGCACATACAGTCACACACATCAGAGGCACGGTCACACGTGCAGGTTTACGTGAGCACATATGCAGTCACAGGTGCCCACAGCCACAACCAGCACCTGAGCACGTACTCAGCTGCACAATTACACACCAGAACAACCCAACCAAAACCACCCTTGCGCTAGAAGTGGGCACTGGGTAAGCCTGTTCACCGGAGCTGTGGCTGTGGTCTGATGGGACATGGCCCAAACACGGGACTGCTTCAGCCCAACTCAGCCCAAAGCTGGCCAGAGCCAGCAGCCTGCCCTGCCAGCCAGCTGGAGTTCTCTGCAAGCAAGCAGTCAACCAGGCACCCTCAGCTCCTGGGGAGCCGCTGGCCAGGCATTGGGCTGGCTCCCCCTGCACACCAGGAGCATGAGGGTGATGGAGCACTGGAACAGGCTGCCCTGACAGGTTGTGGAGTCTTGCTCCACGGAGGTCTTCAAAACCCACCTGGACATGGTCCTAGGCAACCTGCTCTAGGTGGCCCTGCTTGAGCAGAGAGGATGGACCAGATGACCTCCAGAGGACCCTTCAAATTTCAACCATTCTGTGATTCTGAGAGCTTTCCATCCTGGAGCTGCTTTGGCCCTGGGAACTGGCCACCCAAATCCACCTGCTGCAAGGAGCTCCTGTGCCTGTATGGTCCAGTTCACAACCCCATCAGGGGACAGGCTCGATCTCTGTCCGCCACGGGAGCAGAGAGAGCCACAGGAGGTGGCTGCAGCTCCCTACCCCAGACAAAGGACTCAGCCAAGGCAGGCTGAACAAGCCCAGATGTGCAGAGACCTCCAAGGCATCTGGGACCCCAGGCAGAGCAGTCCCTGAGCAATCGTGCTGGGCACCTGTCAGGAGATGGTGGTGTCAGAGTCCAGAAGCTGCACCATGCCCCTGCATCCTCCATGGCCACATTCACCCAAGCTCCCACCACAGACGCACCCCACATCTTGCAGTGTAACCAGTCACTGTCCCCCTGCCCCAGACCCTGCCACCCCCGCTGGGCTCCCAGGACAGGGGCTGCTGTGACACTGCAAAGGCATCGTCTCACTGGGGTGGTCGGATGTATACTGGCTGGCTTGTAGCACAGGGCAGGGCTGGTGTGTCATCCCCAGGGGCGGGGAAGCGAAGGATTTAAATTAGGCACCTGCCTTGGCTGCTCATCCTGGCTGAGAGGCGGCGGGAGGAGGAGGAGGAGGACCGGAGCCTGCTGGTGAGCAAGCCGCTCTGGATTCGTGTCCAGCAGGTAGGACACAGCCTGTCCAGAGGGGGCACTGGGGCCACCACACAGCCTAGCACAACTCCTGCCTTGCATGCTCCATGTACATACTAGATGCCTGCAAGGGATGCGGAGACCTTGCCTCTACCCTAAAACCTACCATTCAGAGGGCAGCTGCTGAAACCCAGGGCTTGGTTGCACAGGAGGTCTCCAGGCATGAGGTGGGCCTTTCTAAGAAGGGACAAAGCGACAGAGCGGCTGGATGCCAGGGCTGAATGGAGCCACTGCTCCGTGCAACGCGTTTTGCATCCTCTGCGCTAGAGCTGAGCGGGTCAGGACTCTGGGACACGGGAGGGAGGCAGCCGGAGCCGTGGGACCTGCCCGAGCCCGCAGGAGACGGTGCCGACTGGCGTGGTGGGTCTCGGCTGGGAGCCCGGCAGCGGGAGCCCGCGAGGCGAGCACCGGGCTGGGGGCTGTGCCGACACGCTCACGCTCCCTGGGGTGCAGGCAGGGCTCGGGACCACGGCAGCGCCAGGCCACCCCTGCTCACCCCAGCTGGAAAACCTCTTCCACCGGGGCCTCTTGGGCTGGGCTGCTGTGACAGCTTGAAAGGACAGCCAGCTCCTGCCCCGGGAGCTGCGTGTGCAGCCAAGCCCCGGCATCAGGAGGCCTGATTAGAGACGAGCTAATGACAGCCTGCCGTTGGGCAATGTCTCTCCAGAATAGGGTGTTCACACGACATCTGTGTCCTATATAGGTGTCGCCTGCTCCAGGGCGTGACACCGGCACTCTGCCTTGCCCTGCACCGAGTGCCACCCGAGCAGGCGGCACAACGAGCCCACCACCCTGCGAGGGCTGCCTCAGTGGAGGCAAGAGAGTGAAAAGAAGCTGCTCTCTAGGGCCAGAGCCCCAAGGTGGGCCAGAGCACCCACATGAGAAAGGCAGGGGCTGGTCTGCAGCTGCTGGGATCCAGCTCTCTTGCAGCATGATCCATCTACACCTGCATCAATCCAATATTTAAATGTATCAAAAGCAATGACTCAGAGGCTTTTAGATCAGTTAGGTAAACAGTCAGGGAATTAAGCTGTGACCTTGATAATTAATGAGTTAAACATATCATTAACATCAGTCACTGTAGCTTTATGGGAGATGGGTGTTCCCAAAGAAATGTTTTGGGGTTTGTTTTTGCCATTTTTACAAGACTGTGGCCTCATCACCACATGATACTGGGGATGCTGAAAGTTTACAGGGCTTCCAGAAGAAACCAGGGGACTGCATGGCAGAGATCCCTCAAGAATTGCTAAGCAGACTCAAAAGGCATCCAGTTTATGAAATCCACTGTGCTAAAAGCAGTTAGAGATTACCACAGAAAACAAGTAAATGTTATATATATTGCCTCATTTTCACTCTTCCCCTGATGTCCACTTATAGCTCAAGATGGAAACGAGACCCTGGGCTACTCTGACCCTTGGTCAGACTCTGCATTGTTGTTCAGATGTCTGCTCAAGAGCACAGCCACCTTCCTCTAGCACATTTCAGACAGCATAACTGGTATCTTGGTTGGCAGTGCTGCTTTTATATCTGGGGGTACCCGCTAAACTGACTGTGACTCGTCACAGTAATTGCTAAGTACCTATATGAATGGGAGAAACCACTGCAAGCAGCCACTTACAGCAGGCTTCCTGAGGTATTGGCTCTTAGTCCACCACAACTCTGTAATTTCACATATATATGTAGATAGATATACATAATTTTATCTTCCGCTTTACCTACATAACAATTAGCTAAAACAAAGAATGACCATTCACTACCTCCTGAAGCACAGGGTCTAGGAGCTGCTAGTGAAAAGACTTTCCCTGCAAAGTATGATTAAATCACTGCTGTCATTACCTCGGGATGTTGCAGAGGCTGACACCAGACCCAGTCTCACAGCCACAACTGCACAGATCCATGGATGGAAGCCTGTGGTGGCTAGTAGAGGGTGGTCTGGGGCAAACACAGCCCATGCGGTCCCTGCATGCCAGAGGGTTAAGCCAGCAAGATCAGTCTTTACCATCGTGTTGTTCCTACAGTAGTTCCCCTAAATATCTGGAGACAGCACCCCTGCCCTGCTGTGGAGACAGCACGCAGCCAAACAAACCTTCCCATTGACCACGCCCTTGTCCCCAGGCACTGGAACTGGTTAGAATGGTCCCCAGAATGGTGTTTGGCATGGGCCACCCAGCCATCCCACAGATGATCCCCACGTGCAGTTAAACATTAATGTGGGCCACAGAGCAGTGTGAGCATGCCTGTGGCATCAGCACTCAGTTTTGGAAGAGAAAAACTGAGTGCTGAGGAAAAAAAAAAAATTTTTTTGGAGAAAAGCTGTAGTCAGTTTTTCTGAGTATGGGTACTGTTAGGGATAGGTACCAAGCTTTCTCATGACACTGCAGCATCTCAGTGCAAAGACATCCAGCTGCATGGAGATGTGTAGAGCCAGACACTGCAGCTGGGAGGTGCACAGCATGCTGTACAGCCAAACACAGGGCAAACACCCCAGCTGGGCTGTCACTACTGCTTCCAGAGAGTTATCGCCCGCTGTTTGAGTGGGAGCTCACCCTGAGACTGCTGCTGAGAAAGAGGGTCAGTAGCAACGCCCCAGTTCCTGCTTCCCGCTTCTCTCTGGATTCCTGCTGCTACATCCAGAGAGATGGCTTATCTTCATACACACCACGAGACCTGCTCAAGAACCTGTGTCTCACCAAGTCTTCTCTTTCTCTCTCCTCAGACAAACACAGTGTTCCACAGCAGCAGGACTGTTGCCCAGAGACAACATGAGTGGACCCCTTCAGAACAACGAGTCAAGCAACACAGGAAGCAACTTGATTGGAAGTGAACACATGGAGATGTGTGGTGGTGGGAGTAACTTCATAGCTGGTGTCTTCATCCAGGCCAAGAATAAGAAGATGAGCATCTATGAGGCCATGATGAGGGGGCTCCTGACGCCAGGTACGGCCCTGGTGCTGCTGGAGGCACAGGCTGCCTCAGGGTTCCTCACTGACCCCGTGAGGAATGCCAAGCTATCGGTGAAAGAGGCACTGACCGCAGGACTTATAGGCAGAGATTTTTATGAGAAGCTTCTGTCAGCAGAGGGAGCCGTGACAGGGTACACAGAGCCATACACAGGACACAAGATCTCCCTCTTCCAGGCCATGAAGAACGAGTTCATAGTCAAGGAGCACGCTATCCGCCTGCTCGAGGCCCAGATCGCCACCGGCGGCATCATCGACCCCATCAACAGACACCGCCTCCCTGTGGAGGTGGCCTACCAGCGAGGCTACTTTGACCAGGAGATGTGCCAGTTTCTTCTGAACCACAAGAATCAAACAAGAAGTTGTTTTGACCCCAACACGCATGAAAACCTCACTTATACACAGCTCCTCCGCCGCTGCGTGCCCGACCCGGACACGGGGCTGCTCATGCTCCAAGTGATGGACAAGGGCTCGGTGCTCTACCAGCTGAACAAGGACGCCCGCAAAGCCCTGCAGGCTGCCCGCACCACCGTCAGCGTGGGGCTCTTCCAGGGCCAGAGCGTCACCGTCTGGGAGCTCCTCTTCTCTCGCTACATCTCTGATCGCCAGAGAGAGGAGCTGCTGAGGAAATATAAGGTGGGGACAGTGACCATCCCCGAAATGATCGCCACTCTCACTGCCATCATCACCAAGGCAGAAACAGGAAACCGGGATCTGAGCTCATCCACAGTAACACCCAGCTGTGAGGTGGGATCACCACAACCAGTACAGGATACACACTCCCAGGATCAGCAGTTGAGAAAGTCATTAAAGTCTGCGACCATCTATGTCACTGCTGGTGAGTTCCAGGGACAAAATGTTTCCTTGCTGGACCTGCTCTTTTCCAAATACATCCCTCAAGGGAAGCGGCAGGAGCTGCTGGAGCTGTACAGAGCTGGCATACTGACCACAGAACAGGTGGCTACTGCCGTCACCACCACGATCAACAAGACAGAAACTGCCAATACCACACTTGCAGCGAATACCAGAAGTCCACAGAAGGTGGTGACAAGGGCAGAGGAAAATGGAGATGATGTTTCAGCACAAGATGCACAACTAGATAACGTCTTGAAGTCTACCACCATTGACATGCCAGCTGGTGAGTTCTCTGTGTGGGACCTGCTCTTCTCTGATTACATCTCTGAGGACAAAAGGCAGGAACTTCTGGAGCTCTACCATGGAAGGGTATTAACCCTGGAGAAGATGATAACTGTTGTCACCACCCTCATTAAGAAAAAAGAATCTACAGGCAGGAAATTCCTAATTGCAGTGAAGACTTCCAACAAAGACACTGTGCCAGTGGCAGGAGAGAAGGATGCTGTCTTCTCCAAAGAAGAACCATGGGAAACAGCCTTGAAAAACACAGTTGTTAACATGGAGGCTGGAGAGTTTCAGGGCCATAAGGTCTCTGTGTGGGACTTGCTCCACTCAAAGTATATCCCTGAGGAGAACAGAAAGGAGCTGCTAGAGCTGTACCAGGCAGGAGAGTTAACCCTTGAGCAGGTGAAAACTGTTGTCAGCACTATTGTAACCAAGGCAGAGGAAGCAAGAGCAGCGCAATTAGCACATGAGAGTAGTTCAAGGGCAGAGACAACAGTCACTGAAGCTGAGCACACCCACCACCTGCAAGAAGACAGGACCTGGGAAGAAACCCTGAAGTCCACCACAGTTGAGATGGCAGTGGATGAGTTCCAGGGGAGGCAAGTCTCTGTATGGGACCTGCTCTTCTCTGATTACATCTCTGAGGACAAAAGGCAGGAGCTTCTGGAGCTGTACTGTACTGGGACACTGGCCTTGGAGCAGATGATAACTGTTGTCACCACCCTCATTAAGAAAAAAAAATCTACAGGCAGGAAATTCCTAATTGCAGTGAAGACTTCCAACAAGGACACTGTGCCAGCGGCAGAAGAGAAGGATGCTGTCTCCTCCAAAGAAGAACCATGGGAAACTGCCTTGAAAAACACAGTTGTCGACATGGAGGCTGGAGAGTTTCAGGGCCATAAGGTCTCTGTGTGGGACTTGCTCCACTCAAAGTATATCCCTGAGGAGAACAGAAAGGAGCTGCTAGAGCTGTACCAGGCAGGAGAGTTAACCCTTGAGCAGGTGAAAACTGTTGTCAGCACTATTGTAACCAAGGCAGAGGAAGCAAGAGCAGCGCAATTAGCACATGAGAGTAGTTCAAGGGCAGAGACAACAGTCACTGAAGCTGAGCACACCCACCACCTGCAAGAGGACAGGACCTGGGAAGAAACCCTGAAGTCCACCACAGTTGAGATGGCAGTGGATGAGTTCCAGGGGAGGCAAGTCTCTGTGTGGGACCTGCTCTTCTCTGACTACATCTCTGAGGACAAAAGGCAGGAGCTTCTGGAGCTGTACTGTGCCGGAACACTCCCCATTCAGGAACTCATCAGCACCATCAGCAGCATTGCAATTGACAGCAAAGAAGGGAAACTTGCAACCCTTCCCCAGCAGACAGTGGATCTCCTCCAGACTGAGGGCTCCTACATTACATTTGGCCCATTCCAGGAGCAGAGGGTGTCAGTATGGGAGCTCCTCTCCACCAAGCAAGTCTCAGAGTACAAACGAGAGGCACATCTTGACACTTATGGCACAGGGGGGCTGACTGTGAACAAGATCACCATCACCACCACTGTCGTCACAGGCCCACAGGGAAAGAAGAGACACCACCAGGACCACTAGCACTACCTGCCCCAGAAGATAACTAAGCTCTACCTCCTATGGAAAATGCAACCTGAGCTCTTCTGAGAATTGGCTCTCCATGCAATACAGTTATGGACAGGAAAGAGTGGTGATGAACCTGTGTGTGGAACATGGTAGTCTCCTGGTTAAACTCTTTCCTGTCTCAACTACTACTTCACTCAGAATGTTTTTGCCCAGTGGAGCATTCCTGGGGGGAGGGGGGAGGGAGATTTTAGGGAGGGCAGGGGAGGGCTTGTGGCTGTCACTTCCTGCCAGACTCACGCGGGCACTGACAAAGGATAGGGAAATGTGGGGTCAGCACTCACAGCAGATGGATCAGAGACTGCCACCAATGGGATCAGGCAGAAACCACAAAGCAGGAGCTATGGGCAGCACAACTGGCAGCCCCAGAAGAGCTACAGAGGGACAGACCACCTCTGTATGGGATAGCTGGGACCCTGGCCCTGCTGAGGAGCAAGCAGTGCAGGCAGCACACATGGCTGCAGTCACCTGCAGGACATTTTGCATGCATTAACTTAAAGTGGGATTGGCTTCTGGTGCCAAGGCTCTGATGCCAGAAATGGTGAGCAGCTGCTGAGTGCACTTGCAGGAGCCCAGAGCTATCAGGGGCAAAGGGATGCCACAGGGAAGGGTGCTCCTGTGTGTGCCAGGGACACCCCGAGTCCCGGTGCCCTTGAAAGTCACTTGGGGAGGGAAAGCAGCTATGAGAGCATCCCCATGCTGCCTGGCACTGAGCTGAGCAGCCATGCACATGTGCAACACAGATGTGTGCTGCAAAGTGTATGCACTGAGCATGCATGCAGGTACCACAGAGCCATGTGTGCACAGCACCGCACACGGGGCTGGACCTGCCATGCCCTGGGGAGTCCAGCATTGTGTTCAGACATGGGGGGGTGAGGCACAGCCTGCAGCATGTGTCTGTGTTCGCGTGTGCATGTGTCAGCGTTACAGGTGTGTGTGTGTACACGTATGTGTACACGTCCCTGTTACACCGCTGTGTGTGGCACAGCTCTCGCCCACTGTCTGTGTGGATGTGACACTGCGTGTGACACCAGTGCTGCCCCCTGACGGCCTCAGCCGGGCCCTCATCCTGGGCCTCATCATGGGCCTTCTGCTGGGCCCCGCAGCCGGGACTCAGCTGGGTTGGGGCCTGAGTCAGGGCCCCTGGCCGCAAACCTGCAGCTGCCCCATGCCACTGTCCTGGGCTGCAGCTGCCCTTCACTGCTGCACCTGGTGTTGCCCTCGGCTATGTGGTGGCTTGGTATGGGGTATGCTCGGCTATGTCAGCCCCCCTGCCAGTGTGAAGCCATGAGGGGCATGGCTGTCTCTCAGCCTGCAGTCTGAAACCCCCAGCCCCATTCAGCCTGGGAATGCAGCTTCTCCCAGTGACAGACATGGGTTGGGCCAGCACTCCTGTACCATTCACCAGCTGACCCAGTCCAGGTCTCAAGATAGGGACCCCTAGCCTGGACCCCACACATCCCAAAGCCCCCCCCTCCCCAGAACCCCCAAGGCTCCCACAGACAAAGCCCCCTATAGCATGGGGATCCCATGGCCCCCACTGTCCAAACCCACAGCTCCAACCCTGACTTGGGCACCCAGGCCTTGGCCGGCCATCCCATGGGGTCTCATCACCACCCAGCAGGTCCCCGTAGTCCCCTGCTCAAGGTCCCCCTGCCTTGGGAGTGGGCATGGCATGGCCTCCCTGCTTTGCACCCCAGCACCAGAGCCATGCCTGGGCTCCCCAAAACTTCTGCCATCCACACAGGGCCACAGTGTTGGGGCCAAGGCGCTCCGCTGGGCTCTTGAACACACAGGGTTGGGTGCCCCAGCCCTGCCAGCCCTAACAGGAGATGGAGAGCAGCACCCAGTGTGCTGCACAGCCCTGCTCCACGCTGGAGCTCACACATTGCACCATGCTTGCTGCCTTCCCAGCTCTCTGCTCACAAAGGAGCAGTGAGGATGCAGGCCAGACCTTTAGCCAGAGCTCCCAGGGATGAGTCCCACCACTGAGGCACACACACGGGAGAGTGACACATTTGTGAGGCCTGTTCGGACCCTGAGAGTTACAGAGGCTGCCAGCAGGTTCAGCTGGCAGGTTCAGACACCTCACCAGGCACACTGTGCGTGCTGTGGATGGCACGTGCTTTAAGCCACCACAAGGAGCATCTGCAGGGAAAGTCGAAGGGGGGAATCCCCAATGTGCCCATCATGGCTGTGGGTGCCTCTGGAGAACACTCCTCATGTACAGAGCCCTGGAGCCATGTGAGAGCCACTCAAATGGGCTGTCCCCAGGGCTGGCCAAATGGCCTCATCCCAGCCACCCTCATAGTGCACGTGGATGGCAACACAAGCCCAGTGCACCACGCACAGCCTGCAGCTCCAGGACACAGCCCACAGGCTGGAGCATACATCTGTGCTGGGAAAGAACATGAAGATGCTGGTGGAGCTTCCCACGGCACTTCAGTCCCAGAGGCAAGGGAGCCAAGGGAGCCACTCCACCAGCAGAAGCTCACTAACAAAAAAGACTAATGCAGGGCTAACAGAAACATGCAGTGTCACAGGGACTTCCAGATATAAGCACCACTCCACAGAGGAAATAGAGTTGCTATAAATTACTAGGAAGGGAGCAGAGAACTGAACAACATCTCCTGAGGTGTTCTTTGTCACAGCTCATTGTCTCATATCATGAGAACGCAGAGAAGCACGAGAATGGTGAAACACAGGGAAGGAAAGAGGAAGAATTGAATAGTCTCCACAGTCTGGAAGAGATGACCAAGGTGGACAGCATAGTGGTTGGCGTAGGGGAGATGATTGTGTGTCTACCATCTTTTTCAACACAAGGACTAGGGCATATTGCAGAATCCAGCACAAAGACAGTTCAGGTCAAACACATATTTTTCTACACACTGGGCAGCTGAGCTGAGGGACTCCCTGCTGCAGGATGTCCTGGATGATAAAAGTTTATATTGATTCAAAGAACAATCAGAGTAAGCCATGGAGGAAAATCCATCAAGGGCTACTTAACAGCAAGCCAGATCTATGTCTCAGGAACTACCAGAGCCACAAACCCCTGGGGCACAAAAGGATGTACCAAAGAAGTGGCTGGTGTACGCTTGCCTTGCTCTTATGCTGCTGCTTCCTACATACCTGCTGTTGGCCAGTGCCAGGTTATGGAGTTGGAATGGTCCTCAGAGACCCTCTCTGTATTTCTGCTTCTGGCAGGGAGTTGGCACCAGTCTGTGCTACAGGCCCTGGTGTGGACCAAGCGGCCAGTTTGGTGCAGGCAAGCAGAGGACTGTGGGCAGGAGGACTTCTGAAAGGAGTCGGTGCCAGCTTCAGCCTGCCTGGGGAGCCAAGGCTGGGAGGGCTCCAGATGGCTTCCTGGGGCTCAGATTGCACTCCCACAGGAAGTGCTGAATTTCCAAAAAAGAAGCTGAAAGAAAACAGGACATTGTGTAAGGGAAAAGCTGCATACATTTGCATAGTTATAAGCTAGTTGCATAACTGAATGCATCTGAATAGTATCTGAATACTCTTTGGAAGCATGGGGGCAAGAGGGGAAAAGAAAGGGTCAGGCAGACTGTGTCTCCTGCCCAGTCCCTGTGGGAACATCGCACCACAGTGGATGCACTGGGTAACTTCTCTGTTTTGTGGAAGAAGGTGGGGGTTTAGTGTAAAAGCCCCCAGACATGCTCTGTTGGGATAGGAACAGGAAACTAGCAAGCCCATCAGTGTGCCCTCAAGCCAGGCCAAGCCACAGTCACAAGTGAGGAAGCAGGTAGAGTGCCCACAGCACAGACAGCTTTCCTTGTTGAGCGATGGTGTGCTCCCACCTGTGGTAGCCCCCATGACAATGCCCCCAGGTCTGGGACATAGCCAGGCTCATTGGCCCAGCTGGAGCACACCAAGCCACACAAACGAAGCCAATGTGGTCGGGAAGGTGCGCCTGGGTCAGCACGCCTGCTCCCTGTCATGCAGCAGTTTACCAAAGAAAACCTTTTGCAAAATCAGGAGGCATTCTATACCTCTGCTCTGGGAATTTGAACCAGTCTTTCACCCCCAGCAGCTTGAAGCCTCCTAGTTTTCAGCCAGTTTGGACTGATTTCTTCTTTATGCAAAACCCATCCATCAGTTTAAGCAGGTCTCCTCCTGCTCCAGTGTTTTTCACTGATAAAGCACCCTGAGCAATCTTATCAACCCTCAACATCTGTTTTGACAAGCTATCTAACTGAGCTGCTCCCAACTCCTCTCTGCATTCCCTCGGTCATCTCCGCTGCTCTTCTCTGCACCTTTTCTATAATGAATGAGTATTTTACAGCATGGCTGGTCAGCACTGGCTCATGGTCTGTAAATCTGGTTCTGTCCAACAGCATTGACACTGCCTTTTCTGGACATAGATCCCAGCAGAGTTAATGCACCAAGTCTTTGTGGCTGCATACATGGCAGTCTACATTCACCCCCATACTGCTGAATGCATGTTGGCCTTTTCTTCCTTAATCACTTCCAAATCCAGGATCCTAATTTATAGCACAAATGTTTGTCCAGTAAGTCCAGGGCATGACTTTGTGTTTTGTACCATTCCATTTCCTCTCATGACTATTAGTCCAGCCTTCAATGTCATCCATTGCTCCTGAAAGCTATTCCAGCCCTCTGCTCCACATTTCCACTATCTCACCTGTTAGCTAAACTCACTGACACGCACCTGATATTCTGTAATGAAGTCTTTGGTGAAAGTATTACATTTTTTGGCTCCTAGAGCCTATATTCCCCTTTCAGCACAATCCAATCTCCTGGTGGCAGATAGAACGCTGGCTGCGTCTACACCTATGCAGCAGCAAGGCTGCTGTGGGAGACAGAAGTTACTTTTTTGTTTTTGCTACTCTTCCAATCTGCTGATTTGTGCAATTATCTTGAATTTGTCTTAACAACACAAAGGGGGGTGAGGGGAAGCAACAAAGTTCCAGGGTGTCTCCACTTTTTTCTCCTACCCCAAAGATGACTGCCACATCATCTTCAAGCTCAGCTGAAAGGCTGTTATTTTCTCCGAACCAAAGTTTTAAAGTCAGAGAAAAAAAAGGAACAAAAGATAGCATTATGATGAAAGCCTAGCTTAATTTTCCACTTAACTGGTTCTGCTTCTTTTTCTTATAAAAGGTCAAAAAAGTGTTTAAAAGCTGTTGGAACAGGAAACCCACCAGTTATAATATGATAGCCCAAGCTGCACTTAACTCCTTAGTGCTGTAAGAGCAAGGACGGGGTCGCTTCCTCAAGTCCCCTGGGCTGGAGCCATCCCAGGTGCAGCAGGCACCGTCCTCCTCTCCCCACACAGGCTGTGCATGGGCAGGGTGGGGGGTTTGGACCAGCTGCAGGACCCTAGCACTGCATTGCAGCGACCCCCCATGCATTGCTGAGCACCCATGGGCTCTGCCTGTCCCTGCTCCCCTGAACCCACCGGCGTCCCCCAGGGACACCACCTCCGCGCAGGTGCAGGGGCAGAGCCCAGTGCCTGCCACACCTCAGGACAGGAGTTTCTGGGGGCGGGGGGACTGCAAGTCCTGGGGAGCAGTGGGGCTGCAGGGGGAGCCAAGCCAGGAGGGACCGAAAGGAATCGGCTGAGATTTACAAAAGGAAACCACAGGCTGAGGGGCAGGAAATTCCCTGGCAGCCAAACACAGGAGGCCAGGACGTGGAAACACTCGTGGCTGGGTCCAGCCCAGCCCTGCACAGCACAGTGTGTGCTGCTGCCCTGACCACGCTGTGCTCCCCTGAGCACCACTACCTGCAGCCAGGCCTCCCTCTTTGCAAAACAGGCCAGGAGTCAGGAAACCGTGATCGAGCCTCCTGCCAGGGCTCCCGAGCAACCCTGAGCCCTTCCAGATACCGCAGGAGCCTGCCAAGAAAGGGGGAGCAGGGAACAAGGTCTGACATAATCCAGGCGCCCTTTGTGTGCCGCCAGCTACAAGCAAAGAACAAAAGAAAGCCAGCCTTCTCTGGTCCAAGCAGCACCCTCGCTGGCTCTGACAGCTGGCCATCCCTGATAATGCTCCTCCAGTGCCCCCAGGGCTCTGTCCCCACCTCTGCCTCCTGTCCCTGCCCAACTCTGCTCCTTTTCGCCCCTTGCTGCCCCTCTGTGCCGCTCCCTCCCACCACCCCCAGTCAGACAGGGACGCCCCCTCCCCTCAGTGCCCCCTCAGTGCCCCACGGGGCCCAGTTCCCCCATGGCCCCCAGCCTGTCCTGAGCCCCGGGCAGTGCTCTCACATCTACAGGTGAGCGCATTGCTGCAGCCCCCCCACTGCAAGCAGCCCGTCCCTCTGCTTTCCCTGGCGCTGGCCTGGCTGCCATCACCTGCGTGCCCCACTCCCTCACAGACTCCCACAGAGACTCAAACCGTGCCGTTTTTAGCACTGGGCTAGCTGAGACCAGTTTCAGCAAGCGCCCTCATCCCACAGCACGCCCACACCGCGCCTGATCCTGCGGCCAGCTTCGTCCCTGTTTGTGCGGAGCGCTGCTGCGCACGCCGGCGCGCTTTCCGCTCGTGGAACCACATGTGGCCAAGCTGGGGACGTGTTCCCTGCACTGTGTGGGAGCTGCCAACGGGAACACAGGCACAGCTTGAAGGAACATAGCTTAGACACTAGGGAAGTCTGCAGCCCCTCCCCGAGCTCTCTGGCCTGAACTTTGCCCTGAGATGTTTGCAGAAGGATGCACCATCCCCAGGGTGACCACGGAGATGCTTTCAGCAGTAATAGCTGTAAGAAGTACAGGAAACTGCTCTGCCGTGCTCTCCGGAGGGGTCTGGTCCTGCAGCATTAAATGAATGCCAGCCTGCCCTCCTGTGAATTCACACATCTGAACTGCCTGCTGACAGCAGCAGGTCACACTCACATGTAGGCTGTGCGTCTGTGAAGGACAAGAGTGAGGAGCTGCAGAACAGGGGAGGTTACAGCCTTACGTATTAACTCAGTAAACACAAACACATTCCAGAGGAGCTCTTTGCTGGCCACATGTTTGCCCTGCAGAAACCACTAACAAATGTGCTGAAAGAAGGCAACGCAGCAGGGAAGATGTTTGTCAGCTTCCCAGAGTCAGTCTGGCACCTAGACTGAACCTTAAACCGTAACAAAGTGCAAGTTGCGCAAAAACACGTGACGTCATTACATCCCAGCCCAATCCATCAAATGTGGATAAAAATAGACACCAAGCCAAGAGGGGCCTCCTAGCAGGCAGGGAGGAAGGGAGACGTGGAGCTTCAGCCCAAACCTCAGCACCGCAGACACCAGCACACTGCAGGAGCCGGTGCTGCCCAGCCGAAGTGGGGAGGGATGGTCACAGCCGCACTGCGTCCCCTGGGCTCCCCTGCACATCTCAGATCCTTCAGAGAGCTCTGGAGAGGGAAGCATGCACACTAACCCCAAAGGGGTTCTAAAATCCCATCAGACTCCAGCAATTTAAAGTCAGAGCACACCCAAAATGATACACAAACACAGAATGGCTGAGGTTTGAAGGGGCCTTTGGAGGTCATCTTGTCCAACCTCCCTGCTCAAGGGGGACACGCATGTTAAATAAAGCAAGGAGCCCCTGCCAAGCTGCACATCACTTCATGATAAACCCCTCAGGACCACCATGCTGTAAAGCAGCTTTCAGATCCTATGCACTCTTCCAGCCACACCACGGTTAAAAGCGCAGCAGTGCAGTTCAAACCAGAGTCCTTGAGGCAGCAGCGTCCAGGACACCCGATTAAACTGAACAAGATCAGAAAGGAGGCCCAGTTCCACACTTCTGAGAACCCCCTTTCCAGTGACCAGTAGCTGCTACTGAGCAGAACTGGATCATTCTTTTGAGAGAGTGGAAAAGGAGAAATCACTCCAAGCAGCAAAGCAAAGGCTGCACCTTTACACCAGTTATCTCACTGATATCCCTAACCTCCCCAGCCAAGAGCCCCAGCGCAAATGGTGGCGCTGGAAGAGTCCCTGTCCTCACAACAACCAAGGAGGAGTTCATGGTGAGAGGGGCTGATGGCAGCTGCAGCCTTGTGACTTCAGGGCAGTCCTGCCAGCAGCCCTGCCTCCTGACTTTGTGCTGCAGGACGCAGGCAGACCTGCCCCAGACTGGGTCCAAGACTGCAAACTGGTGGTGGCACGAGGTGAGACAAAGCAGAGGATCAACTGGAGCAAGGCTGTGCAGAGGAAAAGGACCTGGAGGCGCTGGTTGATGCTCGCCTGAACACGAGCCTGCAGTGTGCCCAGGTGGCCAAGGAGGCCAACGGCATCCTGGCTTGTATCAGGAACAGTGCAGCCAGCAGGACCAGGGAGGTGATCGGTCCCCTGTGCTCAGCTCTGATGAGGCCACACCTCGAGTACAGTGTTCAGTTTTGGGTGCCTCACTTCAGGAAAGACATCAAGGCCCTGGAACACGTCCAGAGAAGGACTACGAAGCTGGTGAAGGGCCTGGAACACAAGTCCTGTGAGGAGCAGCTCAGGAAACTGAGGTTGTTTACCCCGGAGGGTCAGGGGAGACCTTATTGCTCTCTACAACTACCTGAAAGGAAGGTGTGGGGAGCTGGGGGTCGGCCTCTTCTTGCAGATAACCAGCGATAGGCCTAGAGGGAATGGCCTCAAGTTGTGGCAGGGGAGGTGTGGTGGTTTTACCATGCTGTTCTAGCTACAAGTACAGAGTACGGCACTGTATGGACTGCTGCCGGGAAAGTTAACATTCCAGCCAGACCCAGTACAGGAGGTTCAGGTGGGAAATGAGGAGACATCTCTTCTCAGAAAGAGCAGTCAGGCATTGGAATGAGTTGCCCAGGGAGGTGGTGGGGTCACCGTCCCTGGGGGTGTTCAAGGAAAGGTTGGATGTGGTGCCTGGGGACATGGTTTAGTGGGTGACATTGATGGTAGGGGGGTGGTTGGACCAGATGATCCTGGTGGTCTTTTCCAACCTTAATGATTGTGTGATTCTAAGGCCCAGCAGATGGACAGGGCAGCATGCCATGCACCATGGCATCCCTGACAGAAGGTAGCAGCAGCCAGCTCCCGGAGCTGTGCTGCAGAGCACCAGACCCCTGGCATGCAGAGACCCGCTCTCCAAGCACATGCACAGAGCAGAGCCCACCGGTCTCATGGAGGTGAGGGCCTCCGTCACACTTCAGCAGCACCCAGTGGGAGTGTTTGGCAGCAGAAACACGGGTCTGCTCTCCCCAGCACACCGTTGAGGGAGATGGATGCTTCAGGAGGGCACATTCAGTAGAGAAGTGTGGAGGCCACCAGAATGGACCAGGTTTCTCCTGCTTACTCTTTATGTGACAGGACAAGCAGCGAATGCAAGACTGTATGACTCATGCCTGAAAAGGGACAGGCAAGATAAATATGCTCCATTTTTTGTTATTCAGCAAGCAAAAAGGAAGCCATAGAAAGAAGATACAGAGGTTTACTATCATGTGGATGAGGCACTGAGGATGAGGGGCAGGGAAAGAGGCAGTGGGATGTAGGGCTGTTGTCGAGGCGGAGGTGAGAGATCAGTGATGACACGGGCACATTACTGCTCTGGGAACATCCACCAATTCACTATCACCTCTGCTCCTGTCTGGACATCACCTCCTTTCCTGTAACATCCCAAGGAAGCCGCAAGTGTCACATGCTGAAAATGCTGCACTCAAAATGACTGAGTTGGAATAGAGACATCCAGGATCCAGGCAATTCATGCTGCTGGAGGTAATTTGTATGCCTCAAAGGATCTTAAAGATTTCTCTATGACCTGCCTGTACACAAAGAGTGTGGCCAGTCCAGGGAGGCAGCCAAACCCAGCTAAGGACGTCTAGCACCTGCAGAAATGAAAACAGCAGAAGTCCTCAAAGAACATGTGAAAAGTGCTTCCCCCTCAGAAAACATGGAGCAGCAGACAGCATGAGAGCAACTCCCCTGGGTAAGACATAAATCCTGCATATCCCTGAATCCTATTTTTGCAAGTTGCTAATAGCTGATCCCAAGAGGAAGAGCACAGGAACCATTGTGGGGACTGAACAATATTTGGCTTTTGCAGAGTAGCAGCTTCTGACAAACTGCAGCTTAGAGCCCTCTTGAGCCAGAGGCTACATCTGCGTC
Source organism: Aythya marila (assembly GCF_965140915.1). Lineage (NCBI taxonomy): Eukaryota > Metazoa > Chordata > Aves > Anseriformes > Anatidae > Aythya > Aythya marila. The sequence continues at coordinate 156,672,514 of NC_139043.1, forward strand.
TTTGTGTTTAATAGCCCTCAATCAATTTTTCTCCCACAAATTTGCCTAATGGCTTTTAAAATCCTTTTCTACCTTGGCCACTGTAAACACCCTGTGGCAATGAATTCCACAATGTTTCACCCACTAACATTCCCCCCAAGAAACACTCAGTAAAGAATTACTCCCATTCATTTGTTTTAAAACTCTTGCATAGCCTTTGTACTGGCCATCCCAAACACCAGTTTGTGCAACATGGTGAATAATCATTCCTGTGTGTGCTCTCTGTACCACTCGTGGTGCAGTCCATCTGCATATCCCCAGCTCAGCAGCTGCTTTGCAAACAGTATTTTGCTTCGTATGAAAATGAGTCCACGCTCTTGATACCCCTCCCTGTGTCACAAGAGTCTCTGCAGCAATTCACAGACAGCGTTAGAGCTGACTGTCCCAAACACTTTGGTGTCATTAGCAAACTCTGCCCACTTATTGTTCATCCCTTTTCTGGATTGTATGTGAACGTATTGAACAGCAATGCCTGGTGGTACCAAGTCTGCCTTATGTACCATTGTAAACACTCTGGCAATTAAACATTTGCATTCATCCAAACCTCTTAGGCAAATATTTCACCCTGGCACTTTGTTATGATTCCTATTATTGATTAGCTTCATAATCTGATCTTTTGCCACCTCATTTTGAGACAAATCCTCCAATTTTCCTCATGTAAAGAAAGGGTTCATCTGTGACCTCTTCTGTAGTAAATGCTACAATTTGCTGTTTTACTATAGTCCTATCCCTCCAGTGACCCCATTTAGACCCTCATCCTCCCCTGGCTCTACGTATCTTCTGCTCACATTCTTGCCTTCCATGTCTTTGAGCACCACTTTTTATCTTTGGCCAGTTATTTTTCAAAATCTCTTTCAGCCTGCATTTGATCCGTCTTCCTTGTTGTGGCAGAGTTTCTACTGGTAAAGGATATCTGTTGAAACCGGTAGATGAACTCCAGCACAGGTTATCCACCTAGCACTTACACTGAAACTGGTGGACAATTGGCAGATCTGCAACACAAAAACATCGTTCACAGAAAGGGGACGCACAGAGACAGACACCAATAGGAAAGGCTCCTGAGGCATGGTGTGTGGTTTTCATCTGGTTCCAGCCCTCTTATTCCCTGCCCTTGTGCTTATTCCCAGCTGAATTTTTCTCTTCCACTTTGGTAAGACCCAGTGACTTATTTACCCACAGGTCTGTTCTGGTAGGCACGGGTGTAACCAGTGTGTGCCTGGAGGTAGCCCTGGCCTGGGATGGTCTTCTGCAGTCCAGGAGGTGGTGACACAATCTGCCAGGTTTCACACAGGGCTGACACTGGTGGTGGACAGCTTTAGGGCTGGGATTTACCCATGTGGGCTCAGACAAGGGTCTGCCACGGGGAGCAAGCAGCAGCAGATCAGTCCCTTCTGAGTGCCCATGGCAGCACCACAGGGCTGGGAATGGTGGCACCAGTTTCCCTGTATGCATTCAGTGGTCAGAGCAGGACCTGGTGCACCCACACACTGAAACACCTCCCCTTCACTTATGCTGTGCTGCTTGGAGTGGGACTTTGCATGCACTGTCTGAGGCTAACAAAGCTCAGGATACCTGGTGTGCCACCAGTGCCTCCTCATCCAGCAGCTACACTCACCACAGTCCCTCCTGCTTAACCACACCAGCTAAAAAGGGCAACGGTCTGGGGTGAAGGAATGTTTCCCAAAACAGCAAGCAGGCACCAGTGTGGAACAAGCAGGGTGGAACAAATAATGAGCACGCTAAAAGAAACCAGAGACGGCCAGAAATAAAAGAAAAACAGTGAACGAGCCAGAAACTTTCCAGAGGAATGAAAACATCTGGAAGATTTCTTGCTTGGAGAGGCTGAAGTGCTTTCTCGGTGCACAGTGCCATGGGCGCCCAGCTGGGTGCTCCCGCGCGGGGTGCAGCACCCAGCACCCAGCACCGACCAGCGGCTGCCTGGGATGATGGCAAGATGGCAGCGTTCGGCTGCAGGAGAAAATCAAAGGGCTGCGAGGACCACGGGCACTCGGATCACAGAATCACAGAAGGGTTGAGGTGGGAAGGGACCCCCGGGTCCCCCCGGTCCTCCCTCATCACCAGGGCCCCCCGGCCGCTGCCCAGCCCCACGCCCGGGCGGCTTCCAGGAGCCCCCAGGAGGAGCCCCCAGCCCCCGCTCCCGGTGCCAGGGCTCCGGCACAGCACCGCTGCCCGGGGCTCAGGGGGAGCCTCCCGGGGGTCGGGTCCCGGGACACGGAGGGAGCGGTGGCGCTCCGGGGGCTGGCGGCCCCCCGGTGCCGGCGGGGCGGGCCGTGCGCGGCCGCACGTCCGGAGCGGGGCGGGACGAGCCCGGGACGGCCCCCGCTCGGCGGGGCGAGGGGGGTGCTGTCAGCCCGCGGCGGGGCTCCGCTCCTCTCCGCTCCGCTCCGCTCGGCTCGGCTCGGCTCGGCTCGGCGCGGGGATGGCGGTGCCGGAGCCGGACGCGCGGCTGGCGCAGGAGAAGGAGGAGGAGAGCGAGGAGGAGAGCGAGATCCTGGAGGAGAGCCCCTGCGGGCGCTGGCAGAAGCGCCGCGAGCAGGTGGGCGCCGGGCGCGGGGGCCGGGAGCCGCCGCCGGGCCCCGCGGGGCCCCGGGCTGTGCGGGGCGGCAGCGCTGCCCCCGGCCCCGCCGCATCCCGCATCCCGCAACCCGCCCCGGGCGCGGGCGGCGCTGCCGGGACCCGCTGGGCGCCCGCAGGTGCCCGCTGAGGGCGACGGCCGCGGCCGGGGGGCAGGAGCAGCCCCGCGGGGCAGCGAGGGACGGGGGCGGCCGGCGGCGCGGGGAGCGGGGCTGTGCGTGCCCCGGTGCGGGGAGCCCCGGTGCGGGGAGCCCCGGTGCGGGGAGCCCCGGTGCGGGGAGCCCCGGTGCGGGGAGCCGGGCCGTGCCCGGGGCAGCCGGGCGGTCCCGGGCGCGCAGCCCGCAGCGGAGGGCACTGGTGGCCGGGGGCAGGAGGCTGGGCGCCGCTGGAGCCGGCGGTGAGCCCCGTCCTGGAGGCTTTCGCTGGCCGTGCTCCTCGAGCCGTGCCCCGTGTCTCTGGTGCCGTGGCACGTCGGTAACCGGGAGTCTGGGGGCCGGGGAACTGTAGGAATGAGGACTTGCACTGCGGGGCATGGCGGGGATGGGGGATGGCCCCCGCGCTACTGCCCGCAGGGCTGGAGAGTCTGGTTCCTGCTCTCCAGAGAAGAGCTTTGGACCGTTGCAGCTCATCTGCCAGCCCAGGGGCCCAGCAGAGCCCTCCTGCAGTGCGCCCTGTGTTGTTCAGAGCTCCCATCATCACCCTTGACCTCTCTCCTCCAGACCTGTCCCCCAGGTCAGTGCAATGTCTCTCCCCCTGAAAGTGGAGCCTGAGTCTCCCTGCCTCTGTCAGGGCACCCAGGAATCAAAGAGATCAAAGTCAGTAGGTAAATCCTCACCCCAGGCAGAGGTGGGACAGCGATCACAGCTTCTAAAGGGCCCATCCCAGGCTAATCCTGTTCTTTATCTTCCCACTGCCTGCTAACAACCTTTCTGTAGTCCATTCAGTGCCCCACTTGGGCTGCAGGCTGTTCATGTTTTAGGCTGTCCCTCATCCCAGCCTGGGCTTTGCTGAAATGTTGATGATCTGCCTTTGTCGGTGCCACCAGCACCTGCCTTTCCTGTGTCGCTCTGTGCTTTCTGGCACTTCCACACCCACACATCACAGTTTGATCTCTCTTCCCCACTACCTCAACACCTCTGCCATGCATCAGAGCCTCGCAGGGGTACGTTCCACATGGCTAGTGCTGCAGCCTTATGCCCCAGCACGCATGCGGTGGTGCGTGTGCTGCGTTGTGGGTGCCAGGGCCTGACTCCACATTCAAAATCCCATGTTTTCTTTCCCACCTCACCCTTTGCTCTCCTGGGGTATCAGATCCCACCTGTGCACCACATCTGAGCCAGATGCATTTTTGCCTTCTGTCATTTCCCGTATCTTCTTTGGGACTGGCTTTGCTGGCACCCATCATCAGCCATCCATCCGACCACTGCACCCTGCACCCGGCAGGCGCTGAGCTCTGGCTGCTGGTGCAGGCGTTGCGGCACGTCCTCGGCCCCAGGCAGCTGCCACGTGCTGCCGGTGAGGCCTGGGGTGGCAATGGAGGAGCAGCCGGCAGACCCCGTGGTCTCTGCCAGGTGGCTCTGCGGGACAGCTGAAGGGCTGAGGAGAGCTGTCAGGAAAACAGATTTTTGGCTGAGAACACCCTGATGCTCCTGCGTTTAGACCTACAGGCACAAAATGACCTCCGCTGTGTGTTGGAAGTGAGCAATAGGGGGGAACCATTTGGGCTACGCTGGATAACTCCTGTAATTTAATGGCATCTGACCTGCAGTCACACTGTGTGTTTTCACAGAGTTCTTGGATGATGTGTGTTAATCTGTGACCCACCAAAACCATCCGAACACCCTACTTGTCCTTGGCATAGACATGGCTTGGAGGTCATTTCTTGGCTGAACAATTCCTGTCTATTTTGACCCAAAGGTGACATTTAATGGTGTATATTTTAGCATATAACTCCACAAGTGAGCTCTGAGCTCTCCAGAGCGGCATTACAGTGGCTGGAACTGGCCCCTGGAGGTTTGTCCCCTTGTGCAGTGCGTGGGAGAGGTGGAAACAAATGAGGTGCACAGCACCACCAGTGACATTTCCACACAGAAGTTTTGGTAATTGGTCACTGTGCTGTGCCACCCGTCTGTGGTGTTTCTAGATGGAGAGCTGGGAGGGGAGGACTGACCTTTTGTGGGTGTTGCAGGACAGCAGGGGGTGGCAGGAAAGCTCGTGTGTCTTGTGTGTCTCAGTGGTTTGAGAGGTGGCCACACATCAAAGAAATGAATTACAGTGCTGCCATCACCACATCTCCTGACGAGCAAGGGGCTCATCGCATCACATCTCCTGACTGTTCACCCATGGCAGAGCTGCATGCCTTGGGGAGGGGTGCGTTCAGGTGAGCGACCCGAGGAGAGCAGTCTGCTTAACAGGGACAGGGGCCATGAGCTGTAAAGCTGCCGCAACAAAAGCATGCATGAATTCAAACAGGGAAGTGGCAGCACTGCCTAACATTGCAAATGAAAGTGAAGGAAGTTTTGTGTAAGAGACTAGTTATTGCATATTCCTAGATGCTTCAGTTATGTACCAGGAAGAAAACAGTTTGCTATTTGTAAGCTGTTAGCTTCTAATGTAGATAAACAGCCATTCTGTTTAACATTCAGATTTCCATAAGCACATCGAGTATTTTTACCAAGAGGGATTTTCCCTCCTTATCCTGATAATTTAGTATAATTATTTTTTTTCCTTAACTTGTTTTTGCCGCAACAGTTGAGTCCTGTGTAGGACCCATGGTGCTGTGCTTGATCCAAGGTCCTGCTGTTGCAAGAAGGGGTCCAGAGGGGTGGGAGAGCGCAGACGTGCAGTCTGCAGCAGTGTCCAGAGCCTGGAAAGCTGAAGTGAGCAGGGGTGAGCGCCCTGCGTAGGCTTCTAATGCTTAAACCGTGGTGCCCTGTGGTGTAGGCTGAGAAGCTTGTTATGATGAATTCCTAGTGTGTATCTATTAATAACATGTACCCAAGGACTGCACCTTTGTTTTCACATGTAGCAGTTACAGCCATTCTCTGCAGCCCTACAGAGTGCGTTATTACACCCAGTTCAGGTACGGGTGCAACAGCCTGAACGTGCTGTGTGCGGTGCTGGTTCCTACCGCTGTGCTGGGTCTGGCCGTACACGCCAAAGAGGAGAATACTTCCCTGCACAACTTCCGTTGCCTGTTGATGATGCATATACTTATGATGCATATGAAGTCACAGCTTAGGAAATAGAAGCACTTAAAGTATTTTTGCAACTTATCTGGAGAAACAGTCACGTGAATCCTTCAGCGACTTCACATTCAGCATCAGCACAACCCATGTTCTGCCTCCTTCACTTCTCTCCCTGCTATTAGTGTGAAAGTACAGCGAAGGAATGCTGCTGCTGTAGACTTTTCCATTTAGGAAGATACGTTTTTTTCAGCATTGGTTTGATGACTTCATTTACTTTTTCCACCCGTCCTGTGGAGTAAGAGAAATACGGAAGATGAAACCTGATATACTGCTTTTTAAAAAGTTTTGCAAAACTTTTCCCATGCGGTGGGGTTCCTAGTCTGATTACAGTTTCCTGAGTAAGCTCTAGCACCATGTTGCTAAAAACAAATGTTTATGTATCCATGTCGCTTTGCATTTGCAAAACCTTTATCCCTTTGGAAAGGGGGCTGTTATGACCAGTAGACATTTGCTGACTCTGCTGTTCACGAGCACTGGTACCATGGCATTAATCGGTAATGTACCCCTGGTTCAGGCCGTTTCCAGCACCTTTCTCATCCATCTCTGCGGGTGTCCCAGATGGACAGTTCTGCCTCTGGTGCTCCACACAAGAGTGTCCAGGATCAAGTGTGCCCTGGGTTGCCTTCAGCATTCCTGACCCCTTCTTTTTGCACGTGAGCACATGCTTGCTCTGGCAGGGCCTTGCTGTCGTTCACAGGACCAAATGTTAGGTCCATTCTCTGCGTGTAACCCTGACATCACAAGCCCCGCATTCTGCTCTGCAGAGCTGGCAGCTCCAGTGCAGCTGCTCATTGCTAAAATAGGGCTGGTCGCAGTTTTGCTCTAAATAGCCTATTGCTCCCCTTTTGGTCACCTCGTTTAATAAAAGGGTTAATGACTGCATGTGTAATGATACAGAGCCCTTGAACTATGAGCTTTAACCAACTTCTAAAAGCAGCAGGAGGAAGGGGGGGAAAAAGAGAAACAGGAATAGAAAGAAAGAAAGAAAGAAAAGAAATACTTAAGCAGATTTTGAAGAAAATAAAGTGACTTGAGAAAAGCTGCAAGAGGGGGAGATGTTGAAATGTTGTTATAGCTTCCCCCAGACCTAAAACTGAAAACAACATATGGAGAAATAATCTAGGATTTAATACACTGAGGTGGAAGGGGCTTCCCCCTTTTTTGGGCATTCATGATGTTTGCAGTGAGGATAACCAGTTCTGTGATACATTGTTTGGAAAGCACCCAAGTATTTAATATTTGCCACCAGAGTTATTTTTAAAAGCTGCTTTGCTGCCAGCCCTCCCAGGAGACTAGGACTTGAAGTGTGCTTTGTTGTGAAGTGCTTTTCCAGAGCAGAGGGGATCAGCTGAAGGACTTAGCTCTTTCTTTTCATGCCATCTATTTTTTTCTTCCCCTTACTGTTTTTATGTCTTTTTGTTTTTGCTGTTTGTTTAGCTTTCCAGGATGAGTTTACTTGCAAACCTGCTGGCCTCAGCTGATCAGACAGGTTCATATCATCACAAGGCTTTGCTCTGGGCTCCACGTAGGAAGTGGAGCATCCCAAGTGGTTTCGGCTGAGGATATTAGAGTAATGAGGATATTAGAGCAAGATGAAGTTGTCTGAACTAAGGTGGCGTAAGTCACCAGTAGGTAAACTTAATGGGAAGCAGACAGTGAAGTCCTCTTCCCAGCATGTTTTCTGATAGTTTGGCAACAAACAAAACTTGGCATGCTAGATTTAGCGTCCTCGTCATCGCACTTCCAGTTTGTGTGGGCGATGAACGGGGAGACTGTTTCACCTTTTGCTTTGGGTCTGCTTTCCCTTGCTGCTTTCTCTGTTTCAAGGATCCTTTAATCCTTCGTGATCTTCCTGGTCACAACAATCCTCCGCCTTGTTCTCATTGCTGAGGAGGGTGGTGACTTAGCTGGGTGGTAAAGGTTAGTGCAGAAACTTGTCCTTTTTCGTGCAGTAACATGCTTTTTTATTTCTATCCATATACTCCACAAGAATGCCTATCTGTTTACAGCTCTTTGCTCCTGGGCTACTTGATTTGCTCCTTGCTAAGACACTATCTGTCTGTTCCAGCTTCTCACCATGTCACGAATGCATGCAGCTGCTCCTTCTTTGCTCAAACTAGACACCAAAGAGCTGTTAAAATTACCAGGATTCTCCATGTTCTGACCCCTTCCTGTTTTTACCAAGCTTTTTTTTTTTTTTTTTTTTCCATTTGCATGCAGATATTTTCATTTACAGTGGCCAGACATCTCATATGAACCTTGCTAGCTTTTACACCTTAAGTGTCCCTTGTCTACTTCCTTCTTTTTTCTCTGATGTAACCTGAGATCACACATGGTCCCAGAAGCTTTTTTATTTCACTTCTGGGAGGAGGCGTCCCATGGTCATGTTACAAAACCGGTTCAAAGATGGTCAAATGCTCATTGGTTTGCTCTTCCATTTCACAAGTTAGCACAATAAGCACATGAAAGGCAGTGTTTTAGCATTCCCCAAAGTGGTCATATTGGGATCAGAAGTGAGCTCGTTACCTTTCATGGAAATGGAATTATGGCATCCTGCATGTTCAGCCTGGGTTTGCTCTACACCATCACAGCAAGAGAGCAACTACTCTCTCCATGCAGTCTAGGGGGTAAATGACACCAAATTTCTGTTAATTGGGCTAATTTATACTGGTCACTGCTTGTGCCTGTCTTGTGAAGGGTGGCATCTTCAGGATGGGCTTGGATGGCCAGCTGGTGCTCTTTCCATGAGCACTGCAAGCCCACCCCTGGGCGCTTGCCCCAGGTTCAGGTGCGTGGGTGTGGGGGTACAGTGGCAGGCAGGGACACCGCATCTCCTGTCCTGGGGCACCTCCTCCAGCCACAGGCTCGCACATCCCCAGGGCTGCACAGCGCCCTGGGGTAAAGCAAACGGCCTCCCCTGTCACCAGCCCGGCGTCCATGCAGTGCCCGTCGTCTGCCCTAGTAGTAACAACATTTATGCCTGCAGAATCTTGCCTGGCTGTTATCTGGGCAGTGGAAAAATACACTTCTGTGCCACCTTCCCAGCAGTGGAAGGAGAGGTCAGGGATCTCAGGGTTTGTTCCAGCAGCCGCTGGGCGAGAGGGAAGGGCAGGAGTAGGTATGGGAGAAGGGAACGGTGCCCAGCCCTCCCACCTATGGGCAGCAGGGTCAGGCTGAGGAGATGCTGTGAATTCTGCTGGGGGAGGTTGCAGTTCTCAAGCTGGAGCCATCCTGCCACTGCTGACAGGAAGGGGACCTCGTGGGGATGGGGAGGGAGAGTTCATGGAAAGAGCTGCATGAAGTGGGTGCTCCTTCTGCCCTCGGACAGCAGGTCTCTGCTGCTGTCTGTTCTGCTGTATTGGCCACATGCCTGTTCTCCTCCCTCCATCTCTCCTGCCTGCAGTGGCGCTGGACACCTTTTTTTTTTTTTTTCTTTTTTTTTTTTTCCTGATTGATTGGTTGCATGCCACTTCTTGCCTTCTGCCCATAGCTCTGCTGCTTCTCTCTTCTTTGAGGTCCACCACTCCCCCAACACTGTCCAGAACAGGGACACCAGCACCTGCACCGCTTCACTCCATCATTACACAGAAGATATTAAACTGCAGCAGAGTTTGCCTTGACCTGTGCAAGCACCCCCAGCCCCATGCATGGCACTCCACCATCCCTGCTCAGCTGAGTCTCTGCGGTGGATAGTGCATTAGCTGTCTATCCACACTGGTCTGAACTAGTGCGAAGAATATGTTTTTGTAAGAGGTAGGATCAAATGCTTCACTGGAATCAAAATATTTTCCATCTCATGTGTTCCCTTCACCTGCTAATTGTGTAACATGATCACACAGAGAAAACAGGTTTATCTGGCAGCACAGATCCCTCGTCCTGCTCCTGCTCTGTCACAGGACACTAGGCTTGGTCTGTTGTTTTGCTGTGGACTGCAGATAGCAGGATGGGTGGATGTCACCCAGCTGCCTCTTTTGTCACAGCCTTTGGTGTACCTGCTGCCAGGTGAAATCGTGCAGCAGCACAGGCAGGCCTGGGAGATTGCTCCCTAATTGCTCAGGGCTGCTGCTCCTCCCTGCTCCCACACCAGGGACCAAAGGGCTGTTAGTGCTTGAAACAGGGCCCTAGAAGCAGAGCTCAGATCCACGCCACAGAGTCTCAGACCCCAGGCAGAGTGTTCTGAGCTCAGGATGATGGGGTTGTCAGCTGTTCACCCTAAGAATCACCAACACGTACAGCAGGGCCATGGATGAGCCTCCCTCATCTGCTGGGTGCAAGCTGCATGTGCACTGCTGCTCCCACTGGACCTGCACCAGCTTATGCTCCTCGTGCAGTCTGCCACCGCCAATTCTTCTTGTCCCTGCCCCTTGGTAAGCTAAGGGGAGCAGCACAGGTGTTAGTGTGGCTTCAGCTATCTAAGCTCTTTTTTTCCCTTTTTACATATTTTAAAAACATTATTTCTGTATTGCAACAGTCACCCCTACCCTACGTGTTACAGAGTGTGGGGTGCTGGAGAGAGGATTACATCCTCTGTCAGGGCCAGGGAACACAGGAGAACATCCCTGTGGTTTGGAAAGGCAAAGGGAGTCAGTCCAGCTTCAGGCTGGGAAGGGAGGCCCTGTAGAGACACAGTCCTCTGTCTCTGCTGCTTGCATGTGCTGCTCTGGGAGGACAGGCTCTGCGATCTGAGGTGTGTTCCTGAGCCTTAGCAGCACCTGTGTGCTAACTGCAACCTGAACAGAAGTCCCTTGAGAGCCCAGACACAGCCTTTGCTGTCACCCAGGCTAATGAGATCCTGGAGCAGAGGGGCAGGTTGGGGATTTACTCTGCAAAGCATTCTCCTGCGCACATTGTGTTCCCTGCTCAGCCTTGTGACCCCAGAAAATCCTGCAGGTTCCCAGTGCCAAAAGGGATAAAATGCTGTAGTGTCACGAGGAGTCAGGTAACCTGTGCCAGCTGTGAGCATCACCATCTTCATGCACTGCTAGTCCTTCTAGTGCTGCAATCAGGGGGTTCTGCTCCATGGCAGAGCAGTGCTGACACTGCTCCCCGGGCCATGAAGCACAGAGGCTGTGACCTGTGGCTCCAACAAATACCTGCAGTCATTGTGTCACCAGGGGGACACATGCTATCCTCCATGCTATCCTCCGCCTCCCACAGTAGTCAGGGAGTGCTGATCTAGATGGCATGAAGGGTGGATGGAGGACAGGGTTATGTTTCTGCCGAGGGATAGGGCCAGCATGTGCGGGTGTCTGGAAGGACACAGGAGACGAGCAGTCCCCTCTCCTCCAGGTGCTGTGTCCATGTCTTCTCCCTCTGCCAGAGCCACCCCAGAAGAGTAACAACCCGTCATGTCCTTCTGTTCTCCAAAACAGGCCTCTCCCAGTGGTAGCAGAAATGCCTGCCCATTGCTTTTCTGGCCTTCCTTGTTTAACCAGTGCTCTCCCGAGGCCCCGACACTATATCACTAAGCCTTCTGTTGACAGTTTCAGTCTCCATAATATGAAAAGCACAAAAGGGAGTGATATATTGTAAGATGCAATCTGATCTTTTGTAAACCTTCACTTACTTGTCCCCAGTGATCTCTCCAGGCAGGCCTCAGCTCCTGCCAAGGGCTTTCTGGAAGCAGCCTGAACAGGGAATTTTCCCAGTCTGGCTTTAGAGTTTTTGCCAGTTAGTCCAAATCCACGTGGTGTCCACAGAGCCCCTGAAAGGCTTGATATCAGATAATGACAGTAACCTTCAGCCAGCTCCTTTTGCCCTCAGTCACCTGTATGTTTACATGCAGCATTTATTTATTTATGCAGTCTGAGAGCTCAGCGTACAAGACAGCTGTTCAGTGTGTTTTTTTTTTTGTTGCCATTCAGCACAAGACTGAGTGTGTTCACATCCCTGTGCTGAGAGCTCACGTCAAGTTCTCGGTGTGGCCCAGGGGTGGGAGGCACCCATCAGCACCCACTTCATCAAGGGTGGGAACAGTGGGTATGCGGGTCTGGGGTCCTGCAGGCTGGGTCCCTCATTGCAACACAGAGAGGTGGGTAGAGGTGACACCAGAGCTTTTCAGCCCTAGCCGTGCCTTCGAGCCAGGCATCAGTAACCTCAACACAGTGCTGTGCAGCTCCTGCATGTCCTCATGGTGATGGAGAGGCTGTCAGGGCCATGCTCCCCAGCTGACATTTTGCTTGAGGCCTCATGGCCACTTGCTGGGTTCAGGACAGGATTTCTGTCAAGACCATGAGAGGATTTTTGAGCGGCATTGTTTGAGAGAGGCAGAAGAGCAGCTTCATGGAGTACTCAGACCAGTGGCCCCCTCATGGTTCATGGGTGCTTGCCCCCAGCCGCCCTCCCTCCCGGCAGAGCCTCCATTGAGACCTGCCTTGGCTCGGTGCTGGCTGGTCGTACTGGAGCCCAGGCAGGCTGTGGGGGCTTGCGGGAACGGCTGAAGCCGGCAAGGCCAGCTGGCCCCATCACTGGCTGTGCTGGGCTTTGTGCGAAGCACGTGGAGCTTGTGAGAAGAGAGAACAAATAATAGAGGTGCTTTGTGCCTCCGCAGCAGGAACTGGGCCACAAGCTGGCCGTCTGTTCCCTGCTAATGAGCTGGGGGTGCTGTGTGACCCTTCCGTGCCTGCACCCACAGCTGCCCCGTGCTGTAGCAGTCCAAGCCCCGGTGGTGGGACGCTGCGTGCTGGCCCCTGGCAGCAGCAGAACAATCCTGCTTTTCATCTGGCTGCGGCAGCTCTGCGCCGCCCCTGCCACATGCCAATGGGAGCGGGCAGCGCTGCCTCTGCCCAAGCTGCAGCAGCTGGCAGGGTGACCCCAACCCGCTGGAGAAGGAAAGGAAGATCAGGGGCTGGCAGGGTGACCCCAACCCGCTGGAGAAGGGAAGGAAGATCAGGGGCTGGCAGGGTGACTCCAACCCGCTGGAGAAGGAAAGGAAGATCAGGGGCTGGCAGGGTGACCCCAACCCGCTGGAGAAGGGAAGGAAGATCAGGGGCTGCAGGTGAGCTCCTGTGCAGCGGTGCTCATGGGGGAAGAGCAAGAGCAGTGACTGTGTGCAGCCAGCGCAGCCAGCAGTTCAGGATACAGCAGGCACCTTTCTGGGCAGGCGGGACCCTGGTCCTTGGTGAGGGTGTCCCCATGCTAATGAACCCTTACCAGAACTGGGTGCCTTTTGAACAGGTTTTCCGTGGGCTGGAGCTGGGCTCCCACTGTCCTGGGGATGGGCAATCTGGTGCTGGCCTCGAGGCAAGTTCAGCAGTGACCTGGCACAGGGGCAGGGCTGCTGCAGCTGTGTCTATGCTGGATGTGGCTCACAAAGGTGATGATGGCAGAGCTGCTCTCTGCAGGGCCCAGGGATGCAGCTCTGTGATCTTTGGGGATGGAAACTCATCAGACAGACCCCGGGGCATGAGGAAGTGACCCCGGTCACCTCAAGACATTAAAAGATGTCACAGCTTTGGTTTGTCTGCACCTTCCAGTTTGCCCCATCCATTGTGAGTGTCTGTGGTCATCAGCTGCAAGTGTGGGTTGCTCCCCAACATCTACTGGGATGTGGAGCCCATGTGGGGTCTGTGTGCAAGAGTGGTGCTGGCAGGTGGCTGCTGTGGCCAGCTTCTCTCTGGGCTGGAAGAGAGGAGAGGGGCTGTCCTGGCAGCTGCTCTGAATCACTGGCTCTGTCTTGCACACTTGTGTCCTAGAGGAGTGGTACTGGCTGCTCCGGGACCCGAGCTCCCAGGCAGGCAGGTCCTGAGGGCCAGGCAGGGCAGGCAGCAGGCTGGGGGTTTGCTCTGCTCCCTGTGTCCTGGGGAGAGCCTCCTATGGGCAAGGATCCTGCTCAGGAGCAGGATGCTGAAGTCCACCAACATCGAAGCAGCATGTTTCTCTGCACAGGGCTCCCAGTGGGGCTGGGAGCTGGGGGCAGGGCATGCTCCTCGGCAGTCTCACACTTTCCTGTGCCTTGCAGGTGAATCAGGGAAACATGCCGGGCATCCAGAGCACCTTCCTTGCCATGGACACAGAGGAGGGTGTGGAAGTGGTGTGGAATGAGCTGCTTTTCACTGACAAGAAGGCCTTTAAAGCGCACGAGGTGAGCCATCCCCTCCCACTGGAGAGTGTGCCCCCAGCCCCGTGTTTTCTCTGTACCCCAAAACCAGTTTTCCCTGTGACCTGGACCCAGCCTGCTTCTCAGTCCCAGCTTCCCTCACTCTCTGAGGTGTCCTGCCGAGTCCCAGGAGCTGCCACCTCACCTGTCCCCTCTTTGCCCATAGGAGAAGATCAAGACCATGTTTGAGCAGCTGGTGCTTGTGGATCACCCCAACATTGTGAAGCTTCACAAATACTGGCTGGATGTGAAGGACTCGAAGGCGCGGGTAAAGAGGACTTGGAGAGGGGGTGTCTGGGGGTGCCAGGCTGGAGGGATGCCGGTGGGATCCGACCCCCCTTCCTTCTCTGGGACACCGTGGCCAGAAGCCTGCTCTCAGCCTTATGCAGAGCCCCACTCAGGCTGTGTGCTGGTGCTGCCCATGGGCTGCACTCAGTGCTGGCTGTGCAGGGAGGCTGGAAAGCTGACACCTCTGTCCTCTCTCAGGTCATCTTCATCACAGAATATGTGTCCTCAGGGAGCCTGAAACAGTTCCTGAAGAAAACCAAGAAAAACCACAAGGCCATGAATGCCAGGGTAGGTTTTCTGAGAGCACATAGGAAGCGTCCCAGGTGAATTGGGTGGCTCTGTGCCTGCTGGGAGAGGATCTCTTACAATGCAGAGCGAGTGCATGTGGTCACTCCCTGAGTCACCCAGATGAGAGTTCTGGGGGCCCCATGCTGGACCTCAAAGCCCTCGCCTGCAATTTGAGCTCACTACCACACCAGTGCAGTTATGTACTCACAGAACTGGAACTTACTGTTGGTGCAAACTACGTGCACGTTCCCCATAACCACAGCTAGCTTTTGCCCCCTCTTGTGATGTTCCCTTCCATGCTCCCACCAGGGTTTTGGTGCCCTGGAGAGCTCTGTCTGATAAGGATTGCGGCACCCATGTTCTCAGCTCTGATGGTGTTCTTTGAACAGGGATTTGAGAGGAGACTGTTGGGGCTGGGACACTGCATGGGTCATCTTTGAGTAACAGTCCCTACAGGGCTAGTGGAGGGCTGATTTCCCCAGTTTCTGGTGATAGGTAGGACTGACCTTATGTGCTGCTGGGCTCTGATGTGTGCCCTGTCTGATGGAGAGCTCTGGTCTCTGCTCTAGGCCTGGAAGCGCTGGTGCACCCAGATCCTGTCTGCTCTCAGGTAAGCTCGCTGCCACCGGCCATCCTCCTTCTGGCTGGGCACCGGCAGCACACTCAGGACTGTGTACGTCCCCAGCTTCCTGCACTCCTGTGAGCCTCCCATCATCCACGGCAATCTCACCAGTGACACCATCTTCATCCAGCACAACGGGCTCATAAAGATTGGTTCAGGTAGGATGCTGCTGCTCGTGCAGCCCTGTGGCTCTGAGTGCTTATGGGGAGGATCAGCGGGAGGGAGGTGCCAGCTGAGGGAGACTCAGAGCCAGGGAGGCAGAGGGGCTGTGCAGGGTGTGATGAGGGGGTGCTGGCTGGGGAAGAGGTGAGAGCTGCAGGGTCCCTTGGGGGATCACCTGAGCATCACCCACATGTGCACCATCTGTGCAAAGTGTAGCATTACATTCTCTTCTGTTTGTGTCCTCTGCTCCACGCCTTCTTACGTACCTTCTTTGGGATCGACACTGACCGGCAGTTTGGCACAGGGTGTTTGCAAATGGTGAGTGTCCCTCTGCCACCTCTCCAGCCCGTCTGTCCCATCACCCATCACTGGGTGGACTTCATCACTGGGTGGGCTCCCCAGTGGGCCCTGGACACCTCTTGGCAGTGAGGACCTACAGCACCAAGGGGTGGTCCTGGGCTCTACAGGCAGGAGGGGAATTTCTGCTCCCACTGCAGGAGCAGGGGTCTCCTGGGAGACTGAGCGCCCCCCAGGTGGTCTGCTTGGTCTCTTTGTGAGCAGGGGCACACCCTGAAATCCCTTCTGCCCTGGAGCTCCCACCTGTGCTCCAGGTGCTCCTGGGGAACCAACTCGGAAGAGCCACGTCTCAGAGCATTTCTTGTTCCCCTTGCAGCCCTTCCAGACGACCTGCGAAGCCCCATCAGGATTGAGAGGGAAGAGCTGCGCAATTTGCATTTCTTTCCCCCGGAGTACGGCCGTGAGTCCCACTCTGTCTGCCAGGGGGTGCAGGCAGAGCAAGGCCCCGGGGGTTGGAGGGGTCTGTGCACAGCGTGGGCGCAGCGGGTTTGCTACAATACAGAGCTATTCAGTGCATTCATAACTAAAGCTCTCAGCCATGAGTCACAGAAGATCTTGTGACTGTGATAACATTGTAGGTAGAGTTTAGTGTTGATTAGTGCAGAGCTGTACATGGGGGAAAATCTTGTGCCTATACGGTAATGGACTGTGCATTAGCTATTACTGGTTAGGAACAAGGTTTCAGTATGACCACAGATTGCTCTCTGAAAAGGTTATGGCTCAGCAACACTCAAAAGCATGTAAAATTACAGGGACCAGGGAAAAAGGAAGGAGTAAGGAGTCTTTGTGCCATGTGCAAAATCAGTGTGATCCCCATCATGAACATTCTGGGGCAAATTTGAGGGGAGTAAATGGGAAAGTTTTGTGCAGGGTATCTGGGAGAAAAAGCATGCCAGGGGTAGGAGAAGCAGGCACGAGCAGAGGCGCAGGCAGAGTGAGGCTGGCTGGGCAGGGAGAGAGTGCAGTATGTGGGGAGGTGTCTGTAGGGCCAAGGCTTTGGGCACATTATTCCCAATGTGAGTGGGTGATGGCTTCTGCCTCTGGCATGATGTGCTTTTGGCTTGGTTTTGCAGAAAAGGCTGATGGGACTGCTGTGGACATCTTCTCCTTTGGGATGTGTGCACTGGAGGTACGGAGTAGGGCTGCTGCAGAGTCTGGGAATCTGCAGGGACTCCTGCTTGAGAGGTTTGCCCTTGTGGACCCTGCTGGCTGGCCTCGGGAGCTCCCCAAGAGGTCTCCCTGCCTTTCTGTGAGCTGGGGATCCCTTGAAGGGATGGAGACATCGCTTATGGGTGCAGCGAAACAGCCACTACTGCCATGGCCCAGCCCTGGGCACAGCAGAGAGCTTCACTTACCCCTCCTGTGCCCAGCTGGTGCACCTCAGCCGCCTCTGACGGTGTCTCTGCAGGCTGTGGCAGCCCCGGGAAGGGTCAGGGTGGAGGGCAGTGACGGGCTGTGCTGCTCCAGGGGGACATGTGCTGCCCTGCACAGCTTGTCCAGGCAGACTGTGGGGCTGTTGGTGCTCTCTGTGTTGCCCACCCCTCTGCACCGTGCCCAGAGAGCAGCACCCTGCATCTGCTCCCTGTGTGGGCAGCCCGGAGTGCTGGGGTGCAGAGAAACAGGCCCCAAGGGCAGAGCTGCCAGGGAGCCCTGAGAAATCTGGACCTTGTGGACAGAGGGGTGCCAGGGCCTGAGGCAGACCTGGCTGAGCTATGCGTCCTGCTGAGGGGCTCCACCGCTGCCACCCTGGCAGGGGGTGTCCCTTGGGAAGCCCTCAAGGACCGAGCCAGGGCTCGGCTGCCTGCAGACACAGCTGCGTTCCTCCTTCCCCAGATGGCAGTGTTGGAGATCCAGACCAATGGGGACACACGAGTCTCAGAGGAGGCAATCGTGCGGGCACGACATTCTCTGGACGATCCCAACATGCGGGTGAGTGCAGCTGGTTGGGCCTGGGGCTGCAGCCTGACCCACCAGAGAGGCTCAGGCGTCCCTCCTGGGGTCAACTCCCCCTCCTCGGACACCTCCTCTTGGCGGGCATCTGAACGACAGAGGCAGCCTGGTGCTCTCGTGCGCTCCAGGTGACAGTGGCACTTGGAAAGGGGCACAGACAGCAATCTCTTGGAAACCAGAGGGCAGCCAGTCTGGTGGGCTGAAGGGCACAGGAATTCCTCCCCCTGGGCAGGTCAGGATGGCAGGAAGGTCCCCACCCGTTTCCCAGTCCTGCCAAGTAGTGATGCTGTGTAAATTCCCAATAGGTGCCCATGTACACGCATGTGCCCACACACACGCATGCTGTACAGATGTGGTCAACTGAAAACAGGTCAGCAGAGACCGGGGAGTGCCGCATTCACGGCACCCACATAGATACAGACAGTGAATAGCTGCATTCTGCTTCTAAGGACCTACGCTGAGGGCGATACCTTTCGCAGGTCACTGCGGGGTCAGCCCTGTCCTACAGGTCTCCCTGTTACCAAGTGAGCCCTGAGGTCTCTCTGGTCTCTTGTTCCCCACCCCAAGCATTCATTTTACTTACCAGCTAGCCTGGCTTGATGTTCACTAGAGGATGTCATGCAAACTCATGCCGTGCATACTTATGCCATGCATTAGAGATTAGGAGGAAATTCTTCACTCAGAGGGTGATGAGGCACTGGAACAGGTTGCCCAGAGAGGTTGTGGATGCCCCATCCCTGGAGGTGTTTAAGACCAGGTTAGACGAGGCCCTGAGCAACCTGATGGCATCCCTGCCTATGGCAGGGGAGATGGATCTAGATGATCTTTGAGGTCAGAACTAGATGATCTTTGAGGTCCCTTCCAACCCAAGCCATTCTATGATTCTGTGATTCTATGATACTTAGGAACAGAGTTTAATAAGAAAACAAGACAGATTGAAGAGACCAGGTGCAGGGCTCAGCCAGAAAAGTGCACTGACCTGCAGCATGCATCTTTTACCCTCTCCACGTTCCTCCCTGATCCACTCAACCCCTCCCTTCCTCCTCCTTTGGCCTATCCCTGAAACATCCCATAAGTTTGTACATGCCCCACATTATCTCATTTGATCCCAGAATTCCCCCAGACATCCCAAAATAAATCTTGTCCCCCTTTACACGGCAGTCCCCTTGTTTGCACAGCGTCCCTGAGAGTTTCTTTTGCTGAGCCATTAGCACCAGGGGCAGACAGTGTCACTGCTGGTGGCCGTGGGTGGCTAGGCTGTGTGGGCACCCCCACAGACATCTCTCCTCTGGTCCTCTTTTTGTCTTTGTGTCTGTTCTGAGCAGCCCTAGCCAGATACCTGTACAGAAACAGCAAGGGACACTTGAAGGGGAAAGGCCCTAGAGTGCAGAAGAAGCATGTGTCATGCAAAGCTGAGGATCTTGCTTTTCTGCCATCAGGGAGCAGAAACGGGCAGACGCCTCCCTCCTCCCCTGCTGCTGTCAGGAATCCCTCCAGCTGGCTCCATCCACCCTTTCTCCAGACGCACCAGCATCTCTTTGGAGGGCTGCTGCTCTCAGAGCTGACCCTGGCTGGCTGCCACAATACACCCCTGCCTTTTCTCCTTACCTCTAGGCTTGCATTGCATACTCCTACCTGGATGAAAGCAAGCCAGGAGCAGAGGTCCTGCAGCTAGACTGTTGGTGGATAGCCAGCAGAATGCTGCCCACCTGCAGCACCCTCAGTATTGGTGCTGTGCTGCAGGAAGCAGCTGCTCACATCTGCTTCCCATGAGAGGCAGCCAGGGCTGGCAGTGATGCAGATGAAGCAGGACCACATCCTGCTTTGTCTCCAGTTTATGCCTTTTATTTGACCCTCAGGAATTCATTCTGTCATGCTTGACCCTCAACCCAGACAAGCGACCGACGGCTAACAGCCTGCTCTTCCACCGTGTGCTTTTTGAGGTCCATTCCCTTAAGCTGCTGGCAGCACATTGCTTCATCAACAACCAGTGTGAGTAACTGTGAGAGATCACTCTGCCCCATTCAAGCTTGTATGCCAGCCCCAACAGAGCCTGAAGAAAAAGGCAGTGACCCACAGACCTTCCCTGGGCACTATGCTGCAGGAACCCCATGTGCAGGACCTCCCAGCTGATGCCCTTTTCTGGCTTTGCCCTAGATCTGATGCCAGAGAATGTGGTGGAGGAGAAGATAAAGGAACTGGACCTGAACATGGTGATGGCAGAGATCCGGCGAGAGGGTCGGCCTGGAGCACAGTGGAGGTGAGAATTAGCAGGGTGATTTTGGAGCAGACAAAGGTTTGAGCCCAGGATTTTTATCCAGTGTGATGATCCTGGCATTGTGGTGTAGACTGTGCTGCTCTTCTCTCCTGCTTCCCCCAGTAATCTTCTTGTTCTGCTTCTCTTCCAGGTACTCAGAGGTTTCCTTCCTTGAACTTGACAAATTCTTAGAAGATGTCAGGTAGGTTGTGGGCATGTCCCCAGGATCCCATTACTCACCCCATTCTTTGGGCCTGTGCTCCTGTTGAGAAGTCTTCCTTCTCTCCAGAAGAGCACTTACATCTGAATTGCTTGTCCCCTACTCCCTACTAACTCTAGAGTGCAGTTTGAGAGGGTGGCAGTTGATCTGGGCGAGCCATGCAGGTGACCATGCTAAACCTTTGAAAGCACAGACAAACAAGCTGCAATATCTGGAAGCATTGCCTGGCACTGCGGTGGCTCCAGAAAGACAAATAGCCCTGACTGCAGACATGAAAGTGGTGCTGGTTGACCTGCAATGTGTACACCCAGCTTCCATCCATGGTGTCTCTCTGCCTTCTGCTCCCTGGACAACAGGGAGGCAGGGTCAGGGGCCTGTGCTGCAGCACATGTGGAGCATTGCCTTTTTAGGACAGTGCTTGGTCATTCCTTGGTCATTCTGTGACTCCCCGTGTGTGGGTGAGCAGAGCTGGGTTGCAGTGCCAGGTGAGGTGAGCTCAGAGGTCTGCCGCCTCCTCACTGTGCTACCTGCCTGTGCTACCTACCAGTGCTTCAGCCCCCCTGCTCTGGGCCATGACCCTCCCTGCAGACCTTCACCAGGGCTGTAAGAGGACAGGGCTCAGTTGTTTGTCCTCTCTCTGTGTCTGCACAGGAATGGGATTTATCCTCTGATGAACTTCGCTGTTTCCAGACCCCATGCCCTCCCACGCGCACTCTCCCAGCCCCAGGAGGACACTCAGAAAGCCAAGACCCCTACCCCAGAGCCCTTTGATGTGGAGACCAGAAAGGTAAGGTCAGATCCAGGTGGTGACAGTTCTCCACTAGGAGTAAGCATAACGTCTCCATTCCTGACACCTTACTGCAGGATCTCTCCTGTTAGCCACGCACTGAACTCTAGCTCAGGTGAGAGCTGTTCTTGGTGCATTGGCTGCCCCAGGGCTGCGACGCTCCTTCTGGCTGGAGCTGGTGATGTGCATTTCACCCGAGACCGTCTGGAGCAGCCCCATTGCTTCTGATTCTTTGGCTCTGCCTTCCTTCCTCACACATCCACAGGCAACTTGGTGGCACAGCATCTCCTGTGCCTTGTTGCTGCGGTTCAGGTTTGAAACCTCCTCCTCGTTTGATCAATTGATTATCAGTATCAAATTTGGTACTAACAGTATCTGAGAGCAACCGAGATGCCATCTGAGCTCAGGGCCTGTTCTGCCTGTCACTGCAGACGAGATTGCTTGACCTGACACTGAAGTCCCAGGCAGCAAGGTTGTTGCAAGTGGGTATATGGATCTCAGATGGGAGTGGAAGGGTGGAGGGCAAGGGAGGCCCAACACAACGCCAGGATGCTTTATGCAGCAGTGAAGCCTTCCAAAACCACGATGTAATCCCTTGCTGAACAGAGCACGTCAATGCTGCAGCATGGGACCGTGTGCTCTGAGGAAGATGGGGCTGATTGGAGGCATCCAGTAAAGAACAAAGCTGGAAAACTTGCCTTGTTAGAAAAGCCCAAGAACTGGCACTGTTTGGCTTAAGGAAGAGAAGACAGAGTGGAGATGGACTGAAGTATGCAAGTGATTGTCACAGCAAGAGAACAGGCACCTGTTCGTCACGTGGGGGACAGAACAGAGTATCACTGGTATAAACTGCGGGGAGGATGCTAGGAGGAGGTTTCTGATGGTGGTAAGAATGAATGGGCAGCTGGGAAGGGGCAAAGTCCCCGCTTGTGGAAATCTAGCTCAGGTCAGAAATGTTTTGGGAGAGGCCGAGGACAGGTGGGTCTGGTCTGGGGCAGGATTGTATCCTGATATCCCTTTCAGCCCTTATTTTTGGGGATTCTGTGGTGGCAGTGTACTTTTGCAGGCTTCTTTCATGATTTACTCTATTATTAATGTACTAGAGTCAGTTTCAGGTGCCAGGAATAGGATCTGCAAGATAATCTCTGTTTCCCAGGTTCTTGGATTTCACTCAGTGTCTCTGAATCAATGACTCTGTATCTATTTGTCTAATGGTTGTTTGCAGGAAGGGTGGGCAACATGGACTTGACAGCATTTTGAAATGACAAATCCACCACTTCTCTGAGGAGCAGGTTCCTGGGATTAATCACTGCTACCGAGGGAACTGTGTGTGCTTCATTTCCCATTGAGACCAGCCTGGACTTGGTTTCCAGTGCTGAGTCTTGTTCTGTCATGCAGTTATTCAAGTGGGAAGGGACATCAGTAATCTAACTGGGTCCCGAAAACCTCTGAGGATGGAGATTCCATAACCTTCTAACTTCCCCAGCCTCTCCTCCCAGCGTAAGTGCTCCAGCCCAGCCTCATTATGCTGGCACTCCATTGAACTTGCTCCACTTTATCAATGTAATTTGTCTATTGGAGGCTAAATATTGGGTCTACCCCTGGATGTAGACCCCTATGTAGACCCCCTGTGGCAGGGGGGTTGGAACTAGATGATCTTTAAGGTCCCTTCCAACCTGAGTCATTCTGTGTAATTAAACAAATGCTGAGCATAGGGGAATAATTCCTTCCCTCAGTATGCTTGCTGTGCCCATGGGGAGACAAGGTTGTTGGCTGCTGTCGTCAGGGCACGGCTTGAGCATGGCACTTCTTATCATGACTTCAGTCTCCTGAACTGCCAGCCATCTTTGAGATTAGGCAGAGGAACTCACAGGTCCGTATGCACCTCTGTTTTTCAAAATAATAATAATAACAACAACAATAACAAAACATTTTGGACCTGTTATTTCCCTGTACAGGTTATTTCCCTGTACTGACACTTTTAGGTCATTCATCATCAATCACCAATGGCACTATCTTTGTGTTGCCATGGATGGAACAAATGGAATTTCATACTTATATTGAATTAATGTTAAAAGTGCTATGGAGGACTGAACCTAGTTCTCATTCCTGCAAGGTTCTGTGAAATGCCTTCCTTCAAAAAGTATATCATCAGCAGTTTCTTCATAACATTCTGAGAATCAGCTTTCAGTGCACTTAAGTTATGCTTTATTCATAGTGTTCAGTGTTTATTTTTAGATTGAGTGCTGTGGTGCTCAGTTGGGTATGTTAGAGAAATGTAAATGTAAACCTAAGCATTTATGTCTTCTCCCCTCTCTGCATTTGTTATATACTTGTAATAGGTTATATGCTTTTTCACCTGGTGACTCAAGGAAAGTGCTGCAAGTATGTTATCTGTCTGACCAATGTGTTCAACAACTGTTTAAAAAACAAACAAACAAACACACAAACAAAACACGTAGTTTTTCCTCAAATTGACAAAGGAGTAGTGATCTCAAAGGCGCTAAGTTTCTACACATTTCATGAAAACTTGCAGCTGGGCAAACCTGCAAGTCCCAAACAAGCGTGGCTGCAGTGCAGACTCTGTTCTGGGAGGCAGCAGCAGGATGCCCAGCAAGCCCCCATGGACAGACCTGTGCCATGCCTGCTGCATCCCTTGTGCAGTTGTCAAGGTAGGGATTGTGCAGGAGGGGCTGCGGCACTGCATGGGAAGAAAAAGAGGGTTTATGACCTTTGGAAAAGAGGGCGGGCCACTCAGGAGGACTATAAGGATGTTGCGAGGCTACGCAGGAACAAAATTAGAAAGGCCAAAGCTCATCTGGAGCTCAATCTGGCTACTGCTGTTAAAAAAAGATAAAGAAATGTTTTTAAAAATAAAAAACACAAAAAGGAGGACTAAGGAGAATCTCCATCCTTTACTGGATATGGGGGGAAAATTTTGTGACAAGAGATGAGGAAAAGGCTGAGGTGCTTAATGCCTTCCTTGCCTCAGTCTTTAGCGGCAAGAGCAGTTGTTCTCTGGGTGCCCAGCGCCCTGAGCTGGTGGAAGGGGATGGGGAGCAGAAAGTGGCCCTCATAATCCATGAGGAAATGGTTGGTGACCTTCTACAGCACGTAGATGTATGCAAGTTGATGGGGCCAGATGGGATCCACCCGAGGGTACTGAGAGAACCGTTGGAAGTGCTGACCAAGCTGCTTTCCATCATTTATCAGCAGTCCTGGCTATCAGAGGAGGTCCTGCTTGACTAACCTGATCTCCTTCTGTGACAAAGTGACATGCTTGGTAGATGAGGGAAAGGCTGTGGATGTGGTCTACCTTGATGTCAGTAAGGCTTTTGACACTGTTTCCCATAGCATTCTCCTCAAGAAACTGGCTGCTCATGGCTTGGACTGGTGTACGCTTCATTGGGTTAGAAACTGGCTGGATAGCCGGGCCCAAAGAGTCGTGGTGAATGGAGTCAAGTCCAGTTGGAGGCCGGTCACTAGTGGCGTTCCCTAGGGCTCGGTGCTGGGGCTGGTCCTCTTTAATATCTTCATCGATGATCTGGATGAGGGGATCGAGTGCACCCTCAGTAAATTCACAGATGACACCAAGTTAGGTGCGTGTGTCGATCTGCTTGAGGGTAGGAAGGCTCTGCAGGAGGATCTGGATAGGCTGCACTGATGGGCTGAGGTCAACTGCACGAAGTTCAACAAGGCCAAGTGCCGGGTCCTGCACCTGGGGTGCAACAACCCCAAGCAGAGCTACAGGCTGGGAGATGAGTGGTTGGAGAGCTGCCAGGCAGAGAAGGACCTGGGAGTGATGGTGGATAGTCGGCTGAATATGAGCCAGCAGTGTGCTCAGGTGGCCAAGAAGGCCAACAGCATCCTGGCTTGTATAAGAAGCAGTGTGACCAGCAGGGCTAGGGAAGTGATCGTCCCCCTGTAATTGGCTCTGGTGAGGCCGCACCTCGAGTACTGTGTTCAGTTTTGGGCCCCTTGCTACAAGAAGGACATCGAGGTGCTAGAGTGTGTCCAGAGAAGGGCAACAAAGCTGGTGAGGGGTCTGGAGAGCAAGTCCTACGAGGAGCAGCTGAGGGAGCTGGGCTTGTTCAGCCTGGAGAAGAGGAGGCTCAGGGGCGACCTTCTCGCTCTCTATAGGTACCTCAAGGGAGGCTGTAGCAAGGTGGAGGTTGGTCTGTTCTCCCACATCCCTGGTGACAGGATGAGGGGGAACAGGTAAAGTTGCACCAGGGGAGGTTTGGGTTGGATATTAGGAAAAACTTCTTTACTGAAAAGGTTGTGAGGCATTGGAATGGGCTGCCCAAGAAAGTGGTGGAGTCACCATCCCTGGAGGTCTTTAAAAGACGCTTAGATGTAGAGCTTAGTGATATGGTTTAGTGGAGGACTTGTTAGTGTTAGGCCAGAGGTTGGACTGGGTGATCTTGGAGTCTCTTCCAAGATCTCTGTGATTTTATGGAGTAAACATCAGAACCTGGAGCTTATGCATGTGCGTGGAGAAAGCAGGGAAAGGCAACTGGATGGTGCAGAGTGCAGGCAACCAGGCTGCCTTTCTTCTTGAGAGTCTGATTTACCTCCTACTTTGCCAGAGGCAAAGCTGGCAAAAGCTGGCAAAAAAAAAAAAAAAAAAAAAAGCTGGCAAAGGCCAGCTTTTACCTGTCTTCCGTCTTTCTTAGGGATCATACTTTTGGCCCGCTGAAAAATTTGCTTTTAAATAGTTTTGCATTTCAGTCACATTTTTGCTCACATTTTTTTCTCCTAGAAAAATTCACTTTGAATCACCCTTAGTTCTCTGACAGTAGCTCTGAAAGTACTAATCCTGAATTTCAGAGCTAGTTTAACTGTGACAACCCTGCCAAAGAATCGGACAGCTCTGTCCTTATCGCATCCCTGGCAACTTCCCTTTATGCACTCCTGCAATAGGTGAGGTCAGCTGGCTGATCTGGCTAGAGATAGCTCTACCACGAAGAATTCATTTTTAGCAGCGTGGGTGAGCTGGTAACTTACCACCCAAGTACCTACCACCCCAGCTGTGCCAGCCCCAAGGGAGGGAATAAAGAGCTGGCAAGTAGAGCACAGGACTTCTGCTCTGCACTGTGACCAGAGCAGCTGAAATTAATGAGTGAACTTGATGCCACATGACGGGTTTGTGCTGCTGGTGCAGGCCCTTGGAGTTGTCTCCATCCAGGAGATGCTGCAGCACATTCAAGATCATGTGCTTTGTTACCATTCACAACAGTTAATTTAAACTGAAGTGAAAAAGTTTCTAGCCTCTTTAGGCTTCTTATGTGCACTGCAGTGTGATATTTCACCATTTCTTTATGGAAATACTCCTTTTAATTAGGTTATACCACTTGCACTGTGTTTCTTCTCACAGGAGAGTGTACAAACTACTACCTCATCTGTGTAGTGTGATTTAGCTGAGAAGAGATGTAAGAAGCAGAAGAGGTGAGAAAGAAGCAAGAGTGAGAAGAGATAAAAGAGGATGTTGATGACATGTGGATCATGCACACACTCACAGCTCAGCCCTCTCTAACAATAATCAGCGTCTGTGCTCCAAAACCAAATATGAGAGCTGTATTAAAACTGCAAAGACAGGCTAGAGGAGATGGTGATAAATAGAAATGTCCATTTTAGTGTGGTGTACAGCTACTCCTTTTAGTCTATGTGGTTTTTTTTGTTGTGGTCAGGTGGGTCAGGAGGTCAGGGTGAAATCCCACAGTGCTTCCATAAAGCACTGGTTTCTTTAGCATCCAAAATGGCATCTACTCTTCATTCCCTGTGTCTGTTAAGAACTATCTGAATGTTGCAGATTGTGAATAAAACTATTTAGGATGAGGTGTCTGTGGGATTGTTGGGCAAAGAAACGTGCATGGTGTCATTATTCTGCATCTGGACACTGAAGAAAGGCATTGATAAACTGGAACAAGTCCAATGGAGGGCCAGCAAAACAGTGCTGGGCTGGAGCATTGGTCCTGGGAGAAGAGGCTGGGGGAGCAGGGCTTGTTCTGCATAAAGGGAAGGCTTTGGAGCACCTAATGGCAACCTGCCCGTACCCGTGAGGGGATTGCTGAGAAGATGGAAGAAGCCATGCTCTGTGTAGGAGCCAAGCTCTCTGCAGAGGTGCACATTGGGAGAAGAGACAGATTGAAATGGGTACATTCTGGATGGATCCAAGGAACATTTTTTTCACGGTGAGGATGGTTAAACAGTGGATCGGGGCACATAGAGGTTATGGGATCTCCATCCTTGGAGGTTTTCAAAACTGAGTCAGGCAGGGCTTTTGGCAGCCTGGTCTGAATTCACTGTTAGTCTTGTTTTGTGTAGGGGGTTGGACTAGAGACCTCCTGGTGTCCCTTCCCACCTGGATGATTCTTTGATCATGAGTAAAGAGAGATGGAGAACAGGTGGCAGCGATGCACTCAGACATCATGAGCCTTCTGTTTGATGATATGTGGAAAATGCTGGGCAGCTCAGGGTAATTCAGTGCATAAACAAAGGAGCGCATGGCCAGTGTGCTGGCATAATTCTGTGTAAAGGAAAGGGCACCCACCTTGGGCACACAGTCATGTTGGCCAGTTCTTGGAAGAGAAAGAGATGGCCTGGAGATGATAAAGGTCAGAGGACAGCAAGTTTTCCAACTGAGAAGAGTGTTAAATGCCTGGAGATATTTGTTGTAGCAAGGAGTTGTAATAGAGGGGTACTGGGCAAGACAAAGGAATAAGCATATAACTCTCCTCTGAGCATAGGCCTGAAATCAAGGAATATATATGAAATCCTGTTAGAATCTGCTTGCAACATGGATGTTGATTCCTCACTAGGTTTCCCGTTTTCTGGATTGATGAATGGCATGCTGTCCCTCTTTCTTTTACCCAGACAAGATGACTTCTGGTGTGAACCATTTTGTTACTTCATAGGAACTCAAACATATTAATAAAAACCCATGTTTATTTAATGCATTTGAATGGTCTGTGATGTGATGCAGTCCTGGTTCCAAAAGAAACCCTGTATTTCACTTTAATAATACTCAGGATTTCAGTTTTGCACTTTTGTCTGATTTAAGAATTGGTCATCCCTCAAGGACATGAGCAAGTACAATACTAAAATGCAACCAAGAGTTTTGGCAGGATTCTAGGGGGAACCTACATGTATGCCTGAGAAATGAAGCAGAATAATTCATCCTGGCTGTAAAGCTATCCCACAGCTGCACCTTGCACAGGACTCCTCACTTACCCACCTCTCCACCAGCTGATGATGACAGTTTATAACTGGATTTTGGACTAAATTATGCCTCAGCTGCTCCACCTGGACAATTCCTAGAAATGTGGGTGGGGGAAAGATCAGGCTGGCAGTTGGAATTAGAGGTTTCAAATAGGATTTTGAGAGTCATGCTTGGAGAGCAGAAGCAAAGCAGACCTGGGGGAACTGAAGGGGCTGTGTCCAGGCTGATATTTCCTTTGCCCTCTTCTAGGTGGTGCAAATGCAATGTAACATGGAGCTGAATGAAGACAAGACCCAGTGGCATGTAAGTATTCAGCTCCACCAACTCCACACGAGGCACTGGGGCAAGACCTGCTCTCTGTACCCATCTCTGGCATCCAACTGTGACAAAGTTTGTTCTCAGCTAGTTTGCTGTGGTACCTGAAGAATGTACTCTTGTCTTTTTACAACAAAAGAAACCCAAAGAAGAATGAAGCCACCAGAGCCCCCTGGCTTCAGGACGGTAGTCCTTGATGTCTTTGTCTGGATACCTTTTAACTCTACTTCTTTCTAATTTAACAGTTGCAGCTAATCTGTGACTGCTTAGAGAACATTTCTGTAATACACTCAAAGTATCCCTCAAAGACATCCAACATGTTAGCAGTTACCAACACCCTCTCTGCTCACCCCTGCCAACAGCTTCTAGTGCTGATGGAAGAGCCAGCACTGTTGTCTCTTACAGAGAAACTGGTGTTTGTAAAGATCACTCTCTTCTTTCTGCAGCTCACTCTTCTGTTGATCTTGGAGGACAAATTGCATCGACAGTTGAGCTACGACTTGCTGCCCAGTAGGTTTACTTGTTTTTTGTGTATTGAATGCAGATTTATTGCCTGGTAGCCCTGGTGAGGTTTAGGCTCAGAGTATGTTAGTCACACACTGTGCTTAAAGTCAGTTTTTCTTTCCTTCTCATGCTGGGAAAGCAGAACCAACCATAATAAACATGTGGCCCCTGTTCTTATCCACTCTGGCATGTAGTACTAGCTTGCACTCTCAAGTACTGAACTTTGGCAGTCCAATGAGCAGCCATCAAGAGCATGCATTTAAGACTGAAATTTGGGACATGGAGTTCCAAGGGAAATACTACTGAGTGAGTGAATTCTACCCTCATTCCCCAGCGCTGGTGCAGTCTGTGATACCTTTCAAAGGAAAAGGTGACTTGTCCTCTAAGGGAGTCCTGTGGCTCTGGGGAAGGGTGCTTCTCCTTGGAGAAGGTCCAACAGAGCGGCTTCTTCCTAAAACATGCAGAAGTCCTATGGAAGCTGTGCAGCTAGAGCTCATTGACTGCCTTACAGCCAAAATTAAAATATAAAGCTTGGGAACTAATGCTTGGGAGTTGCTGCTTCACCAGCTCCTTGTGTTTTTCTGCCTACAGGTAGTGGCCTGCTTTCTTTTCATGCTGAGCCAAAACAAGCAAAAGATCTCAACGTGACACGTTGCCAATACTATTGTGCTTTGTGTGATCTGGGGCTGGAGCTTGTTCCTGACTGGTGCTTTGTTCTGCTTTAATTCCTTGCTCACTGCTGTACTTTATTTGCCCCAGGATTACTTAGAAATTACTTAGCCAGCCAGAAATAGGCTGCATATACCCCTGAAGCGTAATGAAGCATAATGCGGGTGTGCTGTGAGATTGAATAGGTGTGCTTTATGAGTAGAAGAGAAACTGAGGTGCATGAACGTTCATGTTCTCACTGTTCCTCCTCTCTGCAGCTGATAACTCCAAGGACTTAGCCACAGAGCTGGTGCATTATGGATTCATCCACGAGGTAAGCCTGCTTGCCATTCCTTGCCATCTCAGCTGTGCATGCACAGCACTGCCACAGCAGTCCCCAAATCCATACGACACCTCATGCTTCAGAGGAGTAGGAGCTCCTCCATTCCCTGCCTGGAAGCCAGGAGCAGTCACAATGCTCAGCCTGCAGCTCCATGCTGTGCTAATTCCCTTTGCAGTGAGTGACACTTTTTTTCCCCCCCTCCATACTTTGCCCATGCTGTTGGGCATGAAGGGTCAGCTGTATTGTGGTGGCAGGGTCACAACACTAATTACATCAACATTACACTGATTTTGAATGTGAAAACCAGAGTGATGGGAAAGGAAGTCAAGGCCACCTCCTGTCTCCCAGAGAAACTGCTCTGGTAGTCTGTGTTGTGCAGACAGCTGCTCTTACGTCCCTTTGCAAATTTCTGCCTGCCAGAAGTGACCTACCCCAACATTGCACCATTGCACTTCCAGGCTCTCCCTTGGTGTTTACAGACAGTTCCAAGTGAGAATGCAGAACTGCCCTGTCATTCCAACAGCATAATAGTCTCAAGGAAAGGCAGCATGGGGAGAATTAAAAATATATCTATTTTTATTTTGTATAAGTTAGGAATTCTGGGGCTGTAGGCAAAGTTTTGGAGAATTCCTCATTCTGGATGCTGACATTAGACAAGGAAGGGGTCAGCTTCACTGAATGAAAAATATATGTGAGTACACCTGAGAAAAAGTACATTTAGATTTTCTTCCTTTCTTCATCTGAGCATGGTGATTGTGCAGCTTGGCACTGAAACAGTGGGGTGCTTTCTCCTGTGCTCTGGAAAATACATGGCATTCGGGGCATTCTAGAACTGTAGAATATACTTCACTGGTCTGTGTTCCAGACTGCAAATTACCTTTCTCTTTCTTTCTCCTAGGAGATAATTTCCTTTTAAAGTGTCTTTCCCTCTCTAACGTCTTTTTAACTCCACAGGTAGTGACTACCTTTTCTCTCAGATGGTGTAACTGATATGTATCTTGCTAAACTGAGCAAGTGTCCTGAGCTTGTATTTAGCTTGGAAATATGCTGCTTGTTTCTAATCTGAAGGACTTGTGTACCCAAATGCTCATTTGCTTTTCCAGCTGTAAGAGTGGTTTGTCTAAAAGATACCATCTATGCCTTACAAATCTTGTCTTCAAAATCCAAGTTTTTTCTTAAAAGAAAGGTAGTAATTTAGCAACAATAGGGACAGGAGAGTGCCTCTAAGCAATGAGAAAACAGTCACCTTTTTTTTTTTTTTTTTGAGTAAGAATTTTGTGTTAGTTTCTGGCAGTTCCCAAAACCCTTTGTGACACAAGACGTGGGTGTTTTGCATCCTTTACACATCATTATGTATTTCAGTAATTCTTAATGAATAAACATTCTAATTGTGTTATAAAACAACTACTCCTGAATGTGTTAGAAAAAAAGATTTCTGTACAAAATAGTTGCCAAACCAACAAAAAGTGTTTTAAAAATTTTTAAAATTATTTTAATTAGCAATAAAAAACAAAAATTATTTTAATTAGCAATAAGGATACTGTAAAGCAATAAGGATACTATAAAAACAGCCATAGCAAATAACTTTAGATCCAGTGGTAAGTTAGTTAAGTTGAAATTAAACTAAACAAAAAAAGCTGGACCTGTTTTTTTCCTTCAGATTGGACACTCCAAAGAACTGACTTTTGCCTTTGTACAGCACCTGACACAATAAGGTTCCAGTCTTGGTTGGTCATTTGGTGTAATTCAGTAAATACAATAATTAGTAGTGCTATGTTCCAGAACTGCTTGTGAGTTGTTCTCTTCCCATATCAAACCTCAGATATAAAATCTGGTGACTTGAAATGGAATCATGTAAGGAAGGGATATACACAATCACATAAGGAAGGAGATATCCAAGGTACCAAGCCAAATTAATCTGTTGGCTTGCTTTTCCCCTTATTTTAGGACGACTGTGAAAAGCTGGCTAACTTCCTGGAAAATGCCTTCCACAAATACCGGTCTCCTCCCTTGTGAGTCACTTTGCTGCAGTCTGGGACAGCAGGGTCTCCTGTGCCACAGGGACAGGCAGCACACCAGACAAGAAGACTGCAGGGCTTCTGACCGAACCTCCTCCAGCGGGACCGACCAGACCACTCGCTCCAGACTGAATCTTTGCAGTCCATGAGAGGTGTATGCCTTAGCTGTGGCGTGGAAAGACAACAGCAAGTGGAGGAGTAACCAGCAAATACGGGATGGCCTGTGCACGTGTATGTGCTCTGGCCCCCAGTCATGAAGCAGTAAGCCAGAGGGAGTTGAGGCGTGAGGGAGTGCAGTAGCACTTCTTCAACCCCTTGCTGATGGTATTTGTGAAGATACAAAGCTGCTGCAAGACTTCCCCAAACTGATAAATTTGCCTCTGGGAATTATAAGCTTTTCTCACTGCAGGTCCCAAAGCTATTTTAATTTTTCCTCTTTGCCAGCTGGTGATACATGCAGAAGAGAGGAGAGGAGCAGGATTGGAAAGCTCTGGTGCAGTTTCCAATCTGCCACATTCTGTTCTTTATACCCAGTTATTCCTGTTCTGATTTCTCCAGCACAGATAAAACACTGTGATGCCTTGTAATTAGAATTGCACACTTTGGTGTAAGCTGAAGAGTGGACTTTGTGAGCTGGACTTGACATGGCAGGAGAAGATTCCAGAAATCCAAATCTACCAGCTGGATCCTAACATGTCAAAAACGTGGAAACGCCACTGGTGCTGAACAAACCCTTGTCATTCTCCTGTTTGTCTTAGGCCTTCCAAAATCTCGTGACATCTTAAGGGGGAAACCCCCGATGTCTCTTCCTCCCCAGTTTCTCCTTAGGTATTTGTAACTTCTGTCATTAGTGTGGAGAAAGGGGCAATCTTAGCTGCAGTGCATGTCAGGCTCAATTGGTGAAAATTGCAAACAGGAATTCTTTGTGTAGCAAGAGCTATGCAGTGCTGCTCCATGCCGTTCACGTTGTGCCGTGTGGTGCCAGCGGCCTCACGCTGTGCTGTGCTGCTGTGCTGTGCTGTGCCAGGTCCTCTGTGCCTGCATTACGCTTTGCGGTGTTGCACCAACTGTATTACACTGGGCAGGGTTTGCCATGCTACGATGCTACGCTGAGCTGTCAAATTGTGCTGTGTTTTCCCAGTTGTGCTGCGCTGTGCCAACTTTACAGAAACTGACAAATCAATAAAGCCATTGAAAGCAGCTTATCTCATCAGAGGAGCTGATCCACTGAGCAAAACACTCAATAATTTCTTAGTCACTCTTACAGTTAAGAGTAAAATAGCTTCCTTGTGTTCAACAGACTTACCCACAGAATCAAGTAAATCAGGTAGAGAAGGAATACAGTAGAAACATCATTCAGCTGCATGATTCAAAAATTGTTCCTTCTCCAGAACAAGCTTGCACTTGCCTTTGAAAACTGAGAATTCCTTCCTATACCAGTCACTTCATTTCCCTGATGAGCTCATCAGCTCTTCTTTAACACATTTCACCTGATTTAATTGTTTAACATTGTTACCTACCACTCAGTCTGAGTGATGGTTCCCCCTCCTACTGGCCATGATGTACTCAGCAGTTATGAGTTCATTAACCAGCTATTGTTGGATATTTTGAATACGTGACAGGCTGTAGACAGAGAATCACAGAAGAGCTGAGGTTGGCAGTGACCACTCGAGATCCCAGGAGGTCCCTTCCGCCCTCAGCAGTCTTCCAGCCCAAAGCCCCTTGCTCAAGCTGGATCACCCAGGAACATGTCCAGTCAGGTTGGAGTATCCCCATGGACAGAGACACCGCAGCTTCTCTCAGCAGCCTGTGCCAGTGTTCAGCCAGCCTCACTGAAGAAAAGTGTCTTCCTGTGTTCAAAGGGAATTTCCCATTTTCCAGTTTGGGCCCATTGTCTCTTGTCCTGACACTGGGATCTGCTGAGGAGGGCATGGCTCCAGCTTCTTCAGCCTCTAATCAGGCGTTTGTACACATTGAGCCTCTGCAAGCCTCCCCAGGCTGAGCAGCCCCCACTCTCCACCTCTCCTACAACAGATGCTTCAGTCCCTTCCCCATCTTGGTGACTCTGCACCAGACTCCCTCCAGTAAGTCCATCTCTTTCTTGTCACTGGGAGCCCAGCAGGGGGTTCAGCACTCCAGGTGTGGCCTCACCAGCACCGAGCAGAGGAAGGATCTTCCCTCAGCCAGCTGGCAAGGCTTTCCCTGGTGCAGCCCAGGATCCCATTGGGCTTCTCTGCTGTAAGAGCACATTGCAAGAGCACATTCTAGAACATGAGTCCTATGAGGAGCGGCTGAGGGAACTGGGGTTGTTTACCCTGGAGAAGAGGAGGCTCAGGGGTGACCTTATTGCTCTCTACACCTACCTGAGAGGTGTGGGTCTGCCTTTTCTCACAGATAACTGCCAATAGGCCTAGAGGGAATGGCCTCAAGTTGTGGCAGGGGAGCTTCAGGTGGGAAATGAGGAGACATTTCTCAGAAAGAGCAGTCAGGCACTGGGACAGGTTGCCCAGGGAGGTGGTGGAGTCATCGTCCCTGGGGGTGTTCAAGGACAGGTTGGACGTGGTGCTTGGGGACATGGTTTAGTGGTGACATTGGTGGTAGGGGGCTGGTTGGACCAGATGATCCTGGAGGGCTTTTCCAACCTTAATGATTGTGTGATTCTGTGACTGCTGGCTCACAGTCAGCTTGGTGTTCAGCACGATGGGCATGGCCTTCTTAGCAAAACTGGCCACCAGCACAAGAATGGAAATCCTGCCCTCGCATTTGCAAGTCAGACAAGAAAGGAGATGCGTCCTCAGACACAGCCGGGCAAGTCTCATCAGCTCATCAGTCCCATATGTTATAGATGTGAAACTGCACATCTTTTAGTACAGTATCTAGTCTTTAAAAATTGCATAATGTAGGAATCCACTGTGTCTCAATAATTAATGTTTTCCAGTGGTTAACGTCAGTCACTTAAATTCAGATTAGAAATATGTTTCACGTTTTTATGTCCAAATTCAGACATTGTACCTTTATCTGCTAGATAAAGGAACTTTTGCAGTGCAAGATTTATCATCATAAGAGTACTTAGATATTAAGTTATCCTTCAATGGCTTTTGGTGAGCTTTCCTGCTTTTAGCTTTCTAAATCTTTTTATCAGTCAGATTTCCAGAACCCGTAAACTTCTCAGAGCTTTTTCCATAACCTTCTGTCTGGTTTGTAGCACGGCCAGCAGGCCAGGTCATTCTCACGCCCCTTTAAATAACGAGGTGCAGCGCTAACAACACGTCTGTCCCTTGCTGAAGGCCTTCCTTTGGAGAACAGCCTCCTCTTGAGGCAGCGTCTTCCTGAGGCCCTTCTGGCGGCATTTCGGTCCCGTGACAGCACCACCTGCTCTGCTCCCGGCCTTTCCCGTGTATTTCAATTTGCACGGCAGAGCCGGGAGCCAGGGGAGCAGCGCGGAGCGGGGGCAGGGCTGGGCTCGGATCCCGACATGGGGCCGACAGCGCTCGGCGCTGCGGGACACCGAGGGCCCTCTGGGGACGGGCGGCGCTCGGCTCCCGGCGCCTCCGCGCGGTGTCCCGAGCAGCGCCAGTCCCGCTGCCGGAGGCACCAAGGAGCAGGGGCACCGCTGGTGCGCCAGGGCCTCACCGCCGGGCCCAGGACGCGGCCCGGGACCGTGACGGGACCGGGGCCGTGCCGGGCCCCCCATCCACCCCCGCCCCTCGGAACTCTCGCGAGACCTCCTCCCGCCGCTCGCCTCAGAGCGCTCGCGAGAGCTCGCCGCTCCGCGCGCGCCCTGAAGCTCTCGCGAGAGCGCCGCGCTCCCTGCCGACGGGGTGGACAAGATGGCGGCCACGACCACCATCTCCCTGGTGAGTGGCGGCGCCGCGCTGCGGGGCGGGCGGCACGGCCCGGCCCCGAGCCCTCGGGGGGCGCCGACCGTGCCGGCCTCCGCCGGGTGCGCCCGCGGCTCTCCCGGGCCGGCGGGGGCGGGCCGGGTGCCCTCGGTGCAGCCGGGCCTCCTTGCGGGCGGCCTCCCGCTCCCCGAGGCCGCCTTCCTCACGGGCCCGCCGCGCCTCGTGCTGGGCAGGGCGAGCGGCGCCCGGGTTGTGGCGGGGTTTGGGGTGGGGCCCGGGCTTTCCCCGTGCTGAGGTGCGCGCGGGCCGGCTTGTGTGATGGTTTCACGAACCTGCGTGTTTGACCAGGTCCAGGTAGGTGGTGGGGCTTATTAAGAGACTTTAATTAGGAATTTCTCTTCTGCAGAGCCGCGTAGTGTTCACCGCCGAGGTTAAAATGTGAGCTGTGGGTTACTTTTCTTGACTAAAGGGACGTGACGTCCGGTACCTGGCAGTTATTTTTATATTTGCTGTTGTTTATTTTATCCATTCATGAAATGATCCCACCGTTATCGACTTTCCTGAGAGTTCATTGTGCTTTCAGGTGGTTCTTTAGACTTCTGCTGAAGTGGCCACGAATGTTGTAAGACACCAGAGTAGTCTCATTTCAGAGACTGACTTGTTTTTTGTGCAAGTTAGTCGTAAATCGTAGAAATTAAGTAGTTCAGTAGGGCGTTATTCAGCATTCCTCATCCTAGTCCTTTTTATTCTTAGTGAAATACAGAGTAGCGTAAGGAATCGTGCAAAATGAAAGTAGGTAACCTCTTAGGTGTCAGGCTGCTAGGGAAGGAGACCTGTAGTACGATAATTGTGGATGCTGGGAAACTACAAAGCAGGTGGCCAGGCTCTCACGCTCCCTGCAGATATCATCTGCTGTTAAGGGGGCCAGAGGGACTACTGGTGTGACACAGCGGGATATTTCTTAATGGCTTTCTTTTCTACTCTCCCCTTTCAGGAACAAGCATACTGGCTTGCCAGAGTGCTGAATGCTTTTATTCATGATGGGTTCAATTTTGGTGGAATGAAGTTTATTTTGAACTTCAGAACTGTTAAACATCTTAAATAGAGCACTTGTTCTTGTCAGGTTCACGCATTGAGTTAAAGCACTTCCAAGTCATTTTTTTAATAATCCGTGTGTTTTTATGTGAGTTCTGTTCTGATCTTACTGGAAATAAACTGGATCTGAACATCCAGTGTCATGTGTTAGTTCATCAGGATTTGTGCATTGTGTGTTTTACCTTGTGCTTAAAAAAAAAAAACAAAAAAAAAAACAAAAACAAAAAAAAAAAACTGACACATGGTCCTAATGTTAATGGTCCTTAAAATGAAGAATTCAGATGTCCCAGCAATTGCTTTTTGTGTGATCACTGGCATCTTTTCTGCCATGTTCAGTGTTAGTGCCACTCTCTCCTGTATCTCCTGACCGTGCTGGAGAGAAGACAGGCTGCTCTGTGATATGAGCAGAAAGTTGCCCTAAAGGATCTTTAGTGCTTCTGCAGGGATTGCTCTTATCAGGACAGCTGCAATGCTTTCTTGTTGTTCAGGGACAATTTAAATCCTGATGGCTATCTAGAAAAGCTTGAGAATTAAGGACAAGGTAACTTCAATAAAGAGGAACCCAACACAGTTCTGGAGTTTGGTAAAACTTAGATTTTGTTTGCAGCTAATTTTCTGAATAAAACCATAGAACTGTTAAAGCTGTTGATTACAGTGAAAGATACGTATTGATATGCATGACAGATACGTACTACTGCATTTTCTTGCCCAGCGTGTTGTGACACACCCCGCTGCTCTCCTGGGTTACATCTGCCTGCTCCTGGTTCTGCTATCCGCAGCGTTACTGCAATACAGGCAGATTTCCGGCATGGCAGGCTCTCTTCCTCCTGACACCGTAGCTGCAACAACTTTTATTTTCCCTTCTTGATACTGTCCGCATGCCCAGTCAGTCAGGCTGAGCAGTGTGTGCGTGTCAGATGAGGGCGTGCAGCACCTAATGCCTCCTGTCCCCTTCTGGGGGACCGTAGAGTGGACTGTGTGCCCCACCTGTGGGGACAGCGGGCAATAAATGCAGAGTTCTTATAAAGGTGTAATCAATATTTAATGCAATTTTGGTTTAATTTATTCAGTAATTTAGTTGGTACCTTGTTGCAGTAGAAATGGAGTCACATGGTTATAACTGGTTAAATAATTAACATCTTGCTGAAGAAACTTGTATTTTAACCCATTTAGTGTCAGAAACATTTGGTGCCACTGCTTTTGGCAGCAGTACTGTGAGTGTTGCGTGTTGTAGCTTTGGTACTTGTTCTTGGTACGATTTCATTGTAAATGCTCCTTGAAAGCTCGGTGGTCTCCTCACCCACTGTGGTGGTAGTTGATAAACAGTGCTTGCAATTTTGGTACTTACCTGATTTTTTGACTTTGAGGGTTTTTTTTGCATCACTTCTATGTTTTTTCCTACAATCTTTTGGTACTCTTGATGTTCATTAAATACATAAACACCAAAAAATGGGTACTGCAATTCTCTGTTTGTCTCACCAGCTCCATTTATAAGGATAAAACCACAGCCACGTTATTGCTGAGTGTTCAAAAGTTTAATTAGACCTTTCTGCCATCACTCCGTATACTCATGCAATTGCTTACCTGTCATTCTTTTTTGCAGTCTAAAAACCACAGCTCTGCTAGATAATTGGTCCTTTCCTGTAGGAGGCATGCATGTTCTGTGTTGGGCAGTTCAGTGACAGCATGTTTTATCAGCCGAAATTAAGTTCACTTGGGTGTTCTGTGCAGTTCCGGAGCACTGATGTTGTTATTCCGGGATTCTCTGTTAACTGATTTGGGAAAAGTATATCTGTTTGTATTTTCGTGAGGCTAAGGCAAATTTCGTGTGAATACTGCTCGTCAAGGTGGTTAAACAGACCTGAGAACTAATTTTGGGGTGTGTTTGTGTGCAGTGACTGCCCGTTCTGCCTGGCACTACGCATTGTTGGAGCTTCTTCTGGGAGGGAGAGAGGAGCACCCAGCAGTGGGTCTTGTAGAACTTGCAGTGCAGGGGAACCCA
Organism: Aythya marila; assembly: GCF_965140915.1. NCBI lineage: Eukaryota > Metazoa > Chordata > Aves > Anseriformes > Anatidae > Aythya > Aythya marila. The sequence continues at coordinate 156,711,414 of NC_139043.1, forward strand.
GCGTGCATGTTGAAGCTACGTGCGAGCTCTACAGCTGCACTTAGCAGCTGAAGGACTTGGAATAGCGTAGTTCAGTTGGAAGGGACCTGCAGAGATCAGCCAGTCCAACTGCTTGAGCATGTCAGGGCTAACCAGAGTTAAAGCAAGTTACCGAGGGCATTGTACAAATGCCTCTGGGACATGGACAGGCGTGGGGCATTAACTGCCTCTAGGAAGGAAGCCTGTCCTAGGGTTCAACCACCCTCCCAATAAAGATTTTTTTCCTAATGTCCAGTCTGAACCTCCCCTAGCACAGCTCTGTTCCATTCCCTCACATTTTATCATCTGCTACCAGGGAGAAGAACCAACACCTCCCTCTCCATTTCAGCTCCTTGGGAAGCTGCAGGAAGCAATGAGGTTGCCTCTTAGCATTCTTTTCTCCAGACTAGACAACCCAAGTGTCCTCACAGGACATGCATTCCAGCCCTTTTACCGGCTTTGTTGCCCTCTTCTCCGTGGTGTTAAGGACCTTAGCAACCTTTTTATATTGTGGAACCCAGAAGTGCACACAACTTTTGAGGTGATGCCAATGCTGAATATAGTGGGACAATCATCTCTTTTGACCAGCTGGCTGCGCTGTGTCTATTGCATCCCAAAATGTGCTTTGCCCTCTTGGCTGCTGGAGCACTCAGCTGGCTCACATTGAGCCTGCTGTCACCAGCACCCCCACATCCCTTTCTGCACTGCTGCTCTCTGGCCACGTGTCTCCTTGTCCGGGCCTGTGCACCCAGGTGCAGAACCCAGCATTTTCTGTTGTTGAACTTCTTGCTGCTGCTGAATGACAAATTGTCAGCTTCATTGAACAATTGTTGATTTCTTGACAAGGAGGTGAGATGATGCTCAGGGAAAGCAGTGTTTCCTTTAGGAAAGGATGAGTGTATTGGCTTGTCTTACTGTCCTGTTTGTAGTCGAGAGAAATCAGATCGTGTGTGTCGTAATTCGCTTTAGCACTGTGTTGTAGATTGTCAGAAACTGCAGTTTGCTTCCTCTGAGAGCCAAATATTGAGATGCGTTGTGACTTCTGGGTTCCATGACAGGTACAGGACTGTGCAGAGCATTCTGCATGTGCAGGTAACATCCAGAAGGTATTTTTTTCTCAGTTCTGGTGGAACTGAGAATAGTTCTATCAAATGCAAGGCATCAGAAAGAATCTCTCAAATGAAAAAGCATCAGAAGGAATTGTTTGTTTTTTTTTGGGGGGGGGGTGGAGGGTGTAGTTCATTTATATGCGTTTTTAAGACTTTTCATGTTTTCCAAAGTTTTACTTCAGTAGAATTTGGTGCTCAGGGAGAACTGAATATGCTACTGGCAGCATTAGTGACATTTAATTGCCTTTTTCATCTAAAGGAAAGAGATGTTTAAACATGTTTATGTAAGCACTTTGGTCATGAGATGCTATAAAGGTGACATTTTGAAAGGTTTAAATATGCGCCCATTCTCTGTGTAGCGCATCTGGTAGCATTGACGAAAAACTTGTATGTGCCCTGTGCTCTCCCTGTCGGTAGCACATTTGTTGCACATGCTTACAGTAATGGAAACTAGCGCTGCTGCTGCTTCCCTCTGAGCGAAGTGGTCTAAATGTGGTGAAAAGTAGGAGTTACTAAAGTAGTTTGGGAATAGCAGAAAGTCACAGTGCAGAGAAAGACTTGGGAAGTTATGGAACTTAGAGCTGAATCTACAAGTTTAAATAGTAATTAGGGGCAAAATCCTTAAATGTTTTATGTACATGACGGAGGACTTCTTATTCGCCCACCAGGCTTATTTTTCAGAAAAATACTGCCTTTGCCAAGGCACTCAGCTGATGCTTCTTCCAACTTCACTGCTGGCATGGGGTGTTGCAGTACGAAAACGTTCAGGTGAATGCAGGTTCCCAAGCACTGGTGCAAATAATAGAGAAAGGAGTAAACTGATTATACTGGCCAGGTATTTCTAGGTGAAGCTTCTGTTTGTTAATGACTCCTAAAATATCATCAGTCCTTTTTCCACTTCTGTCTTATTTAATCTTTTGTGTTGTTTGCTTGTTATGGTTCCTAAAATAAACAAGATTCTGTATTTTTCTTTTTCTCTTGTGTGTGTTTATACTTCAGAGAAATTCTCAGCCATGTAATAAATTTCCAACGAATGTGCCTGAACTCTTGGAGTTCAAACCACCTTAAAGGGCCAAGCAACGCTCAGAAGCAATGTTCATAGCACCAGGTATACAGTTTCTATTTATTTCTATTTTAAAGGAAGCTCGCATTCTTCTGCTTCTGTTGTCAACTCATGCGTTTTTCTTGTTCCCTCCTGTTTTCATGTGTTTAAATAAGGCAGTTTTCAAGGTGGCCGGTGTTAGTATAAAGCACCAACAGTTACTCTTACATTGCTGCCTAGCAGATTCAAATTAATTGTGCCAAGCCTTTTCTCGTTAGTGGTATTACCCTAATGTGCCTGGAAAGAGAGAAGTGATAGTCTCAATTTACTGTGACTGGCGATAGAGATTGGGATCATTTTATATCATCTGTCACTTTTCAAATACTCTGGAGTAACAGAGAGGTTAGTAATCTTCCTTGAAGAAACTCTGTGTTAAAAGGTATGTGGTGGTAAGCTTTCATTACAGCTGTACCATTGATCGGGGTAGGCATGTGTATCTGTGTATCTTTTGGTCTCTTTTCAGTGGGATATTTGATGGCAAAGAGCTGGGAACCAACCAGTTAGGTAGTGTCTGGGTCTAGCTTCTTGAATACTCTCTTGACTTCTAGATCAATTTGTTGTCCTTAGTTTTGATTATTCCCTCTGTGCTGGAGGTTGGATGTTATCAACCAGTATTCAGAAGCTATGCCTTTTAGTGAGCTCAAATGTTAAAATTACATTAAATGTAGATATATGATAGTCTCTCCTTTATGAATCATACTAAAATGTGGTCACTGGAATAGCTTTTTCTGTTGTGAATTGTTAAACTCGATATGCCTTCCACTGTTTTGCTTGTCCCATATCTCATTACTCCTACATTGCAATCACTCAGTTTTTAAAAGCTGAGGGGAAACAGAAATAGCAGTAGAAAAGGTGCCTTCCCTAAGGAAACTCAGGAAGTTCCAGGAGGTGACTGTACGGTAACATACAGACAATGTAAAGAAATGGGAAAGGGCCCCTAGAGAGCTGGGTAGACTTTTTTTTTTTTTTTTTTTTAGCCAGTTAGTTAAGAAAAAGGATGACTATTAATTTTTTTTCAGTGTTCCACAATCAGAGTTAATCTCTGAGATGATACAGCCTTCCTGCATCAAACAGGTCACCATTACCTTACTGCTTTGCTGATTATTTTCAATTTGACTGTGTTGTCCATAGGTTCATGCCTGGTGCGCTGTGCCAATAAGCACAGAGTTGGAATCCACACAAAGGTCTCCCTGTTTTCTTCAAGGTTTCCTTGTTGGTTTGTTTGTTCTTTTTCCCTAGCTTTGGGACTACAACTGGACTATGCAATACTATCTTTCGATTAGTATTGTGTACTTGAGTTTCCCAGTTTGCAAGCACAAAATGGTTCCAACCATCTCTGTTTTGATTCATGTATCAGGTTGCACTTCGATTCTCTTCAGGACCTTGTGGGTTATTTAAAGCAGCTCTGAAGTTCAATCTATAGGAACCAGTGAAGTAACTGCAACTCTAGAACACTGCATTCAGATGCTTGTGGAACAGATTTTTACATTGGGAGGGTTTATTTGGCTTCTACTTCAGTGTTCATGGTTCCTTTAAAATGCTCTCAAACGCCTCATGGTAAACTTGAGACTGACACAAACAGAAGTTTGAACTGATCCTATAAAATAGAGATTAAGAATGATCTAGGCTGTATATCTCTGAACATCATCAAACTCATCCTGTGGTTTTGTTTGCTTTTAAGGGAGGTGAGATCCTACTCCTTGCCCTTAATAAAGAACACAGAAAGCATTGTAGCCTGGTAGGAGGCAGATGGGTTGCTGATGGACTTGAGACAAATGGGCTAATCTTGGAAAAACTGCAGTGAGTAAAGGATGTACTTAAATTTATGCTTTCTGCTATTATCTTAGGTTTTCCCCATGATAACTTATATACTGATATCATTTCACAGGCACAAGTCCGTTCAGCCTAACGTGTATCTGCTACTGAACAGATAAGGTTATTTATCCATTCTAGTATGTTAAGTGGTTGGCTGCGAACACTGAGTTGGGAGAGTGTCATCATTTAAAAGGATGATACAGACAGAACTCAGGTGAACAACAAAGGCAGGTGCAGATTCTGCTTCTTTAGGCCAAGAAGGCAGTCAGACTCTGGAATGGGTGCCTGCAGCAGGGGGACCATTGTGCTGTAGTCACACTCTTGGTTCTTCCTCTGTTGCAGTGATCCTGCAGAAAAGCAGTTCCCCTATGGGCAGTGTGTTCACTTGAAGCAGTGTTGGACCAGTTCTGTACAAGAAATGGGCAAGATTCTGTTGGGAAAACGAACACAGTTCATCTCGTCAGAAGAAATCTCTAGTCCAATAGGATGCTTCAGTTGCTGTCATTTTAGACTAGAATAAAATAGTTCCTGCTGGAAGGGACCGACAAAGATCACGTCCATCTCAGGCTACTTCATGGCCAACCTAAAGTTAAAACACATCATTAAGAACTTTATCTAAATGCCTTTTAAGCATGGTCAGGAATGGTGTATCAACTACCTCTAAGAAGCCTGTTCCAGTGACTTAACTGCCCTCTTGGCCAAGTAGTTTTTCCTGATGCTTAGTCTGAACCTCCCCTGGCTGTGAGCCATTAAGGTAAATGAATTGCCAGAGGATTTCAAGATAAAGAATGGCTAGGTAATGTGATGGCAAATGTGGCATTTAGTAAGTTAGAACATAAAAAGCAGTGTGTGTGTTAGGGAAAGCGAACTGACTGTATGTGCTGTAGCAGGTTGTAAGGTAGCCTTTTCCTGCATGCACTAATTAGGGTTTCCTTTCTTAAAAGGAATGTGACCTCATTTTGTACCTGGAGAGGAAAGTAAGTTTAGTTAATGAGCTGACTAAGCAGCATTTAGCATCAGGCATCCCCCACATCAGCTGTGGGAAAGGATTAGTGGCAGCCCTGCCTCAGGGGAGGAGTAGGTGCGGTCCCTCTAACATCTGGGAGGAGTGTCGGACGAGGGTGGTGGTGTAGAAGGTAATAAATACCATGGTCATGACTCCAGTGCATGAGCAACAGGAGCAAATGGGCCAAAAAATACAGCTGGGGATCACAGTCCTCATGGCAGGTACGTGGTGGTTGTGATATTTAAGGGTTGTCACATCTAAGCTTCTGTTCTTACAAGGGGAACTTGCAGTTACTGTAGACAAAGCAGGCAGCTTAGGAGGCCTTGAATTTTTTGGGGGGAGGAGGAGGGCTTATTTAACTCCTTTTTAGTGGGAGGACTAAAAAGATTGTTACCAGATTGAGTCTGTGCCTCTACAATGTCTTCTGAGAATGCATAAGGTATTTATTCTCTCACCTCTTCTGCTGTTTACTTCTTGAACTTGACATTGTTTTATTTCTAAATTTCAATGAAAATAACAAATTATTTCCCTATATTGAGAATACTGTGAATGTGCTTAAGCTTCACTTATATTCAGGTGGTATCTATCACTTATGGAAAGAATCTACCTGCTCAAAATATCTTACAGCTATTTTGTAGTTTTCTTCCCTGGCAAAAGCTGAACATTCTGCTTTTATCAGTAAATAAAACAAATCAGAAAATGTAAGTGAAAAACAGGACCGTCAATGCAGTTGTGTTTCTGGAGGAAACGGCTAACTGGCCTGTGCTGTACTGTTACAGACACAGTGAGGGAACTGTGCTGGTGTTGTCTTGAGCAGTCAGGTGTACAGCACAAGGCCCTCCTCACTGAGGTGTGTGCTCAGACCTGAAGCACTCTGCTATCACGAAGCTTAGCTGACAGTTCTGTCGTCTCATGCTGAGAGTTGTAGCAGCAGCTTGTCTGTTCAGGAACGTGTGTTCGCCTTTGCCTCGTGGTAGGGTAAAGAAGATGCAATGAAATGTGCAGTTTGTGTGCAGACGTGATGCAGGATCTTCTGCTTCCGAAAAACTGCGTTTTTCCTGCCTGAGGCATTGGCTGTATACTAGAATAGCTTTTTGTTGTTCTCTGTTTTGGTGTTATATTAGTAGGCTCTTGATGTTCCAGTGAATTGTGTGGTGTTTTTTCTTTTTTTTTTTTTTTTTTTTCCTGGAGAAGATCAGTGGTCTTTAAAAAGCATTTGTGCCTGCAGGAAAACTCACTAGTGAGTGCTGTGAGCCAATGTTCTGTTTTGAATGGATGGGAACCAAATGAGCAGGAATACTTGCTGTTCTTCTGCTAAGATGCCAACTACTTTGGTACTATTTTTTTCCCCATGTGACAGCTTTGTTGCCGTGTCAGGAAAGCTGTTCTTGTTTTGCTGTCTGAATGGGTCTGATCCTTTTTAATTTTTTTGGTTTGTTCTTGTTAGAGAGTGTTTAGTGTTCTTGTTTATTTTCTTTTTAACTGGAGAACTGAGATATATCTTAACAGGCTTTTATTGATAACCTCACCTTTATGTTGACTATCAATTATGTGACTGTGTTTGGGCTGCTAAAGAATAATTCCTTAAGGATACAAGTTGGTAGATGCTTACCAGAAAGACACAAGCTGTTGAATCACTTCAACCAAACCCAGTTTTATGTATATACTTCAGAGAACTTAGTGGTACTTAACGTGGTAGGAATAATTGAGCAGTTATTTCACAGGAAGGAACTTCAGTGTAAAGCAGAAGCATGAGGCAAAGAAGTCAGTAGAGTACCTAAGACCCAAAGAAGGCTAAGGTTTGTTAGTTGCGTGTACATCTATGAAATCACACAAAAAATTAGCCCAGTGGCCCAGAAGCTTCTTTCTAGGTCTGCTCTAATGTTGGGTTTGGATATCTGCATGTGCAGGTAATATGCATCATACCGGGTATGGGAATGTTTTTTGTGACTCAGTACCTAGAACAGTGTGTGAAACTGGAAAACTTTAAGAGAAAATTTAAAAAGAGAACTTGAGAAATCAGGGGTAACAAACTGGTATGGGAAGAGATGGAACAAGAATATACAGTTACATCTGATAGAATTTAACTACTGGGATGTAGGATGGAGATAATATAAGCGAAGGCTTATATTTATTGCATTTTTCTTCACTGAACATTTGTTAAGGGAACTCTAGGTTAAGTATCCAACCTGTTCATCAATTTATACAGTTGGTGGAATAGCTCTCCCATGGGAAGTGGCTATAATATTAAAGAACAGTTTTTCACGAGTTAATAATAGTTGGCTAAAAAGTCTTCCTAAGACTGTGACAAGTGTGTTGAGTTTCTGGGAATGAAGAAATGGGTCAGATTTGTGAGAATGGCTTTTCCATGAGTGTGTTTCTGTTTCCTTAGGGTACAGAGTCCATTAAGATGGAAAATGGACAAAGCACAGCAGCTAAGCTGGGGCTTCCTCCCCTCACACCAGAACAGCAGGAAGCTCTCCAGAAAGTGAGTATACTTGACATGAACTTACATCTTAGCATTCTTTTTTGGTTGGTTGGTTCTTTTTTTTCTTTTTTTTTTTGAAACTTACATTTTTTCCTGATGTTATTAAAAAAAAAAAAAAAAAATCACCTGTCAAGATTACATATGGGATAATGACTGTGCTCTGTGTGGATTCGCATCTTCAAAATTGTGCCCAAGAACTGTGTCTTGGTTTGGAGTTTATAGATGCTTTTTGGGGAGCACAACATGGAATTCCCTTTTGTGGTAGGGGGAGTGCTTTTCCTTTAAAAACAAACAAAAACCAAAACAAACAAAAAAATTATAAGTAATCATAACAACTTAAGAACATATTGTAATTCTGAGACAATATGCAACTGCCATAAAGTTACCGTGAAGAGCAGACTGTACACCACAAGAAAAAGGTTTCTGATGTGCTCCAGCTGATATTTTATTCTGTCCACACACCACATTACAAAGTCTGTTTTTCCCTTATGCACCTTTCCATGTAAAGAGACCCTGTAGCATGTGGCAAGTATTTTCAACCCCACTTGAGTCAATGTGTCTCAATCTAGATAAAATTTCAGACCAGCTCTGATTTTTGGTTGTTGGTCCTGTTTTGTACAGCCAGGGGGGAGGTTACTTCCGACTTCTGGCCCACTTTGCTGGTGAGAGTGGTGCCTGGCTTGCTGAGGAGAGCAGAACTGGGAAAAGAGGGGGAAGGAAACAAAACCAGGGAATGTGGGAACTGTGGGATAGGTGTCTTATGTATTCAGTTGAGGCAAGTATAGCATTGTTCTGGGTAGGCTTCATGTGAATGTTCCCGTAATGCTGAAGCTGCTTGTGTGTGTGTTTGGCTCACAGTGTGAAACGGCCTCGTTTCCTCTGGCTTCTCCATAGCTGACAGATGTAAATCCCCTTGTCCGTTTCCAGGTTTCTGAAGCACACGTCTCAAAGCCACGGTTTAGAGCCTACTGTTCCCTGGCACCTCCCAAACACGTACAGCCATGGAAAGCAGGTGCCTGAGGGGTTGGCTGAATGTGTTTGTACCCTCCGCTGGGAACAGGCACGTGCGGGTATTAGGTTTCCCTTGACAAAGAGCCTCATGTTAACTCCACTGGGTGTAAAGCTCAGGCTTTGTCAAATTTGTAGAAGACTGAACAAAAAAAAGACAACTCAGCCTTGTGTCCTCAGGCTAGGAATTGGAGAAAGAGAGCTGGAGCATTTTAGTGAGCAAGAGCAGTGGTTCCTCCAAATATGAATAGTCCAAATACAATAAAGAAAGGGAGGGGTAGTGCACAGTAAAGAGACTGGGCATGGGGATTAGGAGCCCCCTTCCCTTTTGTAGAACCTCTTTGTCCAGATGTTCTCTGAGTGGAAAGGACTTGAAGGAGGCTATCTGTCCTGCCCTCATCCCAGCAGGTAAGGTGCTCTGGTGGGATCTAAGGGGCAGAGGGAGGAAGAGGGGAAATGCTGAGTGTGTAGTGCATGCTGCTTTCCTAACGTTGTGCCTGCTGCAGATTGAGTCCATCCAATCCTCTGCTCGAGCGTTATGCTGTATTTCAGGGCTCGCAACTCCAAGATGCAGACCAAGGCATTAGTAAGCTGTTTGCCGCCAGCTAATGTTCAGTGCCTTAGAGCTTAGGGCTGGAGCATCAGAAAGCACCATTGGCAGCCAGTTGTGTGGTTCTGGGGAGCTATGGTGTGAAGTCAAACATCATTCCCTGTTCCGCGGTATCAGGCTGTGACTACAAAGTCTGTATTTCTTCCTAGGCAAAGAAGTATGCGATGGAGCAGAGTATCAAGAGTGTGCTGGTGAAGCAAACCATCGCCCACCAGCAACAGCAACTCACCAACCTGCAGGTGAGAGACCTTCTGAGATGCTCTTTCTGTCTTACTCTCCCCAACAAGGTGGAGTTCTTTTTGCACTTAGAACCAGAGCACAGCCCTGAGGCCTGCCCGGAGCCAGGTGAAAGCACTTCTGTTTCCACAGTGAAATTAAAGTAAACAGTCTTGAGCCCTCTAAAGAAATGCCCTTTACTCACCTGTACAAATTGCCCCCGGAGTTTTTTCTCCTGCTGGGGAGAAATTTTCTCACCTGTTGGCTGTCTAAATGTTTCTCGAATCACCAGAAGCCAAAGAATTTGCTGTAGGTTTCACCTTCAAATTACATTTAAGGTGGTGCCTACGGTTACTGTATATCCTTGCCCTATCTCTTCTGCTTGATGGGAGGGTGCCCCTCTCCCTCATGTTACCAACAGTGCAGACCCATTTCCGTCCCCTTCACCCAGGTGCCCTGCCAGCCTCACTGAGAAGTTCAGTTGGCTGCTCTTGTTAATGCTGGAAGGCCTGTGTACGGGGAGAACCCTTAATAGCCATTTAAATCTCCCTTCCTTTGGAGATTTCTTGAACAGATATCACTGCCTCCTATTCAAAGTTAGGAATCCCAAAATAACAGCTTTGGGGTCTTGGATATTTTTAATGAAGTGTCACTGTGGATGTGCTTGCCACGTTAAGCAGCTCTGGCCTTTCAGGGCTGTGCATGTTTCTGAGTGGCTGATCTAGTTGAGGGGCTCCTTTTTAAATGCTGGGGGTGAATCAACGACAGTGGTTGCAGAGGTTACTATTGCCTTGAGTCCCCCCTGGGAGAAGACCCTGCTTCCTGAGGCAGTGGCAGCAGCACAACTCCACCCTGACCTGGTGGGACTGGAATCTGCAGGGTCCCAGCGCTGGACAGTCCTTGGGACCAGGCAGTGAGGGGCAAGGAAGGAGAGGCCTCTCTCGCAGGTTCCCTGTGCCGCCGCTCTGCTTGAGTTTTTACAAACAGCCGTAGTATGCTCAGCTCCAACAGACTGAACTCTGTCTTTACTGTCTTTCAGATGGCAGCAGTGACAATGGGCTTTGGAGATCCTCTCTCACCTTTACAATCGGTCAATAGACATATTCACTTCTTCTTGGGCACTTTGTCTTAGTCAGGGCCTAGAGTGGGGAAGTATGTAGTGGTAATACAATGCTCTTAATTCAACCCAGCACAACCCTCCCACATACCCACCTGTTATGGACAAGCACAACAAGCAGAGGCAAAGTGTAAACTCCCCAGAGGAACATCCTGGGCTGGGTGCAGTCTGCTGTGACACTGGCAGTCGGGGTCCTGGAGTCAGTTGGCAAAGAAAGCTTTAGATTTCGAACAGTACTGAACACACCTGTGAAATTGTGGGAGCTGCATTTCTAGGGATGCTACAGTTCTGAGGTCCTGACCTAAAACTAACTGCCAAGGTAACTCACAAATGGGCAATTTCTTATGAAGCGAACTCACGGCACCAGAGGCCTGGCAGCTATGGTGCTGGGGAAGATGGGGGCACTACAGGCTTGCAGAACATATTGTAGCCCAGGTTGTAAGACTGCTCTTACTGTGCATGTTTCCAGACTAGGTGAATATGTCATGTTTCAAGTAAAGTTTAAAAACAAACAAACAAACAAAAAAAAAGCAGGATGGAAGTAACAGAACTGCAGAACTATTCAGAGAACCCGTGTGGTCCTTTAGTGATGGAGTTTCTAATCGGCTATCACAAAGAGCTTAATTATATGATCCACGATTCTATGATTACCTGGGATTATCAATTCCCTCCTTTTTCCAGAGATGTTGAACAATGGCCACTGCAGAAAGTGTCCTATAACCTCCACTCTGCATGCAAAGGTTCATTTACAAGTATTTTCCCATCTTGCTAAAATGCAATGTTGAGTTGGTAAAATGCAACTGGAGGCCTGTCCTCCAAAATGAAAGCTGCACTAAATCTAAAAACACCTGTTTTCCCTCCTATAACACTGTCACGGTAGGTAGCATGTCAGCAGGGGGGCCAAAATAAAATCTATGGGTATATGTAAGTTTGGATTGGAATAGAAACCTATCTCAACGTCAATTTTTGCACAGGTGGTTTCTGAACCCTTGTGCCCAAGAAACTTCTACCAGTCAATGTAGATGCATACTTAATAATATTAACAGCACCAATTTTGCTTTAAAAAAAAACCTTACAGCTCGTATTCACAGCTGGGCAATAGATGAAAAGCACATACTGATAATGTAACGGGAAATGTTTAATTTCTCACTAGCCTCAGGGGCATAGTTAATATTGTGAATCCTTTCCCTAAGACTGTAGACAATTGGAGGCTACTGCTGATGGGACAGAATGTAGGAGTCTTCTGAACCATTCAGCTGTGCTACAGTTGAGTATAGTTTTGGTACTCATTTCTCAGCAAATGCTTTATCCCAAAGCCCATCAGGAATATAGGAAATGCAAACAGGCCTGTGTACAACACGTTTTCCTGTTGACAAGAATCATCAATTCCTACATGGAGGAAGTGCAGTCTGAACTTCCTACTGCAGTATTTTAGTGCCTGTGATTAAAGCTTCCTGTCTACCTAATCCGCTAAGAATTACAGCTCAAGATTCCCATGTCAGTTCAGCAACATGAGCACAATTTCCTGGCGTTGTTATATTAAAATTGGAGCTAGTGGTGATGTTTTTGCATTGCCTCTTTCATTTAAAGCACCATTCCAGTACGATGTTTTGGCTTGTCCTTAAAATAACCTTCATAAGTACTTATCAGCAATATTTCATACGTACAAATATTAGCTGTTGCCTTTCCAATGAAGACTGCAGATACCTTAAGCTCCATTTCGTACACCGAGTAAAAGGGCCAGTGGCCAGCAAAAATGATTTAATATAGTTAGTGAAAGCAATAAAATTCCTATTCATGAGTTCCTGACACTTAGTCCTGTGCTTAGTTCGCAGGTGTATATTACATCACGTCCCCTAAATTGACGCTGATTCCTGTTAGTGATCCGTATATGCCTGTAGTCAGTGTGGTCTCCCTAAATTTTGCCTTTGTAGCTCCAGATTTCTAATATGTTCCAGATGTAACATAACAGTCTTCTTAGCTCTGCCTCACCTATTTCATTAGAATCTATGCAGCAGTGTAAGATGTGGATATCCTCCCGTAACGGTTGCTGCCATGGGAGGGGACAAATGCCATTTTTCTTGCCGCTGTTGCATTGATAACTGAAAAGAAGGAAATGTCCTGTTTGCATATATAGGCTTCAGAAGGTGGGAGTTACCTCTGCCTGGTGCAAGGCTGCAGTGTCTTGTCCAAGAGCACTCCTAGTAAAACACTAAATCTTTGTCACAGTCTGTGTCACCACGGGTGAGGCACTTCACTCAGACACTTGGGTTAGAATGGTGATGGCTCTGAACCTGTAAATGGATGCACTACACAGATTGAGGGGCTACTGATCACTGGCTTTCATGCACCAGAGCTGTGAAGGTGTTGGAGAACCTGGGAGACAACAAGTCAGCTGTCCTGCGTGTACACGTGCCATAGTCCTCCCAGTCACAGCATTGCAGAGATATTGAAAAGCAACTTGTTTTTAACTGTGTGAAATATTAAACCCAGTCAAGAGGCGAGTTTAATACACTTCAGGAGCAGCAGTATGGGGTGAGAACCATTCCTGTTTATAGTATCCCTGTTCTATGGAATAATAGGAGTTGAACCTTTACAGTTCGTTTCCTCCTATGGTCAATGTCACTTAATGTGTTACGAGGGAGAAGGATTTCTTCAGGTACTGTTCATGTCCACAATCCTTTGACTATCACAGATGAATTGCAGTCCCTTCTGTTTTGCCATGTGACATCCCCAGACACGTCAGAGCTCATTGTGCTCATGCTTGTTGCAGCACTCCGAAGGTGGGTCTCTTGTAAAGGCCTCGATTACAGACCCCCTTGAGCAGTGGTGGTGGGGAAGGCGCAGTTTCCAGCATTCCCTACTTTCATGCCAAGCACTGTAGTGCTGGGAAGGGAGAAAGGCATCAAGCTTAACGCTGCATTTGCCTGCTCTGCAACAGTCCGTAGCCCTTACTGCCGTATGTTTGTTCCATCTGTTCCATGCAGAACAGGAACGAAGCCCTGTGCGCATCTCCAGTGCGCTGTAATTCAGTCTTGCTGATCATAGGGAGCTAGCTGCCTGTACAGAGCCTTCATTTCTGCCTTGGTCCCAAGACGTGCTGATAGGATATGCTGGCCAAACCTGTGATTTTAGTAGGCAGCATCTTCCAAAATAATGTTTATTAGTAGTAGCAATTTTGGAATTGTAATATGGGTGAAAAATAATTGAAGGATACTGCTTTTTTGGATACCTGCTTTAAGAAATTTCTGGATTTGTCTTGCAAACAGGTTTTCAGGCATACTTAGGAGAAAATAGCACAGAGACCTTCTCTGCACCGAAACTGATAAGGGCGGAGTCTTTGGGGGCTGCACCACTATCTGAGCCAGTAACAACAGGCAGTGATAAGTACTAGCACCACACACTTAACTAAGAAGTTTCATTTAACCATGTGATTTTTATTTTTTATTTTCATGTTTGCTTTGCTTTTGAAATGTGTGGTGGAAGTGGTGCCTAGTACTGGATCCTGTACTGCCTGGGGTGGGTGGAGGGGAGGAGGTGGTGTGTGATGCTTGAGGGGGTGGGGAGGAGGTACCCAATTCCAGATCCTTTGCTGCCTGGGAGGATGGGGTGGGGGAGGGAGTGAGTAGGTGGTGCCCGATACTGGATCTCTTGCTGCCCCTTGTGGGAGGGAATGGGAGGGATTGCTGATAGTGCCTAGAATTGAGACCTTTGCTGCCTGGAGGGGGAAGCTGTCCTAGAATGAAGTTATTTCCTCCTCCTGCAAGTGTTGCTGGAGATGCGATCATGCTGGGGAGGGTTAGACCTTACCAATGGGGTTGGAGTTAAGGCTCCTGAAGTGGCAGACCCCATCAAAGATTTGACTGCCCCAGGAGTGAGCTGTACTGCTTATCCGCTCCAGCAGTCTGTGCATTGAGCAGGAAAATACTTCTTTATTACTACGTGTGCCAGGCTGTGCTGCAGCCCAGTGAGGAGCTACCTGCTGTTGGGTCATAGCTCCTGGGAGGGAAGGAGGAAGGGAAGGAGGTCCTGACATCCATAACCACCCCCTGATCTAACCAGACAGTTCTTCTTTCCAATACAGATGGCAGCTCAGAGGCAGCGCGCCTTGGCCATCATGTGTCGTGTTTATGTGGGCTCCATATACTATGAACTTGGAGAAGATACCATTCGCCAGGCCTTTGCCCCATTTGGACCCATAAAAAGCATTGATATGTCCTGGGACTCGGTTACGATGAAACATAAGGTTGGTTAACAGGCCTTAAGTGATGTTTTTATTCTCTCCAAGGCTTTTGTGAATATATCCAGGAGAAGAAGGAATGTTTGTCATAGACAGAAGGCTGCTTTAGCATTTGATTTTAAGAAATTGTTTTTATCTGCTCGCTCTGCTTATTTTTGCAGTATTCTGTACTGGGAACCATATGTGCATGGGTATGGTGTGCACAAAAGATGCTAAACAGCTAGCAGTCCTATATGCAGTAGCCTTTCTCTGCTAGGCCTCTAGGTATGAGAGATTCTGAAAACAGTAGCCTTGAAGGAAAAGACTTCTCAGACCACAATAGTCAGAATCCAGTATGTGGGAATTCTTGGCTGCATTAGCAGGCACTGGTGTTGACAAGATGTGACTGGTACAATTCAACAGGAGTATTCCTTCTGTCCTAGGGTTTTGCTTTTGTGGAATATGAGGTGCCAGAAGCTGCTCAACTGGCCCTGGAGCAGATGAATTCTGTCATGTTGGGAGGAAGAAATATAAAGGTGAGTAACAGGCATGCCCTGAAAATTCCTAGTTCTCTTTACTTCGAATAAAGATTTTGATGCCTAGAAATGCTTCCCTTAGCACTGTAGCATGGAAGATAACCTGAAGCCTGTTCCCTGATAAATCTTCATTTTCAACCTGCTGAGTATATAGTGTCTGTTGGTCCCTCGCTCTCTGAGGAGAACCGCCCAGCATGCTAATAAAGTCAAGAAACTTGTTCTTATCAGCTGGCAGTTCCCCCTCACACACACA
The DNA here is from genome assembly GCF_965140915.1 of Aythya marila. NCBI lineage: Eukaryota > Metazoa > Chordata > Aves > Anseriformes > Anatidae > Aythya > Aythya marila. The sequence continues at coordinate 156,726,911 of NC_139043.1, forward strand.
TAGTATGGAAATTACTTAAGCACAAAACAAAGATGATTCATGATACTTTGTGTTCTTCATATGCTGTGCCTGTGGATGGTAGATAAGTAGCATCAGGCGCTTTTTTTGCCTGTCAGTAGCATGAGGAATTTTAAGTATCTTGCCATACAAAAAGGAGGCGTTCAGCACAAGCTGAAAAGAACAAAGGTTTGTAGCTGTGTGTTTTCAGGCAATAAGTAGGAGATGATCTCTGAAAGGTGGAATTTTGGAGACTGAAATCTGGGGAGAAAGCTGGCATTTCCTGCAAAGTGTTTTATGTCCTGCATTTATCTCTGATGCATTTCTGCAGTGTTAGGGGTTTAGGAGCCTTCAAAATAAGGTTATAGAAACGTGTTTTGCTTTCAGCATTGTTTTTGCTTCTTGGAAGTTGGTCTTTGGCAGGTTAGGGAAGATAAACACTTAGCTAGGAGGAAGGGGGAAGGAGGGGGACAGAGTCAGTCCAGGCTCCCAGTACTTCTAGAATCACAAAGCAGGTTGTGTCCCAGCTGTTGCCCTTTGTTAATTTTGACCTTATGAGGGGTTATGTGGTTTGCACAGGAAGTCAAGTGGTTGAGTGCTTACCTACTATATGTCTTGGCAAGTCATGCTGTTGCTCTTCAGACTGTTTAATGGACTGTTTCCTGTTCTCTGCAGGTGGGGAGACCTAGTAATATAGGTCAGGCACAGCCAATTATAGACCAGCTAGCAGAAGAGGCACGGGCTTTCAACCGCATCTATGTGGCCTCTGTTCATCAGGACCTTTCAGATGATGACATCAAGAGTGTGTTTGAGGCCTTTGGAAAGATCAAATCCTGCACGCTAGCCAGAGATCCCACGACGGGAAAACACAAAGGCTATGGTTTCATTGGTAAAATGTCTATCTGATACTTGTTCTGGGATAAGGAAGGTAGTTGGGATCATCCTCATTGTTTTTTACTCTAGTGGAAGAGTTACTTCAAACAATGCGATAGAGATAAATTTGTATTTAGAAGTCTGATTAGTAGCCAGATACTTTTACTCACCATTTATGGGGGTTGAGAGATTATGCTATGCTTGCTGTTCTCAACAGTGCTTATGTGATCAGAGGAGTGAGATGAGCAAGCTAAGCACTGAGGGGTTGCTTTTTTAAACAAATATAAATCATAATTGTGCAGTAAGAGTTGAATTTAGGAGTAAAAAGGGTCACTTGCAAATATTCCTCCTTCTCATTGTAGAATATGAGAAAGCACAGTCTTCTCAAGATGCAGTTTCCTCTATGAACCTCTTTGACCTTGGGGGTCAGTATCTCCGAGTTGGTAAAGCTGTGACTCCTCCAATGCCGCTCCTGACACCTGCTACACCAGGGGGATTACCTCCAGCAGCAGCTGTTGCTGCAGCGGCTGCGACAGCAAAGATTACAGCACAGGTAAGACATAAGTTGCTGTGACTGAAAGAAGTGGATGTTTATTGTCACCCTGCTAAAAACAGGCATGCAAACTGTTCCAACCAGTTGTATTCTGTAGTTTGAGTGAAGGCTTCAAGCCTAGATTGTACTCTTTCCAGGACTTCACATGTAGAAGCTTACCCAGGACACACTTGTGCAAATCTGATACACCAGCATTTGGAATGGAGTCTGGCCCGCCTGAGCAGAACTTTTATTTTTTAAATAACAGGATAAATTGGAGAGGATTCCTTGTTGGTAGGCATACAAACAATTATGGATGTGGTTATGACAGAGGCTAAAAGAATGCCTTAAAATATTATGTGAATAGTCAGACAGCAGTGGGGGCAGTAACAGTTGCATGAGCAACACTGCTGTTGAAAAGACTGCCTGTATAGTAAGCTGAAAGTTGGTCCATCATGGCTTTAAGCTGTCCAGAAAGCAGGAAATACAGTGGGTTCAGCAGAATTGGATGTCAATGCAGGAGTCTAGCAGTTCTCAAACTTAGTTTGCTCAAAATAATAGAAGCTCCTGGTTATAACCTGTAAGTGTTGATGGAGGAAAATTGCCTTTCAAAGTAACCTGCATACCTGTGCCAGTATTCTTTGCCTTGGGGGACAGGATCTCTTCCTGCATCCCTGCTGCCCAAGAAGGAAACAAGTTCTAGCACTGTTCAGTTCTTGGATGCTCTGGAGCCAGAAGAAAAAAAATAAAAAATAAACCTGCTGAGGTGTCCAGCTTATACCTGGTACTAATATTTGTTTGAATCACAAGGTACAGGTAAAAATAGGGGGAGGAGGAAGCTGCTATTTGCGTGAAACTCCAAAGTGGTTTGCATGTCCCAAGTAGTAAGGTCACTACAATCTGGAAACATCTGCATTTGACTAAGGAGGCAAGCTGAGGTATGGCTACGTTTTGGATCAAAATCACCTTAAGGAAGAACTATTAACTCTTCTGTTTAGTAGAGATCTCTTACAGATCTGTATAAATTTTATCATTTCTTTCTGTAAAATGTGGCAGGATTTGCTACTTTGAGGAAAACTTTAGGAAAATCTTAAATTCTGTATATAGAATAATGGTTTTGAAGGACTTCAGAGATACTCAGCAGTCTTGTTCCCTTTACTTAGACATTGTAGAGACTTAGATTACCTGTCTGATTTGCCATGATGGTAGTTTTAGATAACTAGAGAAAAAAGTAATAATTAAAAGGTTAAAGTTTTTTTTTTTTTTTTTTTAAAAAAAAAAAAAAAAAAAGGCATCTGTAGGTTATGCCCCCAGTACAGTTCCTGTATGGAACATCTTATTGTTAGTAAGAACATGGGCCAATGTAGTCTGTAAGGGCTTTAGTTTCATATATTTTTTGTGATTCAGATAAGTTAATCAGTAAACTCAGTGGGATTGAAGAAATCATGGGCGTGAGAGGGAAACTTTCAAGTACGAGATGCAACTTCAGATCTGAAATGCAACTGCAGTTTGGAATTCACGTGCAAGTCAGAGAAGGAGGAAGCGTTTCCACACTTAAACTTTTTTACACAGTAAAAAAAAAAAAAAAGTCAGTCTTGCAACAGAAAATAAGAAACTAAAGTTATTAGAGAAAGTTTCTTTGTCTATTTAAGAAAAAAGTGATGCAGCTAACTACCAGAGTAGTCAACATTATGGTAGTCTTACTGCAGCACTGAATGCTTACATAAGTATTCTGCCCCTGCGTTAGAATCATAAGGCAAACTGGCTAATGCTACACATGGAATTACTGCAACCTTGGTGGGTTTGTATCCACCAAGAGTTTATCACATGTGGTTGTACACTTAAGTTTCGTGTTTTTTTGTAATTAGTCTGTCAAGTCAGGCTATTGTTGTATGACTGAAGAATAGCAAATACGATACTTGGGTTTAAGGTAGGATACAAAACTGATATCTGTGGACTTTCTTCTGACACCAGTGGTAGGGAAAGATTGAATACAAGCTTTAAAGGAAGAACAAACAGCTACGTGATGCATTTAGATGTTTTAGGAAAACATCAAATGAACATAACTAACTTTGTTAAGACTACTGTTGCACTTAATTAGAAAAATATTTACTACATATTCTATGAACAATTCAGAAGTTAGTAGAGACCCATATGCGTCTAAGACCAAGGCTACTATAATTAACATCAAGGAGCATAACCAGGTGAGAAGACATGCTAGTGCTGTGCTAGAAGTTGCTTACACTTCACTTTCTTGGTGAAGTTACTTATAAATTGTTCTTGATTTATCTCTATACGCAAAAATATTAGCAATCATATTGTAGGCGTTGGGAAAAGAGTACTAATGAAATTAGTTGGTAACACGGAGATGAGAAGCATTGTTAATGTAGAGGAGAATTGAGTATCAGAGAAGACTGCAGTAAGAAACATGGACAGCATTTACCAGCTGAGTACGAAATGTGACATTTAAGGATCAAAACCCCAGAATTTTTGCTCTGATATGTCAGGGCTTATATGATCCCCATGAAAACAGAAAGAGAAGGATCTGAATAACTACATTATGAGTTCAATAGCCTGGAAAACAACCAAAACAAAAGGGATCCTAGGATATATTACGTGTGTTATTTTTGTTAGCTTTATGGAAATGTTTTCGTCTAGTTAAGTGATATGGTTGAATTCTGCTCATCTAGAGTGAGATGAGAATGATGTTCCTTTATACCTGCTATAATCCAAATAAACATAGTTATTCAGGGAAATGGAAAACGTGATATGCAGGAAAAACTAGAGAAAGTGACTTGGTGTAACTGTAGGAAAAAAAGCTGCAAAGTGTATCCAATTTTTGCTCATGTACGGTCCATATGGAGACATGCAGGCAATGGGAGAAGAGGTTCAGACAATATGGACAACAGAACAGAGTTAAAAATGCCTTAGTTATCAAGGCTGAAAGTTTGAAGAAGAGCTTCATCAAAGGCAGTGGGTTGATATGCTTAAGTGGATCACATCCCTTAGCATTATTGAAAAGCTTTATTTGTGTAGTACTATTAAACAGTACCTTTTTCTCAATTGCTTTAAGCAGTTGGTTGAGGAGCTCTTAAGGTCTTCTAGAGCATCAGCAGGTGGAAGCAAGTAGAGATTCCTCCTGTCCTGGAATTGCATGCATTTTGCAGATCCTGTACTGAATTCCTTGATGTTTTTCATTCAATAATCTGCCTAGCAGCTTGAGAGGATAGGTGAAATTTGAGCACTTCTCTTCCAATTCTTGACATCTCATAGCTTCCACATTTCTGTGGGTGGCATAGATTTTTGCTTGTTTGTTTTTTTATAGTAGCCTTGGGGAGCTGTCATCCTCAGAATCTATATACCTAGTATTTTCTTAAGTGTGACAAGGGCTGAGCCTCAGTTGAACATACCCATAACATGACTTCTTGATGCAGAATTAGTGCTTTTTTTTTTTTTTTTCTTGTAGGAAGCAGTGGCAGGAGCTGCAGTTCTTGGCACTTTGGCTACTCCTGGGCTAGTATCTCCAGCACTGACTCTTGCCCAGCCATTAGGGGCATTGCCACAGGCTGTAATGGCAGCACAGGCACCAGGAGTCATTACAGGTATGTTTACTCCTCATTTTGTCAGCTGTGTAACTGTTACAGTGCACGGTTCTTTACAGCTTGGGTCACGATTAAGGAGAATTTGAAGCTGAAATCCTCTTCCCTCCCTGACTTTGTCAGGAGCTGTTACTGTACAGCATAGCAGGAGTTTTTGATATATAATAGATACAACAGGTACATGAGATTCACAGCAGTGTGTGCATAGTACCCTGAATGAAACTCTGGGTGTGTATAGTTGTTACCCCATGCAAAGACCTGTACTCTGTCTCACTTCTGGGCATATGATGAATATGATGAATATATTGAGTGCATATATCCCATATTGTTGACCAAGTTGCTGTGTATGCCTCCCTGCTTGTTGTTTGTGTAGAGCCAATAAAACCCTGTAGTTTCTTTGATCTTCTTTATTACTGATTGGTGTGTATTCGAATGTTGCAGAACACCAGTTCTTTTCTTTATGCTACAGAGTTTGTACTCTTACAGGTGTAACCCCTGCCCGACCTCCGATTCCTGTCACTATCCCCCAAGTGGGAGTTGTGAATCCTATCCTGGCCAGTCCCCCAGCACTGGGCCTGATGGAGGTCAAAAAGGAAAAGGAAGAGGAGGAGGTATTCCAGGAGTCAGAGAGGCCAGAGATGCTAAGTGAACAGGAACACATGAGCATATCTGGCAGCAGTGCCCGTCATATGGTGATGCAGAAATTGCTTCGTAAACAAGAGGTGAGTGTAATGTGGCTACCCTGAGCTGGTTCCAGTTATCAGCAAATGGGCTAACTAGTTTTAGGTCTATCTTAATGTGGTGTAGCTCTGCAGCTTTATACTTGGTAAACTGATTCTGAAATGCCATGACCACTAAACTGTGATGTTGGGTAGAGCCATCAGTGGGAAGAAAGAATGTGGTAGAGTTGGGCCTCTAACATGCAAAAACATACAGAGGCTGCACAGAGAGGTTGTGTAGTCTATCCGTGGAGATATTCAAAAGCTACGTAGGCATGGTCCTGGGCAACCTACTCAAGGTTGCCTTGCTTGAGAACTAGGTTTGGATCAGGTGATCCTGATCATCTATCTTAAATCATCTGTTATTCTGTGATAAAGAGAAGTGCTTTGTTATAAAAAGGTTTAGTGGGGGATATGTACAAAAGGTGTGTTGCAGGCACTCTGAAAAGCTCGTGTTGTTACGCTGTGGTTGATGCTTTAACTAAAGTACCTGGTCAGCCATTAAATGTCAGGGGTCTGAAAAAAAGTTAAACTTCCTACTGTATTCAGACATAAGGAACAATCTTAAAAAAAAAACTCTTGAAGGTAACAAAGTAAAAAAAAAAAAAAAATGACTGGATAGCAACAGCACAAGAAAAGTGAGATAGTTCGAGTTATCTGCACTACAAAGATGTGTCTAAAGAGCTTGCTAGGTTGTTTGTTTGTTTGTATTTAACTTTAGTGTCTTAATTCTATTAATGCACTTTTATTGTTCCTTCTCTCTGCAGTCCACTGTGATGGTGCTTCGCAACATGGTGGATCCAAAGGACATTGATGATGACCTAGAGGGAGAAGTGACAGAAGAGTGTGGCAAATTTGGGGCTGTAAACAGGGTCATCATCTACCAGGAGAAGCAGGGAGAAGAGGAGGATGCTGAGATCATTGTCAAGATCTTTGTGGAGTTCTCCATGGCCTCAGAGACACACAAAGCCATTCAGGCTTTGAATGGGCGCTGGTTTGCAGGAAGAAAGGTGGTGGCAGAGGTGTATGACCAGGAGAGATTTGATAACAGTGACCTGTCAGCATGAACTCTACTTGGAGGACTTCACCCCTACCCCTTCTGCCTGTCTGTTTTTTTAGCCATGTGTAAAGAATGCTCCAGGGTGAGCGCAGATCTCTGTGATGTACTTGTAGTTTGGATAAAAGCGCAAAGAAAGCTAGTGTGTGTTCTTGTGTGTGTTAAAGGGGCTAATAACCTGCCAACCGATCTGGCATGAGTTGTAGCCTCATCAACATAGAAGAGTGGGGCCAGAGCCTGAAGAGAGGTTGCTGTTTTTGCTCCTGCCTTACGCTGCAGTCACTTCAAAAACACTCAGGTCAAGATCCCACTGCACCTTTGAGGGACTGGGATAGCAATTTTCTTCAAAGATGGGCTATAAATGGTTGAATGGAGGAGGGAGTCCCTAGGTGTACTATAAAAGCACTCAAGGGTGCTGCTGAAATACTTCAACAACACTAGAGGAGAGCTTGGGCAGTTCTGGCAGGGAGTCTTCCTGCTGAGGACTTGCATCTTGAGCTTGGGCTTCTGGGAGCCCAAACATGGAGCAGAGTCCAGAAAGTGAACCAGTTGGGTCTTTTGGCGTATTCACATCCTGTGTATTCTGATATTGTAGTTTGCACTTCACAGTTTTGTTGATGCATCAGTTACCCTAACTGATCCTTCCTAAATGTGCCAAAATATTTCCATCGAGTCAGGCTGAGGCATCACAGCCGGGATGAGAGTGGGAGTAGTGTTGATCTGCAGCACCTAAAGTGTATTTAATAAATAAATCTAGTCCTTGTATTATGGACAGCGATATAGAACATATGCCTTGCCTGAAAGAAAAGTTTGCTATTGAGGACCCATGTTTTTTGTAATATTTACAGAGCCTGAATGCATTTTTTTTTTATGTTCTTTGTTTAATGAGCAGGAACAGAATTAGCTTGTATTAATGATTCTAAATACTCTAAACAAGTAATGGTCTATGACATTGTTTGTTGTGCAAAACTGCTAGAGACAGCACAGATTCAAATGAAATATTTATTTTAATTTAGAAATTCAAATAACAGAAGAATGATCTAAAAGGAACTTCAGAATGGAGGTCTGAGTTGAGCCTGCTGCTGCTGCAAGCCGCCTCTAAGCTTAGAGACACTTATTTTTTGTATTTTGTTTCAAACACTCAAACTTCTGTAATAGGTTAGAAATCTGTATTTGCAGTCTAACTGTATTTACAATTAACTTGTTAACTTGTTTTGTTTTAATATGTCTGTTAGCGTAAATAACCTTTCTTTCCTGGTAACAGCAAGCCTGTCTTTTTTAACCTTTGGTAGCCAAAGTATCTTGGGTTCAGCTTTGTTTTTTCCTCATCATCTGACTTAACAATCCTTCTTTGCGCTTCTTTAACTTGAGTTTCTGTTTCTCAGAAGTAGTTGATTTGAGTTCTTCTAATAGATTCCAGATGAGCCCTTCCTAGGGCATAGCATAGTGGCATTCTTCTTTTTCTTACCTGTTCTGGAAATGCTTCATGCCATGTAATCTGTGATCCCATTGAGTTCTTTAACAGCCACAGCATACTGGTAGTTCATAATTTCCCCTGTTTTGGTAATGCACTACAGCTTTTCTGCTGCATTTGTCTAATACAGAAGAAAGTTCACCATTTTCAACTTGTTCCCGTGTTACCACTGTTCTGTCTCTTCTATTTTCTGATACTTGTTCCTGTTCTGTTGACTAGATTTAGGAGTATAAGGCAACACCGGGAGCTTCATTTTGTTGTTGATAGCTCCAAAAGAGAAAGAAGGGGGAAACAAAAAAGATAAAACTAGATGCAAGGAGAAAGCACAGACTTAAGGATGACTGCCTAAGCTTTTTTTTTTTTGTGTGTGTTTGTGTGATCAATCTTATCTGGCTGACAAGATATTTTACAAGTTTATATTAAGAAAAGTAACTTCAGATTAACTTGACAGGTGTCTGACAAAAGGTCAGGTGTCATACAACATTAATTAAAATGCTACAGTGTGAGGTAAACACTGACTACAAATAAATAAAACAGATTTTGAAATAAGAAAGTAAATTAAAAAAATAACAAAGGGCTTTTTCCCTCGGATCCCATAGAAATCTGATTTAGGTCAAATATATACATCCTTAATGATTTAGGATTTTGAAACAGACGTAGGTATGTCTATTTAACGGGATTACAGGTCATGATGATGTTAGGGTTGGTATAAGAGGATATAATCTGCTTCGATCTGTATTTTAAATGTAAAGTGGTGTATTCCCCAGTAAGGAATGGGGGATTCTGACTTGAGAAGCTGAAACGCAGAAAAGAGTGAAGACTAGGAATAATCCCTCATCATTCCATCATATATGATGCTTTAGAGATGCCTGTGCAAGCACCAACTCCCAATTAATTGTGTATTTTTCCAGCTACCTTATTTCCTGCCATGCTTTCTCAGCAAATTGGAAAAAGCTGTACATGTCTTCAGGTGCGGCATGGATTTAGTAGAGGAGATGAAAGAAAGGGTACCTCTGCATCAGCCTGTGTAGTCAGGCTTTAACCTCTCGCTGTATTTCTGTTCTTAAACAGTTGTGATCTGAACAGCTTTCTGACAAGGAATCTAAATTCCTTCACCTTCAGACCTTCCTCTTGACAGAGTACACCGCTCTGCAGTGTAGTAATTTTCAGCTATTTATAGCTGTGTAGGGCTTCCTCAGTTGATTCCTTGACAGTAGTGATCGTTGAGGGTGAATTATTTGGAAAATGTGGGCAACTCAGAATGAGCATTTTACAGAAGCATCTTCGATGTCTGGAAAGCTTGCCATGTGGCTCCACACCAGTGGACTTTGCTAGATTTGATTCCCTAAATTAGGTCCAGGAACTGTCCTGATCTCATTAAGATTCTGGCATGGTTCTGCAGTAATTGCTTGAAAGACATGAGAGGTCTAAACATGTTCAATTTTTTATTGTTTTCCTATAGTTGCTGAAGTCTCTGTTTAGGTATGCCAATGCTGAATTGTATTCATGCCAGTAGGTGTGGTTGTGTCACAGGCTCATACACGTCTTGGAGTGTAACTTAGATACTACCAGAATTGATTCAATGACAGAACTGAGCATCTGGGGTGCTTTGTTGCCTTTACTTATTCATCACAGCAAGATGTTATGGTGCAGCTGCACAAACTGTTGAACAGCTCTATCTGGTGGCAACTGCCAGGAGGCTCCAGGTTCTAATGAAAACATCCCAGAAATGTTTGGGGTAAGGATGAAATCTTTTTGCTGCAATGCTGGATTTTACAGCCTTGGCCCAATCACCAAGTTCCCTTTTTTTTTTTTTTTTTTCTTTTCTTGTCCATAAAGTATATGGCGCTGGTGAAAAGCAGAGGCCAATAGCCTGCTCTAGACAGGGCCCTCGTGTATTGACTCCAGATCGCAATATTGGAGTGGTCAGGAAATTCAGCTCTCAAAAGAATGTGAGCCTTTCCTGGAGGCCTGTAGGTACTGTTTCAAGAGGATACAGCTTAAGTTGAGGTAAAATAAAATAAACCATCACAGATGCCTCATGCCAGCTGGGCGAGACTGGTTCTTAAATTTTGAGTTAGATATTTTCAGAATAACAGGGAAAAGAAAGTTTGTCAGGTCCTGTACCTTTGCCTGAAAAACAAGGCTTGAAGTCTTGCCTCCCATGGATAAAGGTGCTGAATGAGCTCAGTCAGGTATTTCACGATTCCAAGAGACTCTCATTTGAGTTTTGTCATAAAACTGGTTCTAGTCCATTCCTGTTTCTGTCCCTCCTGTTTTTCCCCAGCTTTGAAACAGTTTCCTCTGAGTCCCTTGTCTTAGATTTGAATGCTTGGAATAAACAGGTAACCCCCATTTTAAATCTTGCATGTATACACCTAATTATAGAGCTGCATACCACTGATATTTTCTTTGGCCCAGGACCTCAAATTTCAGGGCCTCAACATATGGAATGCTGTTCTTTGTCTAGTTCCTGTTGTTGACTTCTATAGAAGCTTAATGGGGGTAATTCCCATGGATTGCTGGTATATTCCTGCATAGTAAATGAGCAGAAAGAGACCAAATAACTTGGGAAGTAGCAGTCGGAAATAAAATGAGTAAGAGTTTTTTCCATACTTCATAGATACTTGGGAAGAATGCCTGTCCACATGGTCTTTATTCCAGGTAAATGGTTCAACTTTTACTATAAGGTAAAATCCTGATTTGTCAGCACTTTCCTGTATGTGCTGCCTCATGTAGGATCTTGTGGCTATGGTCCTTGTGTGAGACAGCAGAGCAATAGAGCTGCATGTTGCTAACATAGGCATGAGTGCCCTCATTGTTCTAAAACCATGCCTAATCAGAAGACAGGAGTTAACAGTACTGCAGAGGGCTAGTTAACACTTGTGCTTCTAAGGCAATAGTCCTTTAGCTCAACACAAGGGTAGTTGAAATAGCCTGAATTTAAGGTCAGGATTTTTTTTTTTCTTAAGAGCTAATTACCTGACTCTTCACTGTCACATCTATGGACTGTTGCTGCCTGACATGCAAGATGCCTGGCAAGAGAGGCAGGAGAGCAGCTTGACTAAAACAAGACCTTTAATCCAAATTAAAACACAAAGACATCATACAATGGAGGCAGAGAGATACATCCTGGGATGATTATGGTCTGGGGGGTACAGGGAGAGGGGCAGGAAAGCCAGAAACAGCAACAAATAAAAATAAGGCTTTCGTCAAGTACACAGGTTAAGGGAAGATGAAAGAAACAATATGCTTAAGATAGTCGAACAGGAGACATGGCTACAACTGACATAAAGAAGTTACTGAGCACTTCAGCCTTCTCTGCCTCGGTCCTCACTAGGAAGTGCTCTAGCCACACTGCCCAATTCACAGAATCCAAAGTCAGGGACTGGGAAAATGAAGTACTGCCTGCTGTAAGAGATCAGGTTTGAGACCATTTAAGGCACCAGAATATGCACAAGTCCATGAGACCTGATGAGATGCATCTGAAGTTGCAAAGCCACTATCACATTTGGAAAGTTGTGGCTGTCTGAAGTTCCCAGTGACTGGAAAGGGGGAAACAGCCCCTATTTTCAGAAAGGGAAAAAAGGAAGACCTGGGGAACTACAGGCCAGTCAGTCTCACCTCTGTGCCTGGCAAGATCATTGAGCAGATCCTCCTGGAAGCCATGCTGAGGCACAGGGAAAACAAGGAGGTGACTGACAGCTAACGTGGCTTCACTGAGGGCAGATTGTGCCTGACAAACTTGGTGGTCTTCTATGATGGGATTGCAACGCTGGTGAATAAGGGAAGAGAGACTGACAACATCTACCCTGACTTGTGCAAAGCATTTGACACTGTCCCCCGTGGTATGCTTGTCTCTAAAATGGAGACGCATCGATCTGATGGTTGGACCACCTGGTGGATAAGGAGTTGGCTGGATGGTCATGTTCAGAGTTGCGGTCAACAGCTCGATGTCCAGGTGGAGGTCAATAACAAGTGATTTCCCCCAGTGTCTGTACTGGGAGTAGCGCTATTTAACTTCTTTCTTGGTGTTTTTGGACAGTAGCATCAAGTGCACCCTCAGCAAGTTTGCGGATGACACAAAGCCATGTGGTGTGGTCGACGTGCTAGAGAGAAGGAATGCCATCCAGAGGGGCCTTGACAGGCTTGAGAGGTGAGCACGCATGAAATTCTTGAATTTCAGTAAAACCAAGTGCAAGATCATGCACCTGGGTTGGGGCAATCTCAAACATGGATACAGATTAAGCAATGAGTGGATAGAGAGCAGCCCTGTGGAGAAGGACTCGAAGGTATTGGTGGACAAAATATCAAAGATGAGCCAGCAATGTGCACTTGCAGCCCAGAAAACCAACCTAAAGGCTGCATCAAAAGAAGTATGACCAGCAGTTCAAGGGAGGGGATTGTCCCCCTCTGCTCTGCTCTCATGAGACCCCAATTGGAGTCCTGCATTCAGCTCTGGGATCCCCAACACAAGCAAACAGAAGTATTAGAACAAGTCCAGAGGAGGGCCACAAAGATGATTAAGGGCACCAATCCTAACACCTCTCCTATGAAGACAGGCTGAGAGAGTTGGGGTTCAGCTGGGAGAAGATAAGGCTGCAGAGAGACCTGACAGTGGCCTTCCAGTACCTAAAGGGGGCCTACACAAAAGCTGGAGACAGGCTCTTTAACAGGGAGTGTAGTGACAGGAAAAGGGACGATGGTTTTAAACTAAAAGAGTGTAGATTTAGATTAGAATAAATTGCATAATAAATTCTTTATTCTGAGGGTGTCAAGATATTTAAGCAGGTTGCACGGGGACGTTGTGGATGCCTCCTTCCTAGAAGCATTCAAGGCCAAGTTGAATGGGGCTTTGGGTAACCTGGTCTAGCGGAACGTGCCCCTGCCCAGGGGAGAGGGGTTAGAACTAGATGGTCTTTAAGGTCTCTTCCAACTTGAACCATTCTATGATTCTACTGTTTTAGACAAAAGGGCCCATCTTGTCCAAGGCAGTGAATGACATGCAGGTTTCTAGGCAAAAGTGTAGAGAGGGGCAAGCATGGAATGAATATGGTTCAGAGGCCAGCAACTGATAGGTAAGGGTTACAATAACAAACAAAAGAATGATCAGCTTAATTTTTTGGTGTTCTCATCCTAGTCTGCACTCTGTAGTGTTCTGCAGTCAGTGTCTGCTCTGCAGCAGCCAAGCATTCAAGTGTAATGATGTCTGTTCAGAGAAACCTGGTCATCTCAGAAACAGCCCTGCAGATTATGACAGCACCAAATACAGATGGGAACAAGGCTGTGATGGGATTTTTCAAGTAGTCCATCATAAACTTTACCTTCAGTTTGTCTTGCAAGTCTTGCGTGTTAGCCCTGATTCAGCATCGGGTCCTTCCTGTGGTGGATTGATAAAACCTTAACAGCAGTTCAGCGCATGGAGGAACTGCAGCACAGGCAGAGCTGGCTTAGTCCTATGCGTCTAACACCTGGATAGAGCAAGAAAAGCTTAAAACAGAAAACGTAGTTTCATTGTTCACTAATTAGGGAAGATAGGTTTCCAGAGAAAAGCATGTCAAATCCTCAGATTTGTCAGCTATGTTCAGCTTCCTTTCCATCTCTCGATGGTTTGAGATGAGCAATGCTACGTGCCTTTGGAACTTCTGTAGCTATGGGCTGACAAGCACTATGCCCTTATGGGAGCTGCTGTTAAATGGCTTCTGTTGCTCAAAGCCCTTGCAGTGTTTTTGTTGTGCCTTGATGTTATGACCCCTTAAAAAAAACAGGGTCCTTGAGAGTAGTATCAAAATGAAGTTAGCGTAGGGAAGATGTACAAAGCTTTTGAACTTGTCAAAGTTGGAAACATAGCATTAAGAATTAGTTTCATGCCTGCTGTTGTATTAACATTTTCATTAAGCTTAAATATTATTGTTTTTTTGTTTTTCCCCTCGTTAGGGAGAGGATAAATCATATGATGTATTGCTATTTATTAGAGTTTCAGTAGGGTAGATAAATATAATCCCTTTCTTTAAAAAAAATCATTTATTCTGATGGGTGTAGTCTGAATAGAGACACAACATCAAGCTTTTTTTCCTTGAGCTGTAAGTGACCAGAACCTATGCATTTCAGGTGTCTGCCAGTACCTACTTGGCTGATTATGCTTCTTTCTGGGGGTGGGAGGAGGTGATCGTTGCTGTTGTTTCTTTCGGAGTACTTGGGCTTTACAGACTTCTGTTGTGCTCCCTTGCCTCACGTATTTCTATGTGGAGGCATTGTTTGAGCTCTCTTCATAAAAAACAAAAATCATATTTCTGATTGCTGTTGTATGTAACTGTAACTTGTCAAGGGCAAGGAGCATCAGACGTTGGTGCACCGTACTGCTTTACATAAGGGCATAAGCCGTGTTTTTTTTCTTCTTCTTCTCCACCGTGCTTTCCAATTCATTTCACACGTTATGAACTCGATGCCCAGGAGCAGCCCAGAAGTGCACCCAGTTCTAGCGAGTGGTCCCGGCTACCCCGGAGCCCCCCTGTGTAACGCGGGTTGTTTCCCTTCGGCTCCCGGGGTGTGCCTACGGAGCAGCCCAGGCCGGAGGCTGACCGCCAGGAGTCCCGGTGTCCTTCTGCTCTCAGGGGCGAGGTGCGGCACCACGGGCTGCGGATCGCCGTTAGCCTCAACGCCGCTGCGGCTGCTTTCGGAGCCGGCTCCTGCGACCGCCCGGCGCTGAGGCCGGAGCAGCGGGCCCCGCGCCCACCTCCCCCGGGCCCCGCTCGGTACCGGCCCCTCGGAGCCGCCGCTCCCCGCCCCGGCCCCTCCTGCGCTGGGCGGCCCGGCCGGGGGGCGGCGCAGGGGCGGGCGGGGCCGGGGCCGGGCCGGGGCGGGCGGCGCGGGGCAGGGCGGGAGCGGCGGCGGCGGCCGCGGACTCGGTTTCCCAGGGCCGCTCGCGGGGGGCGGCGCGGCCCCGGGCTTGGAGCGGGCCCGGGCGGGAGCGGCGGGGCCCGAGCGCGGCGGCCAGGCCCGAGCCGGGGGGCGGCGCGGAGGCGGAGGCGGCACCGGGGGGGGTTCCGGGGCCTGCGGCCCGGCCCTAGCGCGGCGCCCGCCCCGCCGCACATCCGGGCCCTCCCTCGGGCGGCCCCTTCCCGGCGCGGCCGCTCCCGGCCGGGCCCGCCCCTGACGCGCCGAAGCCGATCGCGGCCGAGCCCCGGCGCGGCCCGGCGCGATGCTGCGCTGCATGCCGCCGCTCTGGCGCTGCAACCGGCACGTGGAGGCGCTGGACCGGCGGCACTGCTCGCTGCAGGCCGTGCCCGAGGAGATCTACCGCTACAGCCGCTCGCTGGAGGAGCTGCTGCTGGACGCCAACCAGCTCCGCGAGCTGCCCAAGGTGAGGCCGCGGACGGCCGAGCGCGCAGCCGCGGGCCCCGGCCCCGGCCCCCCGAGCTCCGGGCGCTGCCCCCGGCCCGGCCCCGGCCCCGGCCCGCGCGTCGCCCCCCTGCCTCCCCTCCGGTTGCCGGGCGGAGCCTGGTGGCGGCTCGGCCGCTCCCGTCCCGCCGCGATGCCGGGGGGGGGTCCGGGGGCTTCTCCCCTGGGCCGGCCCCGGCCCTACGGGCGGGCGGGCGCTGCCCCGGCCCGGCGAGGGGACCCCGCGGCCTGCCCGGCCCGGCCCGGCCCGGCCCTGCCCCGCTCCGCTCCCGGCAGCGGCCTCCTCAGGGGCCGCGCCGCGTCCCGCGCCCCGCTCGCCCCGCAGGCACCGCGGCCTCTTCCCCCCCCCCCCCTCCCGGCCCCTCCGCCGTGCTCCCGGGGGAAGGTGGGCGCAGCGCCGCCGCTCGCAGCGGGAGCCCCGCGGGGAAGGGAGCGAGGCTGCCCTGCGGAGGGGCGGCCCGCCGGGGGTCCCGTGAGCCGTGCTGGCTGCTAGGAGAGGCACGGTGTGAATGTAAAAGCTCAGTTTTAGCCTGTAAGCCGGAACAGGTATCGAAGAAGCATTTTATTCTTATTGTCCGGGACTTAAGCCTGCGCTTGTACCTTCTTTTGCTGTTCTGTTTAGCCTCAGTGCTCTCTGTGCAGATAATGCTGGTGATAAATGCTTTGTACGCACACCATGCCAGTGTGATTCTTCTGTAGTAGAGGGTGGGAGATCTGCTCTGCAGACAGCTGCGGGCTTGACCCAGACACCTCTGACTCCTAAAGGGTTTGCTTTCACAAGGCAGAGCCTTTATTTTTTCCTTACAGTACCATTCAACCAAAGCAGAAACGATGGCGTTCCTGTTCTGCTGGTTACTCTGAAGCATAGAATACTGCAAACAAGAACTGGAATTTGAACCTGTGCGTGTGCTTGCCTCTCAGGAAGGAGAGCACTTTTAAACATTACTGAGCTATAGGGTGTTATAGAGGAAGTTTTTCCATGTATTCCCTGTCAAAATTGTACAAAAACTGTAAAAATTATGGAGTATCCTAAGTTGGAAGGGACCCACAATGATCATTGAGTCCAATTCCTGGCTTCATACAGGAGCACCCATAAATCAAACCATGTCTGAAGTGTTGTTCAAATGCTTCTGGAACTTCAGCAGGCTTGCTGCTGTGACTGCTTCCCACCGTTAGTTAGTGATACTTAACGAACTTTTCAGTTAAAAAAAGTTTTGTGCTGGAAAAAGTATTTCACTGTAGCACGTTTGGATAGGTGCTCATCAGAGTAAATATGGTCTAAGCTACTTTTTTATTAAAACATTAAGAAAAAAGGTAATTATTCTTTGTTTTAAAGTTTCTTGTTAAACTACTTATGCTTTTCTTATTGACGTAAATTTTAGGGAAAAAAGAATCTGGAAAAAAAAAACAACCCCTGCTTTTCAGTTATAGTGACACTAGTATGATCCTTCTGTCAGCTTTCTTCCATCATGTGTCTGGGGATCATTGTACAATTTAGGTGGGGACCTTTCTCAAACTACTGGAAAATTTGTGTTACAGGCAGGTTAGGACTTATGAATGAGTATCAGTCTCTTTTGCAGAGGAGGCTAATTGCATCACATCGGCAATGAACTTGCCGATCCTCGCACTGCGCAACTCCTCCTTATCCCTCTGAATACTCAGAGTCTTACTTTGTGTTTATGTAGAAACTGGTTAGACTTCTACATAAGCTGAAGATACTGTGTTTTCTTTTATGTTAACTTTTGAAAAACATCTTTTGGACAACAAATGCAAATTTTATACTACTTTATTTGGTCAGTGATCAGATAGGTATAATGCTGTCTGTGGAAGCAGGTGCTGTGTGTCTGTCCTAACCACCATCTCCTTCCTGCTGTCACTCCAACTACTTGTACTGTTCTGCTTTGGACCATCAGAGTCCTTGTTGTGATCATGGGTTCCCTGTCTGGTGATGGAGTTGTCCCCAGTTTCTAGAGTTTTCTGGTGAGGGATTATTAGAAAAAGCAATAGAGAAGAGAAAAATAATCTTATATGATCACGAATGGTGCTTCTGGTCCTCCAATCTCAAAAGAGGTGTGGTAAAGTCAGAAGGGATACAGAGAATGGGGAACAGAAGGCTTGATAGGGGGTATGCAACAGCTTTCACACAAGGCAAAGAAAAGTCCGCGAGGTCTCCTCAGTCTGAAAAAGATAGTGCCACTCCTCCGTCAGATGGTAGATGTCTGGAGTACCACAAATGGCCTGCGGGGATTGAACAGGGAGCAACTGACCACTGGTTCTTGGAGCCCAAGGACCGAGGGCATTAACTGAAACCAAAAAGGGCTCAGTTCAGAAACAATTTTTCATGCACGCTGTAGTTAACCTGAAGTGTGGAATTACTTGTCAGATGACATAACAGATGCTCAAAGTTTACATGGGCTCCTGAAAGAGAAGACAACCAAAAATGAATAAATACAAAGCCCTCGTGTTTGACTGAGAAGTGGCTTATGCTGCATATCCTGGG
The DNA here is from genome assembly GCF_965140915.1 of Aythya marila. Classification (NCBI taxonomy): domain Eukaryota; kingdom Metazoa; phylum Chordata; class Aves; order Anseriformes; family Anatidae; genus Aythya; species Aythya marila. The sequence continues at coordinate 156,745,063 of NC_139043.1, forward strand.
AGAGACCTAAAAGTACTGTTTTGGACTTCATGTAGTCACGCTCTTCTGTATCGAATACTGTCTGCAGCAGCTATGGGCTTTCTCCAGCAGTGAGAGCCACCAGCTATCTCTAGCAAAATCTAAATGCCCTCTCCCTCACAAGCAGGGTGAGGGTCAAATACACACAGCTGGGGCAATGAGCATAGTACCTCTAAGTGCTGGCCACTCTTGAATAAAGCAAAGGAGCTGGTGGATGCTGCCGAGATGTGCTGTGTCCTGGAGACATGTCAGGAAGAGCGAGCAGAAATAGGTCCTAAAGTTTTTCCCTTTGCAGCCACCCCTACCACATTTCCTCCAGCTGGTGACGCGGATGGTCGGGTAGTCCAGACGAAGTTGATGGTCTTTGGTAGAACAAGGCTGCAAGGTCAGACCCGCCTGAGGCATGACCCAGTATGTCCGCGTGTTTTCTGCAGTTCGGAGCTGCGCTTTTTAGTTCCAGGTGTCGTTCCCTACACACAAATCACATGCGGGAAGGGTGTTATTAAGGGGTATTACTGCTGCGGACTGTGTGGTCATGGACATGGATCTAATAGAGGGGTGAGAATCTGTGTGTTAGGTGAGGTGGATGAAAATTGAAAGTAAATTGCCCTTTCACCAGGGGAAGAGAGGACAGCAGTGCGTGCTCTGGGCACACGTTTCCCTCAGGGACAGCAATCAGAGGGGTCTTTGGTTGGGGTGGGGAGGGTCCCTTCCAGGTGAGAAGCACTTCACGGAAAGATGTGCCTTTTGTGTGAGAGAGATGCGGGGAGGAGGATTTGTGCGTACCATGGAGGAAGATACAGGGAAAGGAAAACGTGCTGGTTTCACAGAGTAGAACTGCACGTGTCTGTTCCTTGGGGGAACGGTTTTAGAGGAATACTGAGGTGTGTGTACGGGAGGGAGAGGAGAGCAGCAAATGGAGATGAGTTGGAAGAATGTGAATGAGAGAGAGCACACGGGCTCTAAAGCAAGCTTGACCAGAACAAGCTTGTTTTTAAGGGCTCAGGAAGGATTTTGGGGGAAGGCATCTGTGTGGAGGTGGTCTAAGCAAAAGAATGGAGGGGAGGCTGACTTTTGAAAAGGTCCTTCTGTTTTACAGTTAACAAATAACTTCCTTTTAAAATGTTTGAATTTATCTGACCCCTCCTCTGTGGGTTTTCTTACTTACCTTATCCCCTTACCAGGCCGTCTCTGTCTGACATACTCTTATTTATTCCATTTAATCTGGAGTCCAGAAACACTGGCAATGTCTTGTTCATTCTGTGGCATCATTTTCGTGTGTTCCAGAACTTCCCAGGTCCCTTTCCTGCTACTGTTTCGCTTTTGATCTGATTAGATGATCTGTCTGCCTCCTGGCATTTCTTAATGACACCACACTTTCCTGAACTCTTTCTTCCAAGTTGTAGAAGTGACTGCTTGTTTCTCTCCTTTCTGCAGTGCTGAATAGTCATCTGTCTGCTCTTGCTCCTTTTTCATTTGTCCCATGTGGAATCTTTCTTGTTTTGAGTACGGATTTTTCATTATGGTGACTGAACTCTGGTTATTTGAAGTGATAGATTAAATCTATGTTGGGAACATCTGCTGCCTTGTTGCAGGGATTTGCTGCCAGGGTGATACAGCATGGTTTAATGGAAAGTGGTGAATTTTATTTGATAAGTTCTCTGCGCTCTTCACTGGGGTGCCTGAATTCTAGAGGACAACGTGCCTTGCGCTGTGCTGACCTGTTCCCTGCCTCGCTTGTATAAAGTGATTCCTGCAGGACCGTGTGTAGCACCTCACAGCAGCAGGATGAAGTCCTTCAGCTAGGGACGTGGTTTTCAAGAGTGCAGCTTGCTAGATCGCTAGATTAGAGCTACAAGAGGCACCTGACTCGCACAGCCCACTGTTTGTGAGAGCAGCTCAGAGGTGCAGGTCTCACCAGAAAGGAATGAAGGGAGTCTGGCGTTCAGCGGAGGAACGTGGAGGCGGTGGATGGAGCAGATCATAGTCGGGAGGCGTCCAGACTCTTGGTGTGTTTTCTGAGGAGTGCTCGGGTTGGAGTACGGGAAGGCAAAAGGGAGATGTCGGAAGAAACCTGGGTGGAGCAGAGATTGTAGGACCTGGAGTGTGTGGGAGGAGGAGGAGGTGGAGCTGAGTAGGAACTGAAAATAGTGAGCAAGTTGATGTGGGGCAGGGAGGAGACATCCAGGCAGTGTCGGCCGCAGGGCGCTGCAGACCTTTTGCTGGAAGGATACCTGGCAGGGAGTGAAGTGAGTTCGGGTGGGGCAGGCAAGGCTCATCCGAAGAGTGGGGGAAAAAGGAGGAAATAATAGAGCTAGATTTGATACCAAGTTTTTAGTGATGGTGCTGAAGAGGCAAGCCCTTAGGAATGTATAGCTGAGGGGGTGCAGTTCTGTTCCTTTGCTTTTTCTTTACCCAAACTCCCGTGATAAAGTGGGTCCAGTGCAGAAGACTTCCCCCCAGCTGTCCAGCGAGGTGTTTTCATCTTGCACTGAAAAATAGAGGAGAGGGATGCCTGGCTAGAACTCCAAGGAGAGAAGGGAGGCCTTGTAGGTCTGCTGCAGATTCCTTCCTGTTCTGGCTTGTTGCTATTTGCATCATGGCAGGGCAACTTCCAAGCTGGTAGAAGCACTCCGGGTTTCAGCGGTTCCTCCTGTTTGGCTGCAGCTAGCCCGGGGCAGCAGCATCGGTGTCCTTTGTCCCAGGCCTGGGATCCTGCTGCTCTGAGCAGGGTGAAACCCGAGAGTGGTATTTGTCACTTTCCCAAGACAAGGTGGGGCGTTGCAAGCCTAATTAAGAGCAGCTTTTAATTTCCTGGCATCTGGGGCTTGCGAGGAGGATCTCGGCTTTTATTTACTTCCACGGAGGAGTGAAGCTGTTCCTTTTAATCTCTGCATGCTAATAGCCCTTCCCTGAGAAAGTCGGGGAGCCATGAATCACCAGTGACTGGCCTCCTCAGTGTTTCACCCTGCCATAACGAGACTCAGCATGCTTGGGTGCCCAGCGAGGGCTGAATGCGCACCGGGCACCTTCTCTTTTCCTGCATGTGAATGCTCTGCATCACAGGCTTTGTCAAAACGGCAAGCTGCATTTGCTTAACAAAACTAGCCAAGAAACTGGTTTCACTTGATTGTTATGAGACCTGTGCACAGAGTTGGCATGCTTCTCAATGCCTTTCAGGAGCCATATGAGTTAATGTGTACAAATGGATGTGGTTTTATTTTCCAAAAGCCAGATATTCTGGATGTGCTGCTGCCCAGAAGTTGAAATACTGCAGGCCTTTTCACCCTTATCCTTCCCTCTCTGTACAGAAACCTTCTGTCTTGCAAATCCTGGATGGTGACTAGTCACCAGGTAAGGTTCTAGGGTAAGGACTTGTGCTGGAGCATTAATAGCTGAGAACAAGCTCAGTTATGGAAAAAAGAGCCAATACAACTCTTGGAGATGCAAACAAGAGAACAGGAAAGAGGAAGAAGGAAGTAATTCTGTGTTCTATGGCCTACAAATAAGAATTGACCATTGTCATTTCTCAGTGAGCTGCAAGGTGTGTGGTCGGCTTTCTTTTTGCACAGTGTATAGGTGTGTTGCCCTGTGTGGATCTCCAAAGGAGCTCAGTTCAAAGGAGTGTAACAGCGAGGTAAAAAGGCGTACTGAGAGGTGAGGTTCAGTAAAGCAAAGGATTCATGAAGATTTTGGTGCTGTGGCCTAAACAGGGCTTCTTCTTACCAAATCTTCCCTTTCGTTGGCTTTATACAATGAAGTGAGGTCATCAATGGAAATACCTACTCAGGCTCTCCTTTGGGTTCAGCTCATCTTGGTATTGTGTAGACTTCTAGATATGTCTCTGTATAATGTCAGTAATGTTTTCCATACCTTTGGGTACATCGGCTGCATTTGCACCTTTGAGATTTTTCTTATTCCTCAGTGACAACTCCTAGCATAGGTTCACCTTCCCTTGCTCCTGTTCTAGGCCTCTAAAGAATAAATTCAGCATCACAGTGGCCCTGCAAATCGTTTGATCATTAACCTGATCTGCTTGCGTGTAAGATCTCTGTTTATTCCCTTTGACTATTTTCTGAGCATCTGCCAGCAATAATTTGGGGGGTGTCTCACTGATGCTTAGGGCTAAAGGCAGGACTAGGTGAATCTCTTTAGGTCCATGAAATTCCTGAGTTTCATGGAATCACAGAATGGGTGAGGTTGGAAGGGACCTCTGGAGGTCATCTGGTCCATTCCCCAATTAATCAGGGCCACCTAGAGCAGGTTGCCCAGGACCATGTCCAGGTGGGTTTTGAAGATCTCCACGGGGTGAGCCTGTCTGGGCAGCCTGTGCCAGTGCTCTGTGACCCGCACAACAAAATGTTTCTTGACAATCAGGGGGAATCTCTTGTGGTCCAGTTTGTGCCCATTGTCTCTTGTGCAGGCCACCAGGCACAGCTGACGAGAGCATGGCTCCATCTTCTTTGCACCCTCCCTTCAGGTGTTTCTAGACATTGGTAAGATTCCTCTGAGCCTCCTCTTCTCCAGGCTCACAGTCTCAGCTCTCTCAGGCTCTCCTCACAGGAGCCTGTGAATGTTTTCCTCACGTTTGTAGGCCTTTGCTGGACTCTGTCCGGTATGCCCATTTCTCTCTTGTACTGGGAAGCCCCAAACTGGAGCCAGCCCTCCAGATGTGACCTCAGCAGTGCTGTGCAGAGGGGCAGGATCACCTTCCTTGACCTGCTGGCAATGCTTTGCGCAATGCAGGCAAGGATACCCTTAGTCTCTTAGTGACAAGGGCACACTGCTGGCTCCAGGGTCTTTTCTGCCAAGCTGCTTTCCAGGCTGGTGGCCCTCAACATGCCCTGTGCCCAGAGCTCTTCCTCCCCAGGCACAGGACCTTTTGAGACTCTTGTCAGTCCACCTCTCCAGCCTGTCAGGGTCCTTCTGGGTGGCTGCACAGTCCTGTGGTGTGTCCACCACTGCCCCCAGTTTCATGCCAGCTTACTGAGGGTGCACTCTGTCCCATTGTCCAGATCATTAATGAAGATGTTAAATAGGACTGGACTCAGTATTAACCCTTGGGGCACTGCCATGCCTTACAGGCCTCCAACTAGACTTTGCACCACTGACCACCTTCTGAGCCTGGCTGCTCAGTTCAACCAGTTTTCTACCCACCTTGCTGTCTGCTCATCCAGCCCGTACATCAGCAGCATCTCCATGAGGGAGTTTTGGGCACGATGCTCTCCCTGCCATCCGTCCGGCTGGTTGTTTCACTGTAGAAGCTTATCTGTTTGGTCAGGTGTGACTTCCCCTTGGTGAGTCCGTGCTGACTGCTCCTGTTGATTTTCTTTTCTCTCATGTGCATAGAAATAGTTTCCAGGATGAGCTGCTCCATCGCCTTCCCAGGGATCGAGGTGAGGCTGACCAGCCTGTAGTTCTTTAGGTTGTCCTCCTTGTCCTTCTAGAAGATAGGAGTGGCATTTGCTTTTCTCCAGTCTTTGGGCACTTGATTTCATAACATTGCTTCACTGTCTGCCTGACAGCAACTTGAATGAGGCAGGGCACAGTGATGAAAGATTGTGGTGGATCGTGAGACGTGGTGTGTGCTGTGGCAGAGGGATGTGGTGGCCTGCAGAGCTCTTGCATTGCAAGGTCCGTTGTGGCTTCGGGCTCCGCCTTCGTCCATTCCTAGCTCAAGGTATTTAATGCGGTGTGTCTGAGCTGATCCCCAGAGAGCTACCTTGGCACCTTCCTATTTGTGCGCTTCCTGTTCAGAGGAATTGTTTTTGTCTTCTGTGTCTGAGAATCTCCTGCTGTCTCCTTCCACACAGGGGCATTTACCTCTTCTTAAAAACATTTTCAGTCCACCAAATGCACTTCATGAACACCAAGGTTAGAATTTGCTATACTCTGAATACCCTGCTCTGTACCAATTCATAAACTTGATGTTGTCTGCCTTGTCTCAGTTTCTCAGTTTCAGTATTAGAGTTAGTATTCCATTATAAATTAGTATTATTTGTGGTTTTGTTTGTTTGTTCTGGCTTTTTTTTTTTTTGGAGTGTCGTTTATCATGCATCTCAAAGTCACTACCAGTGCTGGAGATGTCTGTTGTGTCAATGTACAGGGTGATATGATTTCTGCCTCAAGAAAATACATTCCCACTTGAAATAATCGGAACAGGTAATTGTCCAACTCTTGACATTGTTCTCCTTTGCTAACATTCGTGGCATTATGGATAAGTATTTTTTTTCTTTTTTTTTGTTATAATTGCTACCTGACCTTTCTTTGGTCAGAAGATGGTTTAGAAGAGAACTAGGTGGGTACGTTGGGTCCCTTCGTAAGCCTGGAGTGATGGAGACTGAAAAAGGCCACTCCTGGGAGGCTGGCATTCTGTGAAAGGAGTGGATGGGAACAGATAAAAGGTAGAATTGATAAGGGACAGGTCTTTGGATAGTACTTGGCGTGTGTTATGTTTTGCTGCTTCATTTGTCGCCAGAGTCCTGTCCCACAAAGTGATCTCGGTAGATCTTTCCAGATGAATGTTTCTGCAGGATTTCGGTGGGAGATGTCGCTGGGGAACCAGGGTGTGTTGGTGGCACTCTTCCAGGCCTCCTGTACAGGACTCAGGGTAGAGGCTGCTTGTGCTCTGGTTTCAGCAGGGCCCCTCTGCTTATGGGTTTGTATGGTGTTGCTTCTTCCTTTGAGATGCACTCTAAGACCATGAATTGCTGCAGCCAGTGAAAACCCCCACAGCTCTGCAAGAGCAAAGTGTTAATTGTGGTGATCTAATTCTGGCTTGGGGATTTCCTTTCTGCAGCCCTGAATTAGTTTGTCATTTCGTTTGGACCAGAGATTTCACTTTGCTTCTGCATTAAATGCTTGGGCATTCTCGGTGTTTGCAGTCGAACAGTTGCTGCATTCTACCCCTGAGGGGGCTGCATTCCTCAGTCCCCGATTAAATGCCTGGGATGAAGCAGCTGGTGCGCCTTTGGCTCAGAGACAGCTTGCTTTGTCTTAGCTGGAATGTGTCCCCGATGCTTAAGTACTTTTATATATTTGAAATGCATTCCTCAGGGCCTGATACGCGGGGTTAAATAGTCGGAAATCCGGCCGGTCTGCATTACGGAGGGCTGCGTGGCTGCAGCCGGGGAGCAGCCTGCCTGTGCGTAGGTCTCTCCAGCTCTGGTATGTGCGGGGGCACAAGGAGCCGCTGCCTGCTGTCCTGCCCTGTGAGCCAGGAGGAGCCAGGGCCCTGTGCATGGCTCTCCCGTGCTGCACACCAGTGTCTCCGTGTTGTGTTCTGCCTGGGGTGGGAGGGTGGGGAACGGCCCCATCTCGTGTATGGGGGCTGGTGGGGAGGACAGCCCGTTGCTGCCCTTGCTGAAGCCCTAGGGAACGGTGACCTCTCCGTGGGGGGCTGGCTGCAAATGCGAGCCTGGCCAAAGGCTCGTGTGGCTGGTGTTTGGCTGTTGCAGAGGATCGGCTGCTTCTCCTTGGGACTCTGCTGAGTTGCTGCCTTTTGGGTGTTTGTGATTATCTGCTTGTGGTCCGAAGAGGCTAAAGCTAGTTTAGCGAAAGAGTGGAGAATGGAACGGCCCTATAATTGGAGCTGACTATTGGGGAGGATCCCTTGTTTGGGATGGCAGATGGATGCGTATCCACTGCCTGTAGTCTTGCTCGCTCAGGTGTAAAGAGTAACCTGCCAATGCCACAGGGATCTCTGAGGAATGTCCTGGTGTCAGGGTATACCTGAGTGGTGGCACTGTGATGCCTTCCCCTTGGCATCTGGGCTTTCTTGTAAGGGTGGGGTGCGGCCTCGCCACTGAAGCTCCAAGCTGCAGGTGTTTGGATCTCTCAGTGGTGATGATCATGTTTTTGACCTCTGCTCTGTTAAGTCCATAAACCTCACTATGTTTCAGATGGGAATGATTCTTTTCCTTGTTTCAAGCTGTTCTGGCAATATATATTGCTTGGATCGTTTCTTTCAGGGTAGGGAAAGGTCTCTCTGGAATGTGCTGCTCTGGTGGTGAAATTTAGTGCTGCCTGGGGGTGCTTGGGTCTTCCAAGTGGGCTGACTCCTGCTCTGCCAGGAGAGCTGCACAGTCCTGGGACTGACGTCCTGCCTGCATTGGTCAGCTGTAGGATAGAAGTCTTTCTGGCTCTTTGGCCTCACCTGTCAGGAGCTGGCTTTGAGCACAGTGATTTTGAAGGACTGAGTTCAACCTTAAAGCTGAACAATTTTGAAGTGCTTTGCTTTGTGTTCTTTTTACTCCCAGCTCTCCGTGAATCTCTCCTATACAGCGGGCTTCCCAAAGGCAATCCCACTGGTATGGTCATCAAAGACCATCTCTCTTTTATCACAGACGTAAGAGGAGGAACCCCAATTCTGTTAACACTTCTAGTGCTAGATCTGACACGTGCTCCAGCGTGCTGCCACCTTGGCCATGGAGCGCCCAACAGTCTCTTGCTGCCTCCACAGGTAATGCTTCAGATGTAAAGCCCATGTTAAGCAGGACAATGTGAATGAAGCATAAGGCTCAAATATGTGGCCTGGTTTTGCTGCAAAAATTTTGAGGAGCTGCTCAAGCTGCTGTATTTCACTGATGACACCTCCTGCCTGCAGTGGCTGAGTCCTCTGTGTTCTGGTGGTGTTCCTGTGACCCCAGCCCATGATAGCATTGAAAGCATGGGAAACCAGGCCCTGGTCTTGCTCATGAATCACCAGGAACGTTGCAATTATTTTCCTGCTACACAGTCGATCCTGCCTTTAATTAGACATGTGCTGTCCTGCTGAAGGCAGTGGGACTGTACCAGCAGGGTTTGACAGCTGGACTTGAAATTCTCCTAAGAGTAATAAGATCATAGAATCACGGAATGGTTTTGGTTGGAAGAGACCTTAAAGATCATCTAATTCTAACCCCCCCGTGTCATGGGCAGTGACACTTCCAGAACTTCCCTAGGCAACCTGTTCCACTGCCTCAACAGCCTCTGAGTAAAGACTTTCTTCCTTATATCTAATCTAAACCTACCCTCTTCTAGTTTAAAGCCATTATTCCTTGTCCTGCCGCTCCACTCCGACAGAGTCCCTCTCCAGCTTTCCTGTAGCCCCCTTTAGGTATTAGAAGGTTGTTATAAGGTCTTCTCCAGGCTGAACAACCCCAACGCCCTCAGCCTGTCTTTGTAGGAGAGGTGTTCCAGCCCTTTGATCATCTTTGTGGCCCTCCTCTGGACTCATTCTAATACTTCCGTGTCCTTCTTATGCTGGGGGTCCCAGCGCTGAACACAGTACTCTAGGCGAGGTCTCATGAGAGCAGAGTAGCAGGGAGTATCACTTCCCTAGACCTGCATTTGATGTAGCCTAGGATATGGTTGGTTTTCTGGGCTGTGAGTGTACATTGCTGGCTCATGTTAAGCTTCTCATCCACCAGCACTTCCAGGTCCTTCTCCTCAGGGCTGCTCTCAATCCATTCTTCACCCAGCCTGTATTTGTGCCTGGGATTGCCCTGGCCCAGATGCAGGACCTTGTGCTTGGCCTTGTTGAACCTCATGAGGTTTGCAGAGGTCCACCTCTTGAGCCTGTCAAGGTCCCTCTGGATGGTGTTCCTTCCTTCCCTCCAGCAGGGAAACCCCACAGCACAGCAGTTACCCAGGCGCTGTTGGCTTGCTCACTCCTTGCAGCAAAATTGCCCAACCCGAACAGCTCTGTGGCTCTGGGCCTTTGTGTCTGAGGCAGCCTGTGGGTCACAGGTTGTTTTTGAGGAAATGGGGAGATGTCTGAGTCCTGCTGTTTGGGCACCTGAACCTAGGAGCACCCTAATAGTTTTAACTGCAGAAGCAAGAAGGTTTTGGGCAATTCTGGTGTGAACGGCATGTTTACAGTGCGGACCCAGTTCCTCTAGATATGTAAGTCTCTGGATATATAAGTTGTCACTGCCTTATTTCAAAAACATTGGCCTGTGTGTCAGATCATTGTGGCTCCGTGGCTATATGAGCTGGGTGTCTGACTCCCCCTAAGTGCTGCTGAGCTTGAGAAACGCCACATCTTTCTAAAGCACTTTGTTGAAGTCCGCTTAAAGCATGCTTGGCTGAGGAGACAAATGTCCCTGCAGCCTCTTGTCTGCTGTGTGCAGGAGGCGTCCTGGCACTGAGGCAGCCCCCACGAGCAGCCTGCTACTTCTTGTGAGAAAATGGGAGAGGAGCCGGGACATGCAGCCATGGGGATGGCTCTCCTGCAGGCACAGGCAGGAGCGTGAGGCTGGCCATCAGAGGAGAGCAGCAAGGTGACACCGGGAACAAAGGCGCCTGTGTCCTGGTCCCCGTCCCCAGGCAGGCACAGTGCCCTTGGCAGGACTGGTGTTTGGGTTGTGACACGGAAACATGACTGTGCAGACGTGGACGGCTTCATGCCTGTCTCTGTGTTAGCGTCAGTGTGGGGAACACAAAGGGGTCTCCTTGCATTAGCAGCATTTGAGTGGAGAGCTGGGGCTCTGCCGCAGAGAGGCCGGAAGCTCTTTATTCTGTACCCTCAAGAAAACAAAGGTTCAGAAAAGAGTTCAGAAACCAACCCGTGCCTCAGGCAGACCTGGAAGGGGGGAGCAGACTGCATCTGAAGTACTGGGTATTTTCATCATCCCTTGGGTGCTTCAGCACCAAAGAGGTTTTCTCTGCTTGCTTGGCTGTGAAAACGTACCTTTCTGCATGTGGGATGGGAGGTGTGGGGCGTATGGGCTCATTTTTCTATCATATGAGTTGTGGGTAGGCACAGGGCGCTGGCCTTGGCTGCAGTAACTCTGGGCTTGCAGGCTGGATCACAGAATCATAGAACCATTAAGGTTGGTAAAGACCTCCAAGAACATCTAGTGCAACTGTCCCACTACCACCAATGTCACACGCTAGGCCATGTCCCCAAGCACCACGTCCAACCTTTCCCTAAACACCCCCAGCGACGGTGACCCCACCACCTCCCTGGGCAACCCGTCCCAATACCTGACTGCTCTTTCTGAGAAGAAATCTCTCCTAATTTCCAACCTAAACCTCCCCTGGCACAACTTGAGGCCATTTCCTCTAGGCCTATCGCTGGTTATCTGCAAGAAGAGGCCGACCCCCAGCTCCCCACACCTTCCTTTCAGGCAGTTGCAGAGAGCAATAAGGTCTCCCCTGACCCTCCTCTTCTCCAGACCAAACACCCCCAGTTCCTTCAGCTGCTCCTCATAGGACCTGTGCTCCAGGCCCTTCACCAGCTTCATAGCCCTTCTCTGGACACGTTCCAGGGCCTCGATGTCCTTCTGGTACTGAGGGGCCCAAAGCTGAACGCAGCACTCGAGGTGTGGCCTCATCAGAGCTGAGCACAGGGGACCGATCACCTCCCTGGTCCTGCTGGCTGCACTGTTCCTGATACAAGCCAGGATGCCGTTGGCCTCCTTGACCACCTGGGCACACTGCAGGCTCGTGTTCAGGTGAGCATCAACCAACACCTCCAGGTCCTTTTCCTTTGCACAGCTTTCCAGCCGCTCTGCCCCGTGCCTGTAGCATTGCATGGGGTTGTTGTGACCAAAGTGCAGGAACCGGCACATAGCCATGTTGAACCTCATCCCATGGCCTCTGCCCAGCGACCCATCCTGTCCAGGTCCCTCTGCAGGGCCTTCCTACCCTCCAGCAGATCGACACTTCCCCCCAGCTTGGTGTCATCTGCAAGCTTAGTGAGGGTGCACTCAGTCACCCTCTGTGGCAGGCATTGCCAGTCAGCACAAGGTGCATGGTGGCTTTGGGTACATCAGTGTCCCTGGCCCTGCCACTTATTTCCACGCTGCCTTGGTCATTCCTGTGCTGAAACCCTTCCTGCCGAAGCAGGGGGCCAGTTCCCCTGAGCCTCTCCTGCACAGGCAGCTGCGGTGGCTGGGGTCACGCAGCACTGCTGTGCAGGAGAGGGGACTGTCCCCTGCCGAGCGGGGCTGGCTCTTTGGCCATTAGTCATGTTTGGGGAATGGTTGGCTTTCCAGGTCTGCCCTCAGGATTTTGTTGTTCCTGGGAAATGGCGTAGTTGAGTGGTGTTTCAAAGGGTTTTGTTCTGATCCATTCATTCATTATTCTTTCTCCTTTTTTTAATTTTCCACCTCTAGATCTGGCTAAGTGAGCAGAGAAAGGAGGCATGGCTCTGCTAAGCGTTACACTTCAGCAGAAAGGAAGCCCTTGGTGGTGGTGTCCAAATTCCTAGCGTCACTATCTGAATACTGTGGTTCTCCAAGCTAACCCAGTAGCTCCATTAACCTTTTGTTCATGTCCTGGGGCTTTGCCACAGCCTCAGTAGTAATGTTGGGAGCTTTGTGGATATGAAAGTAGACAGAGGCAGGATTAAAGTTCAGAAAAGTAAGCCATTTCAGCAAACTGAAGAAACACAACTTAGTGGAGGTATGCTAATTGCAGAGAGGAGGAGGGAGCCTCAGACATTTTCTAGGACCTCTTGTAGACAAGCAATAGTTTATAAGGGCTTTTTTAGGATTTAGCTGTGTATATATGTGTTGTGTTGTGTGTGACTTTGCATGTACTTGATGGCTGTGTTGCCATTCAGAGGGAACGTAACAGCTAGAAAAATGGGCCGACAGGAGTCTCATACAGTTCAACAAAGGGAGATGCCAAGTTCTGCATGCAGGGAGAAATAATCTCACACACCGTTACAGTCAAGGAAATGACCACCAAAAGAAGCTTTGCGGAAATAATGGTGGTCCTGATGGACAAGAAGTTGATCCACAGATAGGAAGAGCATTGACAGCAGGTCACTAGAGGTGGTTCTTCTGCTCTGCTCAGCGCTGGTGAAAGCATATCTGGAGGACAGTGTCAGAGTGGGTCTCCCCAGTGCAGAAAATACATGGATGGACAAGATTGTGCCCGTCCATGGGCACAAAGATGGTTAAGGTTAAAGGACTGGAGCATCTGTGATACAGGGAAAAGCTGAAAGAATTGGGACTCTTCACCCTGGAGAATAGAAGGCTGAGAGGAAATTTACAAATGTATATAACCTGTCAGGGAGTGAAGGAGATGGAGCTAGACTTTTCAGTACTGTCCAGTAACAGGACAAAGAGGTGATGGGCAAAGAGTGAAATAGCGGAAATTCAGTTTAAACAGATTGAAACACGTTTTTTTTTTTTGTCTCCTCTTTTAACCGAAAGCATTGTTGAATACTGAAACATGTTGCCCACTGAGTTTGCAAAATGGCCATCCTTGGAGATTCCCAAAACAAAATGGGACACAGCCCTGGGAAACCTGCTGTAGTTGAGCCTGCCTTGGGCAAGGGTTGGATAAGCCGATCTTGAGAGACCCCTTCCAACTGCAACCATTCTATGATTCTGCTGGGCCTGCCCCAGTGACACAAATTGCCTTTTTGAGAGAACTACTGTGTTTGAAAATCTGCCTCCTTCACTTACTGACCAAGCTCTCTGCTAGTATCCATAGGCAGTGGGATTTCTACCTCTAGCTGATTGATAGAGGTTGTGTGTGAAGGAAGGGGTGACAAGCTCCATTCCTTCTCTTGCAGAACAGGAGAAGGCTGAAGCAGCTAGTTTAGGAGTGGGATGGTCAGTGTTCCTCAAGTGTGGGAGGGAAATAGGGGACTGTCAAACTTCTGTCTCAGTATTTAGGCATCTCCCTCTCTTCGTTTTGGTCAGCACCACCTCTAGTCCCACCCACCTGCATTGCTAGGAAGCAGTCATGATATGTGAAGGATGTGAGACTGAAAGCTAATTTCCAAATCAGGTTAGTATTTACTCCTTCCTATGTTCACTCTGCTTTTCTAAGCAAGAACACAGCATTGACCAAAGCAGGAGACACAGGCTAACCAGGCTCATTAATTAAGTGGAGGCACAGCGTTTCACGTATACTGAACTGCTTGAGACAGTGGATGCCAGTGGTGAGAAGCTCTGCAAAGTGGGATGGCAGGCATCCTCACATTATGAGCAAGAAACAAGTTCTGGATCTTTTGGATACAAATCCATCTGTATGTGAAGCTCAGTACTTTTTCACTATAGAGATTTTTTTAGTTCCTCAGCAGGAGCCAAAGGTGAATCTGCCAAATGGGTCCAGTATTTGCTGCTAGCAATGTTTCTTGTTTTCTTACATGGTTAGAGCCTGTTGTTTCTCTTGAGTAAAACCACAATATGCTGTTTGGAAATGTTCTTTGAGTAGGACTGACCTAACTGTTGAAGATGAGTGTTCTGTGGTCAGGATGGCTGTTGGTAATATTTCAGTTTGAAGCTAATGCTTCTTTCCCTTTTCCCAGTAGAAAAAAAAAAAAAAAAGGGGGGGTGGAGGGGGGAGGCGGGTTGAGCTTGAGGCTTTTTCTTTGGTTATGCAAGCAGGCCTGTGATTTTGACCTCACGTTGCATGTACTACCGTTGACAATGTTCTTTGCATGTCGTACTTGATCGCCTCCTCTCATCCTTTTGGATGTTGTGCTCAGAGGTGTTCAGTTTCCATAATTTGTCCCCATGTTTAGAGTTCATCTCCTTGTAGGGTCTGGCAGAATGCCCTGGCATTGAAGAAGGCCAGCAGGCCACCCTCCTGGGTGTACGACTAGGAGCTTACCTGGAGACTGGAGAAGTGATTGTTCCCTTTTACCTAGCACTCTGCAGGACACACCTTGATAACGTGTCCATTTTTCCAGTTTGGAGCCCGCAATGCAAGAACAACATGGACAAATTGGTGTGAGGGGAGGAGGGCTCGGTAAGGTGTGCAGGGGCTGAAGCACTTGCTGTGATAGGATAGGCCAAAGGGACTTCTTCAGCCTGGAGAAGACTGCTCTGAAGGGACTTCATAAAGCCTGCCAGTGCGTACAGGGAGGTGGGTTATCGAGGTGATGGAGTCCAGTGGTCCCTGGCAGGAGTAGGAGAGGCATGGGGTATTGTTGGACTAGGAGGTTCTGGCTGGTACAAGGATGTTCAGTGAGGATAATAAAGAGGCAGGTGCAGGGGCCTAGAGAATTTTTTGATCCTTCTTCATTGGAGGTTTTGAAGACTTGACTAGACAAAGGCCTGAGCAACCTGGTCCAACTTCATAGTTGACCCTTGGAGCAAGGGATTGGACTAGAGACCTCCCGAGGTTCCTTCCAACCTGAATTATTTCATGATTTTGTGATAAAGATCTGTGAGGTACAAGGGATTAAGGGGATATTACTTCATTGTCCATTTGGACTGAAAAACCCATGGATCTAGTTTGTCTTGTTTTGTAAGAGATTGAAGTAATCAAATTTTATTTCATAATCATAGATAAACTTGGGTGACTTTTCAAGTATTTGCCTGATTTTGTCTTTAGAGGGGATCCTGAATGAGGATGTCACTGCTGAAAACATGCTGCAGAGCCTGCATTTCACATTTTTCTGTATTTTATGCGATGTTATGATTTTGAGCACTGAAGTTATTTATCTTTCATCTTAAAGTGCTTTAGAGGCTCTTTATACTTTTCACTAATTTTCAGCCTATCAGTACATTAATGAGAGCAATGGCTTATGTACTTCCAGTCTGTTATATTGTAGTTGCACTGCTCTGGATATTCTAAGAATTTATGCCACCTGAATTGTATTTGCAAGACAATTTTGTAGTTGCTTTCTATCTTAGGCATCCTGTAGCCGTTCACTTACTGTGACAACAAAATGTAATATATTCTGATTCACAAAAGCCTTTCCTCCTACCCAGATATGCTGTTAATATATTAATATATAATTTATACCCTCACATCTTTGTGTTGAGCCTCTTTTATGTGTCATAATCTCCATTGTACTCTGAGCTGGCTGAATTCCTCTGCATCAGAGTCTTGTTTCACTAATCCGTGTTTGCTCTTTGTGGTCTTTGGGCTTCTGGTTTGCTAGTAAACTGTGAAAGTTTGTCATTCGTTTTTTTCTCTCCAGACTTGTGGTTTTATTATTATATCGCTCTAGTTGGAAGGATCTAAGTCATGCAGCTTTGGTGGTTTTTCTGTGTGTGTGTTTTGGTGCTCAGAAAATCTTGAAGTTGTGTGTTTCATCTCAATAGAGACATACTGTATGGTACTAAATTTGTGATTTTTTTTCCAGCTGTGTGAAACATGATTAACAGTGATTAGAAAAAGGGATAATTACTGGTCTCCAAAGAGACATTTGCTTTGGCTTTCACTCTTAGTTCCAGTAACAATCTTACAATTAATTTGTTCTTCCAGTGTCACAAGTGGTTCTGTTGTGCGGTCACGTTTTGTAAATCTGGCTGTTGGAGTTACAAGTTGAAGTATCCAGTTTCCAGAACAGTGAAATGAAAATTGCATGCATCATGCTAGATCTAGTGTTTGCAGTCTTCTCGGTTCTTGATTACCTCATGTTGTCACGCATTACATCATACTAAATTTACAGTCTTAGCAGAGATAAGAGCAAACTTGACTACTTGATAGATTTTTTCCTAAAAACCTTGCTACGGTAAATTTGAAGTGCGCTTTTGTTTCCTCCTGCAGAAAGACTTCCCTCTGAACAGCAGCTGAACAACCAGCGTGTTTCAGCAGCGCTCATCTATCTACTTAGGCATTTTTACTGTAATGACACCTCAGTCTGTACTACACCAGTTACGGAATCCCCGATAAGCTGTCCTGGCAAAACTCCTTGTGCTGTTGGTGAAAACAGTATTGAACAAAGCAGTCTGTAAAGGGAAAATACAGACCTGGTGCGTCTGTGTTTCAGCTGCCAGCATTTCACTGACACAGTCCTGTTGGTAAGGGGTTAACAGTGAGGACTAAGTAGCTGTTACCTAACAGAATTAAAAACAGGTTCTTTCTAGTCAGACTGGGCATGGCAGGTCACTTGGGTCCTGTGGAACTTTCTTCTCTAGCAAATAAAAAATCTTAATTCTCGCACAAGAACACTAATTCTACACCCGTCTTTTGTGATTTTCCCTGATAACTTCTAACTAATTTGAATTTTTATCACATCTATCTATCTATCTATCTATCTATCTATCTATCTATCTTTCTTTCTATCTATCTATTTTTATTTTTTATTTTTATTTTTTTTAAGTCCGGCTTAACTGACTTCTAAGGAGTGGGATGTACTACTCTGATGTTTTGGTGTTTACTGAATGGAAATTTCTGCACATACCTGATAATGGTCTGTCAGTACTGTGAAGTTTTGAGTTTATTTAGTCACCAAAAAAAAAAAAAAAGGCTGTGTCAGGAAAAAAAAACACGTTGTTTAATAGGTGTAAAACAAAATACAAAACAAGGTATCTTGCAGTGTTGTGTTTGGTAGATAACTCCCAGAAGTGAAGTTAATTGTGTGAAGAATCGAGATTGTCACAGCAGCCTAACTCTGAGGCTTGGTCTGCACTTAGCCTCAAAAGCACGTCTGTGTGCATGTAGGTTCTGATTATTTTCAGTAACATAGCTATGCTAGTAAAATGCCTGTTAAGCAGTTTGTTTTGTTAGATTGTGATAAACTGCATGGATACAACTGCTGTGCCAAAGAAGTGTGTTTTTTTTTTTTAAGAAGTGCTTTTTTTTGATGGCCTAGCTAAGAAAGTAACATAACTGTAGGCGAAAGAGAAGTCGTTCACAGCTAGCAGTTCCCTCCACAGATGACTATTTTTAAATCCCTGTGTCAATAAATTCTTCCCATGTATCTTGCAGTGCAACGTATAGCATGATTTTATTTAGTAAATTCTATTTTTTTGAAGTCTGGACATCTAATTTGAGACTGTTTAAAATCTGTAGCCAGAAGCGCTAGAAGTTTGGACTATAGATGTTCCGTTCCCTTTGTTATTTTCCAACTTGCAGACTCTAGCAGGTCAACACAATGTCTTGCCTGGAATTTCCTTACATTCTAAAATTAGGAGAAGGATCTAAGAAACAATAGCAAATCAAGTCTCTAAATGTCCTGCTCTGGCTCGAGGCTTTGCTGTCATTTAGACTTTCACCTACTTCCTTTTTTCTTAAACTGATTTTACATTAGATAAACTGAATTAAAAAGAGCTCATCCTGCTCAAAATCAAACCGAATTTACTCTTCTCCTGATAAAGCTTTTCATGCTCCCGATGTCCTAAAGCAGTACAGTATCCAGCTCTGGTGCTGTTCAGCCCGTGTTTCTTGCTGTCTGTGTGGGGGGTGTTGTGGAAGCCTGACAAGCTCGGTGTAGCTGCGGCCGTGTTGGGCAGTCCCTCGCACTGCACACGCACCCAGCAGCACTTCCTGGCTGAGACACCTCTGTGGGAAACTGCAGAGGCTTGGGTCTACAGCACAGAAGCTTTTTTTTTTTTTTTTGAGAAAAATCAGGTGCATACAACTCGTTAGCCCGTCTGGTGGGGTGAGCAGCTCTCTTCATTGTCTGTGTATCTTTTCACAGTCACGTTTTGCATCACCTTTACTTCCTTCCCCGTCCCTTGTCTGGCTTGTGTTACTGTGTTTCGCAGTGTTATGAGTGATAGCTGAGGGTGCCCTCCCACCCCAAACTGAATGAATTTCAGTACCCCCTTAGCTGTTCCTGGGGCAAGTCTGTTTCAGCAGCCTTTTATACAGATGGATTACTGGAAAGGGAGCTGAGGAAGACCTCAAATTCTTGTTTGGTCCTTCTCAGTGAGGCTGTGTAGGCAGCCTTGACTCTCTGAACCTGTTGTATGATCTGCAAATAAGCTTGAGATTGCATTTTCTCTTGCTTAGTGTAACTCCATTTCTGCCTCTGGCTTAGCACAGACAAGGTGATTACGTGGATTAGAAGTGGCTTGTCCTTGTCACTTCATAGACATGAGTTTTTACCAAGCTTCTTTTCAATTCTCTTTTTCATCGTGGGTTGAGTTGTTACCTCTTAAGGTCTGGTCATCTAAAACTCAAAAGCTGTTAGAGATAACTTCGAGTACTCATCTGTGATGTGGCAGAACCCAAGCACATAATCAGAGTCTTGCTTCAGTGTTATTACACGTGTAACAGTCTCTGCCTTGATCTATTTGTAGGTTATGGGTAAACGTCTTGAAACTGACTCTTTCTGTATCAGGTTAATAATGTTTGTTTGTTATTCCCAGCCATTCTAAAACAATCCAGGAAATACAGCAAACGCCACAGCCTTGATTTCCATCCTGTCTTATATCCTATGTCCAACAATAGCTAGAAGCAGCTGCAAGATTTGTCAAGCTAATAATTATAGTATGTTATGTTTAGTAAACATACTGAGAGGCTGTTTATGTCTAAAAGAGGATGATGGACGAAAGTTCTAATTTACTTCTTATAGGTAATGTAATTCACTTCTGAGGACAAGAGTAGGTGTGAAGAAATTGAACGTTATTGAACTAGCACACCTCTAGAGGTCCCTTTGACTCAACATTTCTGTGACTGATGTTTCTAGAAAGGAATTTGCTTTCCTTCTCTAATTCTTGGTTACTTGGGCCCTACAGATGGTTTGCTCACTCCTTTTCTAGTACAAGTGGCACAAATGTTTTCCCTGTTGTTGTAGGAAACTGCGACTGATGTCTTGACAAGCTGTACTGTACAGCAGGAATGTTTATGACAGCAGGGACAGGATTCAGTCTGAATGTCCTCTTACGTTTCTCCTTTGTTGGCTTCTCTGAACCATACTCATAAACATTGTCGGTTCTGTTTGTGAGCTCCTTTATTGTGACTTCCTCATGATGGGAGTATGTGAATGCCTAGGACGGGTGTTCCGTGTTTCCTAAGGTACCTGTTCATTTTGCATCCTACACAGGAAGGAGAAGGGCAGTGGGATAATAGAGATATTAAATAAATCATTAAGCTAAACTCATTACATTATGGGTTTCACCCTTGTCTCTTGTAGACCTTAATTGGGGTTCTCATCTGTGCAGTGACTGTACTTTGGGGCCCTCAGCAGGAGGGAGATTGAGAAGAGATGGCATTTGTCTCCAAGGATGGATGCTTGCCCTGAGGTGAGACAACACATTTTCCACAGAACTGCTGCTGACCCAGTTTTGTTCTCTTCCTGTCCTAGCCTTTCTTTAGGCTCCTGAACCTGCGAAAACTGGGCCTGAGTGACAATGAAATACAGAGACTTCCCCCTGAGGTTGCCAACTTCATGCAGCTGGTGGAACTGGACATCTCCCGTAACGGTAAGGTCAGAGCTCAGTGAGGGAATAGATGCCCCACAGTCTTGCTTCTTTGCATACTGCACTGCTGTGTGCATTTCTGTTCAGAGAGTCAGAACAGTTCACAGTGCTGCAGAGTGATCTGTCATGGGTCCAGAGCTGTGAAAATTTGCTTGTTTTACTGTGTCTCAGGCTGCCACCAGTACCTGGTGTCCCATTTTCCACATGATGGATTCTCCTCAAGCCTCTTTTTCTTTAATGTTTGTTTCTTTGTTTGTTTGTTTTCACAGACATTCCAGAAATTCCTGAAAGCATCAAATTCTGCAAATCCTTGGAGATCGCGGACTTCAGTGGGAATCCCCTCTCCAGGTAGGAAGGTGTATGCAGCCTTTTTGTACAGCTGAGAATGAGAGTTGAAGTTCCTCATCCTCCCTAGCTTTCTCTGGTCTTCATCTTGTAATTGTTTTCCCTTGAAGTTAAGGCCTTGTATCACCCTGCTTTTGCCAAGACCTCCTGCTGTCTGCTCTCCTGACACGTGGAACACTCAGCATAGGGGAAAGTTGGCGTGGCCTCTGTCTTCTGCAGGGCCTTTGGTTTGGACTTAGGAGGCTTTATTCATACTGATGCCACTGGTGTGAGAGACTTCTGTCCTCTTGCATTAAGTTTCTTACTCTTTCCCTACTCCTTTACCATGCTGCACAAAACAGAACGGATGGAGACTGGTTGTGTTATGGAGGAGTACAGAAAGCCTTGCATGCTATCCTTTGCTCTCTCAGTCCTTTTTGCTCTCTGTCGCTTACAACCTAGGGTGGCCATGCTTTGAACCTGTTTGGTCAGTTTCCATGGTAACACAATGCCCAGAACTATGTCTGGGAGCAGGGATCTGCCTTCTCTAGTATTCTCTCTCTAAAGCTCTTAACGCATAATGATCTGGGAATTTAAGTGTGGCTTCTCTGCCTCAATGAGCTATATTTTAAGGCACTGATGTCTTATGTATTGTCTGCAAGGGTCCCTGGAGATGCCAGCCTGATGCCAGATGCCTGCTGCTCTTGTGCTCCTGGGCAAGTGCTGCCTGTCACCCTTTAAATAGATTTAACTCTGCTTCCCTCTTGTGGTGCCAAACACTGTCAGAATGGGAGAAGCCTTTCAGCCTTTGAGAATCCCCATGCCACAGGAATGAGGAGCATTTCTTACCCTACAAGATATTTGTCAGTCTTTTTGTGGTCCAGAATTCATCAGGAAAGAAGGATTTCTCTGCTTTGTGGGTCTCTCCCTGCTCTATTGTACTTTGGAGCTGTTGTGATTGTACTACTTGGTCCTGGGGAATTCAGCAGTGTCCTCTGCAGCAGTATGCATTACTGGGTATTTGGATTTCTTGGTAGCCCTTCCTCCTTCCAGGTTTAAATGATTGCATGGTGTAGCTTAGTCTGTGGTTCATGCTTAAATACTACAGAGAGCAGTGTGCATACTTGGACATGTAGTGACTTTGTTGCAAGGAGTTTTGTGTCTTGGAAATGGGGCATATCCTGGGTCAGGAACTGGGGTCAGAATTGGTTCCTGCCTGTCTCATTTGTACCTGTTTATACCAATTGGAATAAGACTGGCTTTTGGGGGATTTGAGTGAGTTCAGCACTGATTTTGCATGCAGAATTGATGGCGCTTTATTCTGTCATGTTTTCACAGACTTCCTGAGGGTTTCACACAGTTGCGGAGCCTGGGCCATTTGGCCCTGAATGATGTGTCCTTGCAGAGCCTCCCTAACGACATTGGAAAGTGAGTATGCTCCTGTTCCTCAGAAAGGAGGGGAGGGCCAGGGTAGGAGCACTGTGCTATTGGGGGTGGCAGTGCTAGCAGGACTTGTTGGGCAAGAGCGTGCTCTCCCAGCTACAGCTTGCTGCTGTACTGAATATGCTATCTGACCACCTCTAAGCATTATTCTTGTTGAAAGGCAACCTTTTTTAAAAGTTTCTTTCCTGGACTCAGCTGCTTCTACTCTTCCACGGTCAGTGGCACAGGCAAGGTGTAAATCTTGGTCTCTCAAATCCTCTATCTTCTCTCCTTCTATGAGTGCCCGTTTGCCCATTTCCAAACAGGTTTGGTCTGTCCTGTGATGTTGAAGTGACTCATGCTTCTAGCAAATAACCAAGGGAAACCTCGTGGTGCTTTGTCCATGAGGTGCAGTGCCCCTCCCATGGGATTTGGCTTTCTACATGTGAGGGATTTTTATCTTTTTGGGCAGACAGTCCTTTATGTGATATCATGTTATCTTGCCCCAAGTTTGGACGCTGTGTTGTAGCCCCCTGATTTTGCAATAAGGTGTCACCGTCATTACAAGTAATTTAAGATATATTTCCCCCTTTCCCTCATCTCCATTTGTGTGTACACATTTAAGCATATGCATTTGTGTGGGACATGAGACACTGTCACAAGGGAAGGGATATGAACATCTCCTTGGTACCTCTGAAGCCCTGTTGAATGAATTTGGCTTTCTAACTCCCTTTCCTCTTACAGTTTAGCAAACCTGGTGACTTTGGAACTACGTGAGAACCTGCTAAAGACTCTACCAACGTGAGTATCTGTTGGCTTCAGGAGTCTCCTGCCTGATAGTTCAGACTCATGGGCTTGCTTTTTTTATAGTATAAGATTTGGAACTTTGATTGGGAGGGCTCAAACCTTTGAATAAGTTAGCTGCATCATGCAGGTTTTCTGTAGATTGTGTTGAGGAGGGAGAGAGATAGTACAGGTCTTAAGAGCAGGGAAAAATATTTGGAGTCTATCCTCAGCCTCTGTGTCAGAAATGATTTGGAATAGACAGGGTTCCACACAAAAGCTTCTGGAAATTGTGGGAACCTTTTTTCCTTGAGAGGTGGAACAAATGACGATTGTTATGGAAAAAGAGAAATACGAATACATACTGATGTGGGAGTTGGAAGAACTCTGTATACAGTGAAGTTAGTAATTTGAATGTCTACAGTATATTTTGCTTCTTATGTCTATTTACTTTCTGATTGTCCTGGTTGAGCAGTTTGTGGGAATGGGGGGGAATGGCTTTTCTGCAACGGGTAAAAAATAAGCTGGCAAAGGAATATTCAAGGTAGAAAAGGTAAGTCATATTAAATGTCTCAGAGAGTTAGGAATAGAGCTAACTTTCTGGCAGAGGATATGTTTGGTGAAGCTGATGCTATCAAATAAATAGAATGTGGAGAATTAATAAGGCTGTACATCAATCTTTGATCTGGAGCCCATAAGAATTGTCTGCTGAGTTTTCTTTGAGGTTTCATTAGCACTGTCAGCTTGTTTTCTGCCTGCTTATCCATCCAGTTGATGGTTACAACCCCAGTCTTCCTTGAATATACATTGGAAGGGATTCCACCTGACTTTTTTGAATAGCAGTAAGTTTTGGGGCTACACAAACTCCCCAGTGATTGCACGAAGTAAGCAAATATTGTCACCCTTCCTTAGTGTCCTCTTATTATTCATGGCAAGCAT
Organism: Aythya marila; assembly: GCF_965140915.1. NCBI lineage: Eukaryota > Metazoa > Chordata > Aves > Anseriformes > Anatidae > Aythya > Aythya marila. The sequence continues at coordinate 156,768,600 of NC_139043.1, forward strand.
TCAATCTGGCTACCTGTGTTTTCCTCTGTGCTTTCCTGCTTTATTTAGATAAGTGGGCAAAAGAGGCTTCTAATGATGTGTTCAAGCAGGGCTTTGATAATAAGCAGTATCAGTAAACAGTTCAGGCTTTAGTTTTGTTTCTTCTGTGATAGCTGTACCTCCCTCACTGCAGGACGTTGCTGTGACTCATGCACGTCCTTTTACAGATGGTTATTTTCCTCCAGGCTTTGCAAGTACAGGGTTTATCTGGCTGTAGAATTAATGTGTCAGTTTTGACCCTTTAGATAAGACATTTCCAAAAGGGAGCTGACAGTCTGCACGGGTCACCTCCCAGGCTTCATACCTGGTGACTATGAAGTGATAGACACGTAGTTCAAACTAACACTGTCATCTTGTCTCTGATGCCAAAGTTGCTGGATCTTCTGTGCACAGAAGTTGAGAGCATTGAAGCACTGTCACAGAAAGGTGATGTTAAGAGGCTGGCTGAGGGGACCCTACGTGGAATATAGCCACAAGGGGGAAGGCAAGAGCTGAAGCTCCTCATGTCAGGCTGAGAACAGACAGGACAGAGAAGTTTGGGCCCTGGCATTGGGACCCGCTGCTGTCTGTTTTGTGTGTTCTGTGTTCACGCAGGCAGATGCCACCACTATGATAAACTACGTAAGAGGAGCAATGGCTACATCCAGAGCTGGCTTTTAAACTGCAGTGAAGAATGAGTAGCTTTTCATCATCTAGGAATCAGCAAGTAAATAGATTTTGAGAATTCAGTCTGTGAACAGACTCATGGTTTCTGGGAAGATCTCTCATGCCCAGTGTTCCCTTGTTTACCTGAATGAGGCCTCTACACTCCCTAGAATGATGCTTGTAGCACGTTCTGAGTTTGGGGATTTTTCTCTGAGTTAAGTCCATACTTAGTATTCATCCTGCAGTGCAATTCCAGCTTCTTTTCATTTTTCCCAATTGACAGGATGATTTCCAAAAGTAGAAAGTGCCTTAAAAGACCAAGGCAATTTTTGTCAGGTCTTTCAGTCAAGCATGAGATCTGTACTTAGTGTGGTTACAAACTGTGCCCAATAATGGCTCCAAACAAGTCCAAGTGATCTTGCCAAAGAGAAGAATGACTTATAAAAATGGATGATGTTTTCATTTTGCAAGTTTACTGAGCGCAGTAGATAGACAGACTTAGGTACTCTGAATTTGTGACAGTGTCCTTCCAGTTTTTGCTGTAGTCATTCAGTGTCTTAAAAGATCCAGCTTACAGTGACCTTGACTTGTTAAAACTTAAATTCAGTGGTTGGCCTTCTGTCAACTGACTTCTGAAAGAGTTTGTCTTGTACAACTTGTTATCACTCCTCATCTATTCCACGTAGGTGGGGCACAGCTTGCCAATCAGTTGGGAAGCGTGGCTCACATTGATGTATTCTCGTGGAATGGCATAGAGAGATCTGTACTTGAAGCATGTTGTAAGACCTCATATATCAACATGAATTCCATGGCTCACTTTTCCCTATTTTGGGAATTCAAACTGAAGATGCTAAGGGAGAGTCGCGGCTGCTCCACCCTTCAGAGAAGTCAAAGAACAAATGTGCAGTCATAATGAGATACTGCTGTACAATAGAATCCTTCTGACAATACTGTTGATAACCTTTGTTTGAGTGAATATAATATCTCAAAATCTACCACTTCATAAGGTGAGTACTTGTTCTTCCTGTGTAGTCCCAATATTTTTCTAGCCTGCTCCAGGCAACACAGATCTGTTTTTGTTTTTTCTTTTTTTTCTTTTCTCACAGGTTTCCAGCCTCCAACTTCCTGAGTTTGGGTGGTGTTGAGATGCATAGCTGTATTTACAAACAAGTGCAGTGATTTCTTTATGAGATCATTTCCCTATAAAAAAAAAAATAAGCACTGAAGACCATCCATTCTGGGGACATAGGCAGGCTTTAAATGGGAATTCTGCCTTAGTGTAAAGCAAGAGGCAGCTGCCCCTGTTTGGGAGAGTAGGTGTTGGAGTTGATGGGGTAGGACTGAAAGCTGAAAACTTGTGGACACCTGGACCATGTCAGAAGAACTGAATCCTGGTGTTGTGGTGTTGACTTTTCATCAGCAGTTTATAATGTGTTTGGATAGTGGGGTACATCCTAGGGACCACCAGTGTTGACAGGCTTTGTAGCACAGTTCCTGTGTAGATTTCTTGCAGTATCTTGCCCAGTGAGCTTCTTGTCTGTACACCTTAACCTTTTCTGAGACATCATACCAGTGTTGTCTTTCCTTTTGTCTTAAACAGCTTGTCCATCCCATTTGGGGAGATTGGGGCTCTTAAATTTGTCATTCCTGCCTCTCCCTGCAGCTATGCTCCCCTTGCCTCCCAAATATGTATTGTCCTCTGCTGATTCCTGTTATTTGTAACTCTGTGCTCAGGTCCCCATCCTTGCAACAAAAATTGGCATCAATGTTAAGGTGTGGCTTGTCATCTATCATGTTTTTGCTCAAAGAGTATTTTTTTTTTTTTTTTTTATAGTGGAGGGGGAGAGGCCAAATTGGTATCAGAGTGGAAACTGACCACTTTGGGACTGATGGTGCTAATGAACCCAATTCCCTGGTGCACATGGTCTGGCCGGGGGAGGGGTACCAGCTCTCCTAAACTGCTTGGCTCAGAGGGAGTGTGAAAAGGGGCAGGATTGCCCCACCAGTTTTAGGAATTAGTCAAAATTATGTTATTTGTGAGATGTGTGTCCCTGATGCTAACCCTCCTTTCTTTCTTTCCTTCTTTTTTTCTTTCTTTCTTTCTCTTTTTCTATTTTCCCCTTTCTATTCCCTGTATCTTGCAGTTCACTCTCATTCCTTGTCAAGTTAGAACAGTTGGATCTTGGTGGCAATGACCTGGAAGTACTGGTAGGTGAGGGATGGTGGGGAGGGAATATGGGTGGTTGGTAGGGGTAGCACCTGTACCTTTGTGGAAGTGTGTTTTTTTTTTTTTTTTTTTTTTTTGTCTGAAATGCAAAGAAATAGACCCTCGGGTTGTTTGGGAAGATTCTGATCTGCCCAGGATGGCCTAGTCATTGTTCCCAGTATAATGTTTTCTTTGTGTGTTGGCCCTGTCTCACTTTCTACTATCCTCATACACATCTTGCTCTGCTTTTTCCAAGCCCTTTTGCTCTGAGACGTTCTTTGTTGCTATCTGGCTGCCTAAGGATCTTTTCTTTCCAATGAGGTTCTCTGGTACTTTCTTTCTCTGCTGTGTTACACTGCCACCAGCTGTTGTTTTTCACTTCTGCTGGGCTGACTTTCTGCCTTTCCCTTCATAATTTAATTTCTCCTCTAGAAAGTACAGGACCATTCCATGCTGTTCCTGACAGTTATGTCAGCCCAGCATATGGTGTATACCCTGTGGATCGGGGTGCCTCCATGGAGGGCTCTAAGCCTAAGCATGCTGAGAGCCAGTGCATAATCTTGAATTACAGCTCATCTTGACATTGGGGGAAATCCAGTGATGTTCTTTAACTTTGCAGTTGTGGATCAAGCTGTTACTGAATCCCGTTCTTAATGTTCTGAAATGCTTTTTGGCAGAAAGCCAACTAAAATGGGAGACAAAAGAGATTTTGCAGCTTCCTGTGCACAAAGCTGCAGCCCGCTTGTGAAAACAGTTGGCTGACGCTTGAACTGCACTTGAATGGTGCTTTAACTCCTAAATCAAACGCTCATCAGTGTGTGTTGTGTTTATAGGTAACAAAAGGAGCAATGCTATGAACACGTCTACCATTGCTGATAGCGCTGCTATATCATGTTGGGATTGCCAGTGTTAACCAAAAGCTTTTACTCATGTCTGGGAGGAGGGGGAGAAAGACACATTTCTACTGTGGGGCCAGCATTTCCAAAACCCTGTTTGGTTCTTGTCTTGCTTGCTACTGGACAGTCCTTGCTGTTGTCTTCCATGTTTTCTGTTGGGAGCTTCTGCAGCCAGTATGCTAGCCCAGACACTTCCAAACATTTGCCTGCAGTATTGTGGCACACCAACACACTAGTTTCATAAACCGTTTGATGAATGGTTTTAGGAGGTGTGAAAGCAGTAACAGTATCAAGTTTTGAGGAGTTTTAGTGTGATTTGGAATATCCTAGAGCAGTTTCTCCCCTGGAAAGGACTGACACTGCTACTGTCCTGCTCTGTTACAGCCAGATACTCTGGGAGCGCTACCAAACTTGCGTGAGCTTTGGTTAGACCGGAACCAACTCTCAGCCCTGCCTCCAGTGAGTACTTGTTCAAGTCTTTTGCTTCACTGCTTTGTTCCCTCCCTGTACTGCTCCCTTGAACCACAGTGTCTCCTTTCTGATCCTAGGAGCTGGGTAATCTCCGCCGTTTGGTCTGTCTGGATGTGTCAGAGAACAAACTAGAGCAGTTGCCCAATGAGGTCAGCGGGCTAGTAGCACTGACAGACTTGCTTCTGTCACAGAACCTGTTGGAATGCATTCCAGATGGGATTGGTGAGTACTGTGTGATGGGGAGCAGAGCAGGACTTGAACTTCCCCAGAAGTGCTCCTGTGGGGAGGCTTCAGGCAAGACAGTTTGTAACGAAGTATTAAGGCTTGATGGACGTAGTTTCTGTAGGTGAGTGCAGAAGCAGCAGATGATGCTGGTGAGCAGAACTCTACAGGACACGTTCAGGTTCTTGATCTGTACAAATGAAAGCTGTGAACAAGCATGGTTGGGAAGAAGGGTAGTGCCTGTATTGTTAGGTTAGGTAATCCCTGATGGGAGGCATTTCAGGCAGGCAAACATGGGACAGCATCATTATCTCTGTGGCTTAGTTCACACCTAGCTTGTTGCCCTGGCCAGGTCAGCTGAAGCAGCTCTCCATCCTCAAGGTGGACCAGAATCGGCTGACGGAGGTGACAGAGTCAATTGGGGACTGTGAAAATCTGTCAGAACTCATCTTGACAGAGAACATGTTGACAGTAAGTACACCAGCAGTCAATCCTCTCCTGTGCTGTTCAATAGCTACATGCCAGGGATCTTATCCTATCTTCTCACCTCTGAGGCAGGTTCTTTAGTGTGTTTCAGCTGCTGTCCTCTTAGCTTTTTTGCAGCAGAGGTTCACCTAGCTCAGAGACCCTTGAAGACCCTGGTGGAAGCTGCTTTCTTGGTATTTTTTTCTCAGAAAAATTCTCTAGGATAACCAGGATGGATCAATGCAGAAACACATCCAGTCTCATGGGAGAAGGACTACAAGAAAAGCTATACTTGGCAAGGGGCCATGGTGTAGTGTAGCTTAAAATCTCCCTTATCCAAACTGCTCACAATTTATTAATACATCAATATTGGAAATGGACAGGTGACCAGGAGAAATATCTTGACTAGTGGTGTGTGCTGTGCTGAGATAAATAGTTGACATGTAACAGCCTGTGAACCTGCAGGAAAACCTATCCTGAGGTTGTGGAAACTATACTGAAATCTCATCTCTGGACAGAAGGCAGCTTCTTTTTTTCCCATCCAATAGAGGATTTTATGCCCATTCTGCTGTCTTATCTTTAGCAGCTACTGAATCATGTCCTTCCTAGGCCTTACCAAAGTCCCTTGGGAAGCTGACCAAGCTGACGAACCTGAATGTGGATCGGAACCGACTAACATCCCTTCCAGCTGAGATTGGAGGCTGTGCCAATCTGAATGTGCTGTCCTTGCGAGACAATCGCCTGTCCCTCCTGCCAGCAGAGCTTGCCAACACCACCGAGCTTCATGTCCTTGATGTGGCTGGGAATAGGTGAGCAGCAAGAGGGGTAAACAGGCTTGTAGGTGTATTCCTAAGGAGGCTGCTGGAAAAAGCACTATGGGCTGGGCCATGGTGTGTTTTGGGAGACTCTGGATCTGTGCTGATCATGGGATCAGCAGTTTAGAGAGGTTGCTTAAAGCTCTGGAAAGAGGCTGTGTCTCTCAAGCTTTTTGCCTGCAAAGCATAGGGTAGAATTGATACAGATGCATGGGGACATTTTTCCATGTGTGAAACAAAGATCAAGGGAAATTCCTGGTCCACTGTATTCATGCTTCCAAATTCTGTAGTTGTATGTCATCAATCCTCAGGTAACTGGTGACCAAGCCTTATGTTTTTCCCAGTTCCCAGTGGTTTGAACCACTCAGCAATCAATTGTTTGTAGCCTGCTACAGGTCTGTAATTCATGCAGGGATGGAGATGGGTTTTTTTTCCTGATTTGCTTGTGATTCCATGGGTGTTTGCATACTCTGACTGTGGGAAGATGAAATTTCTACCAGGTGCCATGTCACATGCAGAAGTGTGATTTGGGGCTTTGCTATTTACAAAATAGTCTGCAGGTAGACTAGTTCAAAAACTTCCATTTAAAACAAACAGGAAAAAATAACCACAGTGTGCAAACATTTGTGATCTGGTCTGAAAGCTTCTGCAGGTTTTAGCTGCAGTTCTGTTAGCTGAGGCTGGTATTTTTGTAGCCGTTGGAAGCTGACCAGAGCTTCTGTTTGGAACGTCAGTGATGTCTCCACAACAGTGATGCATTAAAGTGGCATCTTTTTGTTTTTCAAACCCCTCTTCAGAGTTCACCATTTTCCACATGGGAAATGATAGGAGTTGTCACCTGCTAAAAACTGATTCAGGTTCCTTGTGGTTTATGGGGATCAGTCCCTGGCTGTGGAAGAGCAGCATGCAGCTTGAGACAGCTGCTTCTGTGTGTACAGAAGTGAGGGATTCCCATAGTGGCTAGACCCTGTCCTTCTCTAATGCAGATGAGGCAGTCTGGAGCTGAGTGGAATTGCCTTCGTTACTAAATAAGTTTAACCAACAGTTCTTCTTTTCTCTTGCAGACTACAAAACTTGCCGTTTGCTTTGACGAATCTTAACCTGAAAGCCCTGTGGCTGGCAGAAAATCAGTCCCAGCCCATGCTGAAATTCCAAACAGAGGATGATGAAAAGACAGGAGAAAAAGTTCTCACTTGTTACCTGCTTCCCCAGCAGCCTTCTCCTAGCCTAGGTAAGAGACTACATTATGAATGCTGTCCGCAGTACTGTGTACTGCAGAGAGTGATGTAGGGAAGCGAACGTGAACCTTATCTGCTTGGCTGGACTGTTCTTGGTTACTGTGGTAGCTGTAGTGCACCTAAGCTCCTGACTGACTGCTGTTGATTTCCAAGGCAGATTGTTAAAACTGAAAAATTGCTTCTCTACCATGCGGTGAAAAAGCTGCAGCCTAGTCTTCAAATCTTCTGCTTATATTTACTGACTGAGGAGTTTGTAGTCTGTAAGGTTTGCTTCCTGTCATGTTGATGTTTTTGTGTTAGTACTTCTGATTTGTGCCTTATTCCTACCTTTTTTTGTTAGTTCTTGGGTAAGATACGCTAGAGCTGAAACCTTCAGTACCTTTTGTAGAGGCTGCCATGGATCTGGTAGGAGACATACAAGAGGTGACAACATCTGTAGGCTAGATCCTATGTTTTCAAAGCCTCTGCAGCTTGATGCCGTGGGCAGATGAGACAAAAGTGCCCTAATGAGTTGAGAACTGTCTTTCATCCAAGACCACATCCCTGAATATTCAGAAAGTAGCTCCCAGTCTGTTATTTTTCTTCCCAGAGAATCTTCTGCAGAACAGTGTGGATGAGAGCTGGACAGACACCAATTTAAACAGAGTCAGTGTGATTCAGTTTTTGGATGAACCCAAAGTGGATGATGAGGAGGAGTCTGGAGCTGAAAGACGGGTAAGGAGTTTTCTGGTGGCTTGCTGTCTTCCTGTGGAAGCATGGGCACAATCCACAGCTTTTTACGTAGGACAAGAAGCAATTATGGTGTTCCCATCTCACAGCTCCTATGGTATTGCTGTAGGTTTGTACTAAATTTTTGCAGTAATGGGGGCATTATGTGTCCTGAAAAGAAAAAAGGTATATAAGAGATTTATTTCCTTGAGAGCATTTATGCAGACTTACAGTTTGGTGGCTGTCCCATGGGAGCTGAGTAATGACTACTAACCTGCCTGCAGATCAGTCAGGTAGACTAGAGATCTGAGCAGTCACAGCAGCGTCAGGACTGGATTTTAGTTGGTGCCCTTCTCAGGGAAAAGCTGTACACCCAGAATTGTGCTAGGCAATCTTCTAGCCTGAAGCCAGAGATAAGCCTGTGCTGTTGACTGTAGTGCTACTACAGTAGCTAAACATTATAATTGTAGACAGGCAGCTTCAAAAAATATAGCAGATCATTTTGCTTTAATTGCAGGTGCAAAGGGGAGGATAGAAGTTTCACTGTTCAGCAGGTATTCTATTGGTTTAAATCTCCTGCTGAACTTATTCCTTTTTATCTTGTGGAGAGGCATTATCTAGAGATTTGAATCCTTCTAATGAAATGTAAACAATGTATCTGTCCTTCCAGCATGGAGATAATTATCCTGCTGGTGTTTGGAGGTTTACTGGTTAGGATTTGGGTGTTTTTATTTTTTTCTTCTTTCCTTTAACACTCTTGTTAATTTTATGATACTGTTTTTCTTGACTTTTAGCTTGGATGGACCTAGTTAAGCATCACAAGTTCTGCTGACACACAAGCTTGTCAGGCATATTAAGAACCACCAAGCAGACTAAGATGAAAATCTACCTGTGTGTTGACTGATTGGCATTTACTAAGACAAACACGATTAAAAACTTCCCAGCTTTATAATTTCTTCCAGACCCTGTGTCAGATGGAAAGGAGGTTAATGTCTGTGAGATGGATCTGATAAGTGTCATCTTCCATTTCTCTCCTCTTCCCAGCTGCATGCTGTAATAGCAGAGAAGTCTAGATCAGATTCTGTGACATTTAGTTCGTGTCCAGGTGGGGCTCTAGTGGTCTGATCAAACATGTCATTTGAACTGATTCAATCTTGAAGCGTGACACATATTCCTCTGACTGTTAAATCTCATGCTCTGCATGCATGCTTTTTCTTTGGTAGGGCCTACAGCGCAGAGCAACCCCTCATCCCAGTGAGCTGAAGGTTATGAAGAAAGTGATTGAAGTTCGGCGCAATGAGGTACATGCTGCAAAACCTGGCACAGACCTGAATTCACCTAAGTCAGAAGTGAGTGCTGTTCACTAAGAAATGGATAACCGTACAGAACGTGTAGCAGATGTGGGGAATGGGAAGGTAGTGTTTGTAAGCTGGGCAGGAAGAACTTAACTTTTGGGAAACGTGGGAATGGACTGAGCATGGATTGTCTGCATTTCATGAATTAGAACCTACCTTGTGGTGTCTGCTGGGGCCACAAAAGTGCAAAGTGCAGCAAGGATACAGAAAAGGCCATAGCGGGGATTGTGTGCCTCACTGCCACTTCTGTCACAAAACAGGGAAAGAAAAAGAAAGCTCTGATATACTGAATAAATATTGATGGGAATAGAGTACTGGGGGGTGTTGCCTTGCTGCCCAGGTGTGATACTGACAATAAATGCCCACATAGATGGTGAAACAGGGATAGAGCTAGGAAGGTAACGGGCAACTTGAAAAAGCTGGTTCTTTTGGCAGTGGACCATACCCCACCCTGCACCAATCAGATTATACTGATCCGTTTCCTACTTTGGTTTCCATCTTGATTTTTGTATTCTATCATCTTCCCAGGAGAAGAGACTGAGTGCCACATCAAATCGCAGTGAGGACTCCCACCTTTCTAACAGTACCGCCTCTGCTGACTTCAGGGGAGAGGAGCAGGGAGAGGAGGGACAAAGGAGCTGGCCAAATGGGCAGCTGTCTGAGATGCAGGAGCCGGAGAAGGTGGTAAAGCCAAAAGCTGAAGAGGAGCATAAAGAAGCAGCTGTCCAAGAGGAGGAAGATGTAGAAGTGGAATACAATGAGGTAGGAATCTAGGAACTGCATCAGGATCATGTTAAAAAGTGGAAGGATTCGAAAGTCTCGGAGAAAATGATAAATGGATTTACAGAGTGTGGTTTGGGCATTGCTGGAGGCAAGTAAAGGCCCTGGAAACTAACTGTAAGTAGAGATTCAGGGAGCCTGAGGGAGCAGGGTCCATCAAAGACTAGGAAAGATAGCATGGGAATGAGGCAGGGACTGTGCAAAAATCAGGGTTGCAGGTCTGAGTGCCCTCAGTCCATGAAGCTGACAGATGTGTATAGGTCAAGGAGTTGATACAGGGGTGGGGGCGAAAACAGGTAAGGGGAAATTTGAGTATGTGTTCCTGCATCATCTTTATCATTAAAGCAAAAATGCTGGCTTTGCCTGTGTTGGTAGTAGAGGGACAGCAGATTTATGTGCTGCCTGCACCTATAGCTGTTATCTGAGGCTCACAGCCTTTCTGGGGCTTTGCCATTGCAGCCTACTGTACACTTTGCTGAGGACACACTAATAAGGAGTGAAGATGAGGATGAAGATGAAGAACGACCATTCCCAGTGGAGAAACAGAGGCTTATCCGCAAGGACACACCCCATTATAAGAAACACTTTAAGATAACTAAGCTGCCCAAGCCAGAGGCAGTGGTGGCACTGCTACAGGGGCTGAACAGTGATGGAGTCCCAAAAGAGGAAGAGGAGCTGGGAAGCCGCAATAATAATGCAGAGCCTGAGGATCAAGAGGAAGCATGGGATGAGGATGATAGAAAAAATGGAGCTTTATCTGCTCAGCCATCGGTGAAGGTAAGGTCTTGAGGGGAGGGGGAAAGGTCAGAGGGGTGCCAGACCACCCTTCTGCTGCTTTGAACTACCAGCCAGGTTGACGCAGTACCAATGAAAACGTTCTCAAGAGGCTCCAGCACTTCAGGAGAAACATGCTGAGGGCAGGAGAACTGAAATTCTTTCTGGGGCTTATACGATTGTCCAATCGTATAAGCTGTGCCATGTTGCTTATGTCTGACTTCTCTTGCTATGTCCAAATGCTTGCACGCTCCCCTTATGTGCGATGTTGTGATCTGTGCTACAAGAACAGTTCTTCTGTCCCATCACTGACGAATTTTTTCATTCCTGTCAAAAAATGACCTTCTTGCTTGCTGGTTGTTGCACCTCGTTTGCTACAGGATGAACCGTGTTCCTGGATGGATCTAATCTCAGGCTTATGTTCAGACTGCTTACAGTTGCTTTTCTGCCGCAGTTCAGGTCCTGAAGAGGAGTGGTAGTGAGAGCATCTAGGAGCATGCCATTCTCATTGGTTCTACCCAGTGCCTGCCCCAGCACAGGTGCAGTCTGATGAAGTGTGTATAGGGACTTGAGGGAGCCTGTGCTATGGAGTTCTGCCATTGCTATGGGGCCACAATGAGCCTTTTTTCTGGTCATGGTTGGGGCTGATGAGTTAGGTGAATCACCATGTTTCATCAGGGACATCCAGATTCTTGCTTGAGGAAGATGCTCACAAAAGAATAGGAATATACTTATGAGGGACATTGCCTGATGTCAGACCAGTTCTTACTAAAATTGGTGATGAAATTCATGGTTTTGTGAGGTGTACTTACCAGGCAGGGATTAGGATGCAGCTGAATCTACATTATATAGAGTATGACACCAGCAAATCTTATGGGAGAGATGTAGGTCTCTGAACTGGTGTAATATGCTGGAGTAAAACCTATTCTTGCTGTAACTGCACACACTCCAGACTACTGGGATCTTTTCAACCCCATGCTGGAGTTCAGATTGCACAGGGAAAGTTCTCGCACTCAAGTTTCCATTGGAGCCTTTCCTTCAGTGGATGCTTGCCTTGATGTATCTGAGCTGATAGTTGATCCCTAGGGTTGAGAAATGTAGTTTCCTTACCATTTGCAAAGTTCTTCAGAATGAAAATGCATTGTTGCTGCTGCTTGTAAGAGTGTGTGAAGCCATCCTAAGTCCACTGTATCTAAGACCTGCCGTACATGTGAAATGCCCTGACCCAAAAGGCTCATTTATTTTAGTCTGGGACTCAAAGCTAAGGACACACTGACCCACTGGCAAAACCCATGAAGACTACATAGGTGTTGAGACCATGGGTTTGGTATTGCTGTTAAAGTTGTCCTTATTAGAGGCTAAACCTTCAGCCTGGAAATTACAATTCTCCTTTTCTTGGGGCTGGGTTGAATACTTGCTCCATGAAGGCAGGTTTATTAGCGTGCCTCCTTAGCTGTCTTCCAGAAGTACGAATGTGGGGAGCAACGTCCCCACAGAGTTTCAAGTGAGGAATGTGGTATACATGCATTAAGTAAGAAGGTAGGACAAGGTGTGCAGGAGGCTGTCCTTAAATTGGAGTTGCTTGTTTTTTTTTTTTGTTTTTTTTTTTTTTTGTTTTGTTTTGTTTTGTTGTTTTTTTTTTGTTTTGTTTTTTTTTTTGTTTTTTTGTTTTTGTTTTGTTTTTCTTCTCCCAAAGACATTTGGTTTTCAATAGAAATTCTAAGATTTCCTGGATTTGGGAGCAGGATGACTGAGCATCTGACACTTCCACCGGACACATTTCCCTTCACAGGAGGGACCAGTGAAGTTTGATTTGGGATAGCTTCATTCCTGTGCGGCAGCTAGGTGGCACCAGAGGGCCCTTTGCAGTTCTCTTCTGTGTTGATTAATCCTTCCTCCTTCACTGAAAGACTCGGTACAGAGTGGGTAAAACCAGCTAATGGTGTTTAGCTTGTGAGCTTGATGGTCACAGCCTCAGTGTGTCAACACAGACAAAATATGGCCTTTAAGATGTGGTTTCCAGTTAGCTAGGCCAAAGAATGCTGACACTCTGCATGTTGTGAGCCATGGTCGCAGCCCTGTCGCAGGTACTTGCTGGTAGGTGGTAATCAGCAGTGGTATGAGTGGGGTCTGCTCTGGTGCTGTGTGGCCAGACCTATCAGAGTGGTGTGCGTTTGTGTGTTGGGTGGTGGTGGTAGTGGTGGTGGGTTTGGTTTATGCTCCACTAATCCGCATGCCTCTTTGCTGGTTCCTGTCCTAACAGGGGGTGTCGTTTGATCAAGCCAATAATCTGCTGATTGAACCTGCTCGCATTGAGGAGGAAGAGGTCTGTACCACTCCTACTGTTCTCTCTCTGCCAAAAATCATTCAATCTGCTTGATTTGCTTCCCAGGCTCACCCATTGTTGTAGGGGAAACTGATCTATCTGGGTCAAGTGGCTTCTGGACCTGACTGATTGTAAAAACACAATGATTGTTTCCTCCCCTGCTTTCACCTCCTTTCCCTACTTTCCATACCTGAGGTGAGAATGGCTGCTGCAGATCAGGAATGAGATGGAAGAAATGTGAAAAACCAAAGGGGGCACAGGTGGAAAGTTCCTATTTGCTGTGCACTGAGGAAAAAGAAGGTGGAAGAAAATAAATACATACATTCAGGAGTGGTGGTAACTCAGGAGTAGAAGCCTCAAGAATCTGCTGAATGCTGTGTATGGCTCTTTGGGGTAGGGAGGATAATCAACCTCAGGACACTGCAAATGCATGAGAAAGGTGAACTGGAGCTAATGATTCTTGCATCTCATGCAGCCCCTCGTGCAGTCTTCACATGCAGCATTTTGGGATATCAGAAAGGAGCAAGTGGCGCTAGGGGGGCTGTAAGGTCCCAGTCATATGTATGGTGTTCTGCACCAAAGCTTAAGTTTTCAGTAGGCTTGCCTTATCCTTTGTGTTAGTGGGCTTTCTGCAGGTAGTGTTTCCAGAGAACTCTTGGAGGCAGAGCGCTACTGCCCATGGTAAGAGGCAGAAACTGTTGTCAGTACTGTTTGCATGAAAGATACTTTCCTTGGAACAGTACATTAGTACCCATGTATTACTTGTGAGTGCTGGCCTATTTGTCTCTGTGAACTTGCCTCTGTGCTCCTTCCTCAGGGGTGAAATGGAGGCTTTTCTTTCTTGGTTTTGGAGTAAGACTTTCTGGGAAGGAGGTGGCACATACTTCCATCGAAATGTGATCTGGCTTATACATGGTGTGTTGGTGTGCCCTGAAGGTCTTTCAATCTCCTTATTTGTAGATCTTTTGAAAATACATTCACACTTCTTGCATTTCTCTTTGTATGACTCTTCTGTCATCAGTAAAGAGACAAAAAACTCACTGCAAGTGCTTCCTGGTCCCTCGGTTAGCAACACACTGCTCTTGGTCCTCCTTTCTAGCTGCTAGACCTCAAATTGCATATGCCGAATCTTCTTGCTCCTCAAGGCTCAGTAGCCCAAGAAGCCTCAGCCTTGTGTTGGACACAGGCTGCCTGCCTCTTCCTTTTGTCCTGCCCATGTTCCACCTACATCTGATAAAAGTGCCTAGAACAACTTGGAGTCAACTGGGGAGGGCAGCTGGTTAGATGCCCCAAGTTGCTCTGATGTCCCTGTAGTATCATTTCCTTCTTTATACAGATCTGTTGCCTCACCATAAAAGACTAGTGTGGTAGTGCCATGTAGGATGTGAGATGGTATTGCAGCTCCCAAGGACAAACATTTTGGAGATCCACAAGATGGGTGGAGGTGATGGCAAAGTCACCCCAGAGCAGAACAGTTTTGGGAAGCAGTTGATTGTCCTACAGCTCATGGGGAGCAGTCAGCCTAGTGGATAGTTGCTGACCTCTCCAGTCAGCAATAATCTGTCATTTTAGAGGGGTCATGCTGAGCACAAATCAGGACAGCAGCCGGTATGGAAGAGTTAGTCTCCAAAAGCATCAGTGAAAGCAAACTATGGGACTCAAGCTGACAGTTCTGTGAGAGCTGGATTTGTGCACTGTCCTGGTGGGACACCTCCATCATGCTCAGAGGGGTTCCCCTTGCCATCTTTTCGTAGAACATCAACTGTGAGAAGCATGTACCTCTCAGTGAGTAGGGCAACAGGAGAAATATTTAGGACCTGAAAGACTACATAGTGTCTGAGTAGAGAATCAGCTTGGGAGGTGACTGATACCAGAAATACAATCTACCTACTGTTTCCAGGGATGAATTCATATACTTGAGAAGAATCTGTTATAGCTAAACCAGTCTGTTATAGCTAAACCAATGGGCTATTTCCCTGAGCAAGGCCATTGCAGAGTGGAATCCCGCGTGTCTCTTGTTCAGCACAGAGTAAGTTCATGATGTTGATATCACATTCCATGAATAATTTTATGCAGCTCTTAGAGAGAGGAAACTAGTGATGTTGTTTCAGGATTATGGTTAAGACTTAAAGAACACAAAGAGTGGCCTCCCTAGAGTAGAGCTGGAGACATCTGCGTGACTTCAGTCAGCACTGTAACACAGTAGGGAGCCTAGCGCTGTGCATGCAGCTGGTACTTCCAGAGTTCCTTTGCCTGTTAGGGTAAGTGGTACTCTACTGCAGGGGAAGAAATAACTTTGTAAAAGCATAGGACTTATTGATATTTGGATTCTAGTTCCCAATGTTTTGTCATAGTCTACATCTGTACTATAGAAAACGGCTGTATCTGGGTTGTAAAGGAGGCTTCTGGAAGAGAAAAATAGTATATCATGCTCCTATTTGAAGGCATGAGTTTGCACTTTAAATCTGCTTAGTTTCAGAGAATTTTCGAAGAAATAGTCCAGAAAGAACTGCTGTGCAAATTGAAGATGAGAACAATGCAAAGGAGGTCCCAAGTTCTGCTTAAGTGAGCAATGCTGCTTTGTCTGCAGTAATGGCTGGTGTCATCCTGTGTTTGCCCAGTGTTAATTTGTCTTTTACAGAGCACCTGAAAATATGAGTCATGAAGTGCCCTGCTTGTGCTGATTGAAGAGCTTTATACATTCTTCTTCTTCTGACATGACATTCTCACAGCTGTACAAGATTGTAGAGAGGATATTTTGGTAATTTCCATCCCTATGAAAAAGCTAGGCTGATGTTAGAGGTTGAAGGTTCTTGAGTTCCTTGTTGGACGGTGGAAAAGATCCTGTCAGCTTCCTCTGCCAGATCTTGTCGCTCTGGAGTCAGAAGCAAGTCACGTCTTCTTGTTAAAGCAGTCTTATCCTGTGGAAATTGCTCAGAAATGTTACCATTTGTGTTTGAATGCAGCCTTCATGCTTGGCACTACAGTTCTTTGCCAGAGGCAGACTGTGACAACACAGCGTGGTCCTGAAGCATTCAGTGTTAAGTGGGGTTTAACTTCGAAAAGGTCAGCCCACTTAGTTTATAGCATTGGGATGCCCTGATGCTGCTGCAGCACTGCATTGATTACTTGGATCCCTGCACCTTGGTGTTTTATTGTTGACTTGGTGAAAACACTACTTATCAGGATATTGTCACGCTTTGAATTCTTATGTAGCCAATCTGATTTTCCTACAGTGTGATCTATGTATTTTAAACCCTGAAAAGATTAAGAAACCTCTTTTGTATAATGCAAGAAAAATATGTAATTTGCTCATCTGATTTGAGTAGGACATACTTTGAGGGAGCAGAGTCCCCCTCAAAGTTACGAAAAGACACAACACTACTTTCTGTACTTGTTTTTTAAAATGTTTTATCATCCCACTGAGCAAGGAAAATGTGATGTAATCTCTGTTCAAATTTTTTTTGGCTTTTGATTTCTTGCAGTACATTTTTTTAACCTTTTCCTAGTGAGATGAAAGGTCCCTCAGTATTCTTTCTTATGCTATTGCCCTATAACAGTTTGGATGTAGAGACTGTAATCTTCCCTTCCTAGATGTACTATTTTTCATTCAGGTCTATTAAGTCAGTTTGAATATGATTCACCTACAAAATGAGAGATTACTTGTCTGACTGCAGTTCATTCATCATAATATATCACTGTCAAGTGCAAATCTTATTTCCTATGGAGATTCTTGAGGACTGAGTAGTAAACTGTAGAATGATTTCTCGCTCATGTGAGGAGCTACCTGCAGTTTCCTTTTCACTCATTTAGTTCCTTTCTCAAAAAAAAAAAAAAAAGCAATAGAGAAGTGGGTTTTAACAGAGAGAGAAAAGACACCTGTTTAAACAAAACACTACACTGCAAATCTGATCCTCCCTTTTGAAACAAGAAAACAGGATGTATACAACAGATACAGATCATGTTGCTTAGGACCAGCATTACATAAAAAAAAAATAAATAGGAATTTCAAAAATGCCTCTAGAAATAAATGGGACATTTGCAAGCCTTTAAAAGTTGTTCCCTACTGGAAAAATGAATTGCATTTTCTGACTGTGTCAATAGCAGAAGAGAGAACTTGTTGAATAGTGTTGAGACCTTGAAATGAAGAATGTTATCTCCAGCTTAGATCCAGGAACTGAAATGAGAAAAAAATGATGCTAGGTTGACATTTCTGGAAGTTACACTTTAACCAAAAACAACCTATATTCAATCCAGAATCAATTAGCTGAATTTAAGGCTGACATAGATTAGGAAGAAATCCTGAAGTGAAGTCTCCTACCATCACTCACTAGCTGCAGAATCACAATGCTTGAGATTGGAAGGGACCTCTGGAGGTCATCTGGTCCATTCCCCAATTAATCAGGGCCACCTAGAGCAGGTTGCCCAGGACCATGTCCGGGTGGGTTTTGAAGATCTCCACGGGGTGAGCCTGTCTGGGCAGCCTGTGCCAGTGCTCTGTGACCCGCACAACAAAATGTTTCTTGACAATCAGGGGGAATCTCTTGTGGTCCAGTTTGTGCCCATTGTCTCTTGTGCAGGCCACCAGGCACAGCTGACGAGAGCATGGCTCCATCTTCTTTGCACCCTCCCTTCAGGTGTTTCTAGACATTGGTAAGATTCCTCTGAGCCTCCTCTTCTCCAGGCTCACAGTCTCAGCTCTCTCAGGCTCTCCTCACAGGAGAGGTGCTGCTTCCTCACGTTTGTAGGCCTTTGCTGGACTCTGTCCGGTATGCCCATTTCTCTCTTGTACTGGGAAGCCCCAAACTGGAGCCAGCCCTCCAGATGTGACCTCAGCAGTGCTGTGCAGAGGGGCAGGATCACCTTCCTTGACCTGCTGGCAATGCTTTGTGTAATGCAGGCAAGGATACCCTTAGTCTCTTAGTGACAAGGGCACACTGCTGGCTCCAGGGTCTTTTCTGCCAAGCTGCTTTCCAGGTGGGTGGCCCCCAACATGCCCTGTGCCCGGAGTTCTTCCTCCCCAAGTGCTGAATTTGCACTTTTTGTTCAACTCCATGAGGTTCCTATCAGACCCTTTCTTCAGCCTGTCGAGGTCGGGACAGCAGCAGGACCCGCTGGTGTGTCCACCACTCCTCCCAGCTTAGTGGTGTCTGCAAACTTGCTGAGGGTATACTGTGGCACATCATTTAGATCACTGAGTTTGTACTGTGTATCACAACTTAGGCAAACATTTTATTTAATATAGATTGTGTTTTCTACTTTCCCAATGCATGCATGCATGCTCAGGTTTCTTCTACTGGGAGGCTGTTCCAGATTTCTACTTGAATGACTGGAAAACTTGATTGCGAACTAAACTTGCATTTGTTTATTCATTGTTTTCATTATTTTTTTTTTCCTGAAAAATCTTTTCTACTGTCTGACCCTTTGTCCTTTGTGCATTTTTATGAGTGTCAGTCACAAGTCCTTCGAGCCTTCATTTTGCTGATTAAAAAAAGATTCTTTAAGTCTTCTATGATTTATTCTTTATATCTTGTCTTTCTCACTACCCTTTCGTGCACCCATTCTACTTGAACTCAAACTTGTTGACTGTTGTTAAGATGACAGAGTTTATTCAGTCTTCAGTTCACTATATTCCATAGTTTTTCTTCTACTTATGGTGTGGCAGATTCTGTTTATGAATAGGAATTCTCTTTAGCTACCTTGTTTTTATTCCTCCATTTAGTGTCAAGGATCTCAGGTTTTGTCAGGTTTAGTGCAAGAATTTTCCTTCTATCTCATTGTCACTTTGGACAAACACTTTTCTAGTGTGCTGTTCTTAGCAGCACAGAATGGAAATGAAGCAATTCTTAGTGTGAAGCTAGCCAATGAAACAAATTTTAGAAAAATTTCATAAATTTCCCAGAATTCTGTCATTTAATTACATACTGCCATTTTAATTCTATATTCCTAAAATGGACCCTTAAAACAATAAGAAATTTCTGGGCTGCAAAGGAGTTGGAATGTGAAAAAATTTAGTCAGAATTATAAAAAATGAATGACTATACCAATGATTTTAACACAAAAGAGCATCAATAAGAATAGGAATAAAAATCCGGTACTGCTAAAGAGAGGAAAAAATATAAAATTTCAGTATTACTCATTCTAGCTCAATCTGCAGTATTTCCATGTCTAGGTTTTTCTTCTAGTTCTGGGAATGGTTCAGTGCTCTGTATCTTTCTACTTGGGTTGGGGCAATGCCAGATGAATACACAGTGGGAGAAGAACTCACTGAGAACAGCCCTGTGGAGAAGGACTTGGGGGTTCTGGTGCATGAAAGGCTCAACATCAGCTAGCAGTGCGTGCTTGCAGCCCAGAAGGTCAGCTGTGTCCTGAGCTCCATTAAAAGAGGCATGACCAGCAGGGGACAGAGGTGATTCTCCCCCTCTGCTCTGCCCTCATCAAGCCCCACCTGGAGCACTGCATCCAGTTTTGGGGCTCTCAGCACAAGAAAGCGAGTTCAGAGGAAGGCAACAAAGATGATCAGAGGGCTGGAGCACCTCTCCTATGAAGAAAGGCTGAGAGATCTGGGGCTGTTAAGCCTGGAGAAGAGAAGGCTCCGGGAACACCTCCTTGCAGCCTTTCAGTAATTAAAGGGGTCTTATAAAAAAGATGGAGAAGGACTCTTTGCTCGGGTAGATAATGATAGGACAAGGGGGAACGATCTTAAACTAAAAGAGGATAGATTTAGACTAGACATTAGGAGGAAATTCTTCACTTGCCCCATCCCTGGAGGTGTTCAAGGCCAGACTGGATGGGGCCTTGGCCAACCTGATCACCTGAGTTGGTGACTTCCCTGCCTATGGCAGGGGGTTGGAGTTAGATGATTCTTAAGGTCCCTTCCAACCCAAGCCATTCTATGCTTCTGTATTTGGCAGGGAATCAGTTGCCATTCTGTGATTTTTATCTTTGTCCAATACTGATTTTGTTTATCTATGCAGTTGAGTGTTTTCATTTCCAGAAGGACTCTGTCCTGTTGCGTACCATGGATTAGCTAGTCCAGTTCTTTCAGGAACCTCTCTTTTGCTGTTGATGTTTCCATGGCTGTAGGAAGCCTGTGTGCCTATTGTGATGAGGAGGAAGGACTAGCTCCTTAAATCCCTATTTCTGGAATTAACGGAGGAACTAACTATATCTATATGAACCCAGAGGTTTTTATGGTTCAAAAGTCATCATCAAGAGGTATATTTAATATATTGCATTCTTTCCGTCATACTCACTTAATGTCATGTCATCCATTGTCTTGGAGCCTCTTTGGAGAAGGGGGTCTGTAGGAGTACGCCTGAGCATTTAGCATTGCAGGTCACCTGTCCTGTGTCAGCTCTTCATACTACTGTCAGTCATTAGTACGCTGCCATCTCTGCCTTGCCAGGTATCCATTCCCCTTGTAACTAACAAAACATTATAAAGGAGGAATAAGCAAAATCAGAGCTAGAAAATCTTCAGATCATCTCTTCTGCCAGGGCAGGATCTTTCCTTTGTGTTCCTTTTTCCATTGTTCATTTTTAATTTAGTTCTCAACATCTCATGCAGTGATGTCTTACCTTCCATTTGCTCACTGATATTTTCAGCCTGTCCCTATGTCCTCATGAGTTACTGCTTACTGAAGCCGCACAGATTTAGCTCTTCTAATCTTTCCTGGTGAGTCAGTGCCTCTGGCTCCTGAACTGTTATGTGTCTCTTCTGTAACTACCTTCTATTTTGCTGGGATGTTCCTGGAAACAGACACAGGGTTGAATGTGATATCTGTAAAGACACCTCTGTTGGTGGATATGCCGGTCTTTATTTGGGAACTACGAAGTGCAGTTTTTAGTGAGGCATTGTGATTCTTTCAGTGGTATTTTCCCAGGTCCTTGTAATGTGTTATTAAGGATTTCTGAACTGTTTATACCATTGTACTAGATACAGTGGAGCTGCTGTCCATGAATTTGTCTCATCTCTCCAGTCCCATTGATACACTTTTATTCTATAGTATTCACTGGCAGTAAATTGTGCAATTCAATTGTACTTTGCATTGCAAAGGTTTTATTTTAAGAGTGCTGCTGAAAATTAATTGGGAATCCAATGGCAGTCTGGTCTGGTGGAAGGTGTCCCAGTCCATGGCAGAGGGGTTGGAATTGGATGATCTCTTTAAGGTCCCTTCCAACCCAAGCCATTCTGTGATTCCGTGACCCCTGATTTGTTGCTACAAGCATGGAATAATCTTTTCCTATGAAGTCATTAATGTCATGAAAAAGATTTAAAAAAATAAATTATTTCCCATCCTCTCCCATACTGGAAGGATGCTATGCTCCTGTCAAACAGAACAATTAGCATTTTTTTCTGTCAGGAATTCAAAATAACATCAGGCCTGATAAAGATCTCTGCAGAACCCTACTTCATAGTTCTTCTTTATTTCAGTTAGTTCTTAGTTTGTATAATGTAAAACTAAACCCAGCATCCTATGATGTCAGTGTGAATGCCTTGTGATAAGAAATTTCATGTTTTACAAAAGCCTGCTTATTAGATTTATACGGTTAATCTGTCAGCCAAGTTTAGAGTCTTGTCAAGGAATGGAATAATGGTGTAGGTTTTTTTTGCTTATTTGAAAGACCTAATTTTCATAATATTCAACTGCTTGTTATGAATGCTATTTCTGTCTGCTCAGTAAGGGACATGCATACTAGTTCTTCTGTTTCTTTTCTGGAAATGGTGCTAGGATGACTGACTGGTAGGTATCATCTTGTAATATCTTAATTTAACAGCACAACGTAAATGCTATTTCAGGGTATCAAGTTTCCAGGATTTTATAAGTACTCTATAAGTATATTGGAGACCTTGGTCAATTGTTAGGACTCTTAGGTACAGGTTATCTAGTTCTTCTAATTTTTTAAGTGATTATTCGTTTTGATTATATTTAATGGATTCTTGAGCTCGTGTTGGAGTGAAATGTGATTTACGTGATATGTATGCATTATCTTATTTCTATCTAAATACAGATCAGAAGTATTTCTTGAATATTTGCCTTTTCCAAGTCACTGTTGACAACCCAGTCTCATCTAAAGTTTCAAGTGGAGTAAATCCAGGGATCAGACACTGCCTCTGAACGTATAGCATGCTATAAAAAGATGTCTATGCATGCAGAAACTTGCTGCCTTCTGGAAATAAAGCCCTTAAACCCTCACTCCTTTGGGCATGTCTGGAGGAACAACTTGGTCTTTCAACAGGCTCTGAAGAGCAGCAGTTCCATACTTGCTCTGCTGAACCCTGTAAATGTCTAGATTTCTCCCTCTGTATCTGCTGTGCCCCTGCCAATAACAAGTTGCAAAAATCCTTAGTTCGCAGTTTGTAGGGGACAGCACTAAATACTGTTCCAAGTCTGTTGGGCAATATTCAGATATCCCTGTCTGCTAGAGAGCAATGCTTCTAGTTTCTCTAGAAAGGTATACATTTACTCAATGCAATTTGGAATATCTCAGAGGATCAAGAGAATCTGTTAAAAGATTGCTATATCAAAAATCTATGAAAAACAGGTTAGATTCGAACCAGTCCTTAGAATCAGAAAATATTCCAAGTTGGGACTCACAAGGATCATTCAGTTCAACTCCTAGGTTCCCAAAGGACCACCCAAAATATCTGACCACGTGTCTGAGAGCATTGCCCAAATGCCTCTTAAATTCCAGCAGGCTCGGTGCCGTGACCGTTTCCCTGGGGAGCCTGTTCCAGTGCCTGACCACCCTCCCAGTGAAGAGCCTGTTTGTAATATCCAGCCTGTACCGCCCCGGTCACAGCTTCAAGCTGTTTCCTTGGATCCTATTGCTGATCATCAGAGAGAAGAGATCAGCACCTGCCCCTCCGCTCCCCCTTGTGAGGAAGCTGTAGACAACTGCGAGGTCTCCCCTCAGTCTTCTCCAGGCTGAACAATCCAAGTGACTTCAGTCACTCCTCATATGTCTTCCCCTCCAGACCCTTCACCGTCTTATTATGCTCTTATCTAACTGTATTTTGGTCATTTTGTCCAGAAAGATACTCTGAGAGACAGAATTGGAAGCTTTACTGAAATCCAGAAAGATTACATTGGCCAGCTTCTTTTGGTCATCTGGATAGGTGATCTTATCATAAAAGCAAATTAATTTGTGAATTCATGTTGGCTACATCCACTGTCTGTGTTGTCCTTCATGTGTTTTTTGATAACTCCTAGAATAATCTTCTCCATAATTTTACCAGGCACTGAGTATTACTTACAGGCCTGTAATTGCCAGGATCTTCTTTCTTGCCCTTCTTGAAAATTGGGACCACATTTGCCAGCTTCCTCTCCAGATTCCTAAGACCATTAAAAAAATTAAAAAATAAATGAGAGAGGTTGTGCAATGACATCAGCCAGCTCTCTCAGTACCCTGGGATTAATCCCATCAGGCCCCGTGGACTTATATGCACCAAAGTGGAGCAGCAAATCCCGCACAAGTTTGGGGTTGACTCGGAGTTTATCGTTCCTGCAGTCACGGTCCTCCCATTCAGGGCAGCTGGGTACCAGAGCCCATCACTGGTGTTGAAGACAGAGGTGAAAAATGCATTAAACATCTCTGCTTTGTCTATATCCCTGTTTGTTAGGTGACCATCCTCATCAAGTATCAGACCAATGCTCTGGTCCTCCTTTTCCTGTTACCATACTTTAAAAAGCCTTTTTTATTGTCCCACACACTGCTTTCCAGCTTCAACTCTCATTGAGCCTTGCCTGCACAAATTCTCTCCCTACAAAGGTGAGAAGAATCCCTGTAACCCCGCAGAGGGCTGTGCTGCCATCCATACCTGGACAAGCTGGAACACTGGGCAGTAAGGGACCTCATGAATTTCAGCAAAGGCAAATGCAATGTCCTGCATCTCAGGCAGAATAACCCCGTGCACCTGTAAAGGCTGGGAGCTGACCTGCTGGAGGGCAGCCCTGCAGAGAAGAACCTGGGAGTCCTGGTGGACAGCAGGTTAACCATGAGCCAGCAACGTGCCCTTGTGGCCAAGAAGGCCAACGGTATCCTGGGGTGCATTGGGAAGAGTGCTGTCAGCAGGTCGAGGGAGGTGATCCTGCCCTTCTACTTAGCGCTGGTGACACCTCTCCTGGAGTATTGTGTCCAGTTCTGGGTTCCCCAGTACAAGAGGGATGTGGAGCTCCTGGAGTGAGTCCAGGAGGGCTACAAAGATGATTAGGGGTTTAGAGCACTTATTGTACGAGGACAGGCTGAAGGAGCTGGGCCTGCTTAGCCTGGAGAAGAGGAAACTGAGAAGGGGATCTGATCAATGCATACAACTATCTGAAGGGAGCGTGTCAAGAGGATGGGGCTGGACTCTTTTCAGTGGTGCCCAGTGACAAGACAAGATGCAATGGGCACAAACTGAAGCATAGGAAGTTCTGGCTGAATATGAGGAAACATTTATTTATTGTGAAGGTGAACAGAGCACTGGAACAGGTTGCTCAGAGAGGTTGTGGAGCCTCCTTTTTAGGAGATATTCGAAACCCGACTGAGTGCCATCCTGTGTAATGTGCCCTAGGTGATTGTGCTCAGCAGCGGAGTTGAACTAGATGATCTCCAGAGGTCCCTTCCAACCTCAACCATTCTGTGATTCTGCGTAGTTCTCCCACGTCACCCAACCTTGGTTCCGGTGACTGTATGCTTTCTTTTTCTGCCTAAGCACTTGAAGAAGATCCCTGCTTAGCCAGGCCAGCCTGCCCGTCCTGCTTGACTTCCAACATTTTGGAATTCCCTGTTCCTGTGCTCTTAGGAGGTGGTACTTAAAAAATGACCAGTAACATTGGACCCCAGTGTGTTTAAAAGCACTTTCCAGGGGACCTCACTAACTGAGCTGTCTGAAGTCTGCTTTCCCCCAGTCCAAAGTTGAAGTTTGGTGGCAGTTTTCCTCCTATCTCCAAAGATTTTAAACTCAACGACTTCATGGTCACTACGGCCAAGGTGACCACCTATTGCCACTTCACACACAAGACCCTCCCTGTTTACAAGCAACAGGTCCTAGAGGGCACCTTTCCTAGTCAGCTCTCTTAGTACAAGTACTAAGTTATTATCAACCACTGAATCATCTGGGTTCAAAGAGACCTCTAAGATCACCCAGTCCAACCTATGACCTAACACTAACGTCCTCCACTAAACAATATCACTAAGCTCTACATCTAAATGTCTTTTAAAGACCTTCAGGGATGGTGACTGAACCACTTCCCTGGGCAGCCTATTCCAATGCCTAACAACACTTTTGGTGAAGAAGTTCTTCCTAATATCCAACCTAAACCTCCCCTGTCGCAGCTTTAGCCCATCAAGGTGCTTCAGGAATCTCCTGGACCTTTTTGTCTCAGCTATGTGATATTCCCAGTTGACATCTGGCAGGTTGAAGTCCTGAAGTCTCCCATAAGGACAAGGACAGCCAATCTAGAAGTCTCTCTCAGTTCCTTAAGGAATAATTCATCAGTGTCATTGTCATCCTGGCCAGGTGGTCTGTAGTAGACTCCTGCAATGATATCTCCTTTATATTTGTTTGTATGTTAATCCTTACCCAGAGCCTATCAACTGCATTGTTGCCAATCGCAAACTCTGCATAGTCCAGTACCCCGTTACATAGAGTGCCACCCTCCCACTTTGCCTGCCCTGCCTATTCTTTTTGAAGAGCCTGTAACCATCCATTGTAACACACAGTCACAGACCTCTTCCCAACAGGTTTCACTTATGACAACAGTGACATAGCTGTGGAACTGGACTAGGGCTTCTAGCTCCTCTTGCTTGTTTCTCATGCTGCGTGCATTTGTGTAGAAGCATTTCAGATGTGCTTCATTGAACCCAGCCCCTCATGGCGCAGACTGAATGAAGGGTCTTGCTAGCATACAGTCCCTCAGTTTTTGGCATGCAGTCCCATAGCTTATCACTGGCAGACCCAGTTTTGTCCCTTTCCTCCTTCAAATCTAGTTTAAAGCCCTATCAATCAGCCCTACCAACTCTTGCCATTGTTTGATTGTGTTCCCCAGAGACTTAGAGGCAGAAACACAGATGAGACTGAGGGAGGTAGAGGAGAGGGGAGGAAAGTGTAACTGTTGGTTTTTACTTAGGTGCAATCAGTATGATAAATGTTTTTTTTCCTAGTCTCCAGTTCAGGGAAATGCCAGCTTTAGGCTGAAGTGGTGGCCTTTGCCATTTTCCCACTTTACTCCTGTCCAAGCAGCACATTTCCACTGAGGACATGCACGCTTGCCTGTCTGGAAGGAACTAGGAAGAAACACCAGATATGTTGCCCATTTAATGAACGTTTGCCTGTTCTGCTGCTGTAAGGAGCCAGAATCAGATGAGCAGCATGTTTCTAGGTGGGGAATATCACAGGTCTGTTGTTAAGTCTGAGATGAACCACTGTTGGGCGGTGGGTGGATCTGTGTTTCTAAGAGTACAAATGCAAGAAGAGAAATAAATACACAGAAAAGTCATTGACAAGAGTGTGCAGGGGTGGTCACAGTGCCATCCCCTGCTGTTAGGACAAATGTTTTCTTGAATGAAAGTCAAAGCAGCACTAGAACACTTACACTTTTAGGAAGGTATAATTTAGTATTTCAGTACAAAAACCAGTGTCTTAGCCTTTGTATGAAATAAAGTCATAGACTATCCCACAAGAACCCTCAAGGTCCAATTCTTGGCTCTACACAGGAGCACCCAGAAGTCAGACTATACGTGTGATAGTATTGTCCAAAGGCTTCTCAAACTCCAGCAGGCTTGGGGCCATGACCATGTCCCTGGGGAACCTGTTCCAGAGCCCAACCACTCTCTAAGTTATGAACCTGTTCCTAATATCCAGCCTGACCCTCCCCTGTCCCAGCTCCGTGCCATTCCCTTGGGTCCTGTCACTGTCACTAGAGAGAAGAGCTCAGCACCTGCCCCTCCGCTCCCCTCCTGAGGGAGCTGAAGGCCACCATGAGGCCTCCCCTCAGTCTTCTCTTATCTGCACTGAACAAACTAGGTGATTTCATCTGCTCTTCATGCATCTTCCATTCTAGACACTTCATCTTCTTAGCACTGAATGTAAAACTAAAAGATACATATAGGCCACTGGAACCTTTTTTGTAAGGCTTCTTTCTTGTCAGGTACATATTAATATTATAGTCTTTCCATAGAGTTCAAACAAACATTCACCAGTTTGGTTTCTTACCGCAGTATTTTATGGGAGAACTTACTTGCTTTGGGAGTTGGAAATCTTTCTAGCCTAAATATATTTATGTCCCATGCAACCCCATTTGCTGTTGTTCCAGCAGCATCTTTTAAGTTTAGTTACACTTGGTTCCTCATTGGTGTTTTGTTTTTTCACTTTACATTGATAGACCTGCGGTTCTTAACCCTTAGAACAGTTGACTTTTCTGGCAGATTTCCTGATATTTTTGGTCTGTTTTCTGTGAATTTGTGAAATCTGTTGTTTTATGGTTTATCTTTCAGTTAGTTTCAACAATCAACTTAGTGTGAAACTGAAAGTGACAACCAGTGACATCATATATTCCCTGTTCATTGTCAAAAGCAAGTCAAAAACAGCAGTCTTGTCATATTCAGTCACTGAGCAAAATCATCAGCTATCTTATTCAGGAATATCTGGATCCTATTATTAGAATTCTCTCATTAGAATTCTACATATGGGAACCAAGTTTTCTGTAGACAAATTGACAATTTTTAATGAAATTAGATAAAAGCTTTTATAGCGTTATCAAAATCCAGTGAGACTGGAGAATAAAGTGAGTATTTTCACTTAGATCCTAATAGACTTTTTCACACAAGAAGAGTTTATGTAATGTGTAAGCGGTTTTAAAGTGTGCTATCAATGATAAACAATGCTGTTTTATGCCCACCACATTTTTGTCTCATCTGAATAATCCATGTCTTTCAGTACTTGGATTTAACTCAGTCTCCAGGTCTTGCACTACAGACAATGTATGTATGGTCAGTCTAGAATCCAGGGTTAGCTTGTGAAGATTCTGGCTCCTTTCTACTATAGCATCGACTGGGCATAAAGGAAATGGCAAAGAACCTCAGTCCAATTCTGCATTTCCTGGGGTTTTTGATCTTAGTAGAATGTGAAGGCCCCACAAGCTGTTGCTTTTGTCACTGTAGAAAATGAAGAATATTTGAAGGGAGGGCATTAAGGAAGGGCTCTCCTGCTTCATTCGTTGACTGCCTTGTGGCCTGGCCAAAGCCAAGTGGATCTGATGTTGAAGCTAGAAACCTCTGCAGCAGCCGCTCTCTGTTCTGGACTTTGTTTCCAGAGAAGTGACATCTGGAGGACAGTAAATTTGGTTCTCTCCAGAAGTCTGCATACATTTCCATCACTTGCATCACCAGCTCCTTGGTCCTTGGCCCTGACAGATCCCCGAGGGAACCCTGCCTATCCCATTCCTTTCCGATTCCTACCACATGCTCCTTACCTTCCTTCTCATGACTTGGGGCAACACAAACAGTTCATGCTAGTGCCCTGAATATAGGCAATTTCAGTTCAAGTTTGCAGAGAGTTTTGCTATTGCAAGGGGCCTTAATTTGGTATTTGGAAATGGGAGATGGGAAGAAGAGGCTTCTGGATTGCACAGCTACAATCCTGAGCCTACACATGCAGAGGGGAGAAGAGGAAGGAGCCACTGAACAAGACAGATGGCTTTTCCAGAATCACACACTGATTTCCATCAACAGAGTAAAGCCAAGTATCTGTCCCAGTGTATTCTGGAACATGTGCCATTCTTGTTACTGCATGTTACATTAGGGTGATCCTTAATCTCCCAGTAGCTGTATGGAATTGCACCCCAAAGAGAGCTATGTGGTAGATCTGGGCTGTGATACGAACGCTATCCCTGTTTTCTTATCCAGTCCTATTCTACTCTTTCTCAATTTACTTTGTGGTGGACATCTCATTCCAGTGTGTTCAATACAGGCAAACTAACTCTTGGTCTTGAGATATAGTTCAGAACCCAACTATGAAAACTGGTTTGTTTATATGTATTGCAACTTTGGTCCCTTTGAGGCATCAACACCACAGCTTACACAAATACATGAGTAGATGCATGCAGATAAAGTCTATATTCTTGTGCTTATTCTCTTAAGTAGTCATCTCTTGCTCTTCAAGATGTTTTTGGCATCTTCCATGCCTGCACTGACTTGTAACCTGTGTTCATTCTGCTTCCAGCTGACATTGACTATCGTGCGGCAGACAGGGGGGCTGGGCATCAGCATCGCAGGGGGCAAGGGCTCCACCCCCTATAAGGGTGACGATGAGGTAAGACCTTGGACTGCATAATTATTGAAGCACCCCCTTTTCAGGGACTAGTTCTCTGTAGATGGACATTGGATTTCCATATGTAAGAGCTTTGTGGTCGTTGGACTGGGCTTTCACAGAGCAAGGTGGAGAGCAACCCTTGACCTGCCGAGGAGCCGGGGGCTGGAGCACAACTTCTCAAACATTCAGGCTACTGACCACCAAGAGCAGCAATGAGAGCAGCAGTTTCTTTCCCACTTGTGTCCTGATGTACAGGACTTAAAAGGAGAAAAGTACAGGGTTGTCTTCCACACATGATAGCATCAGCTGTGTTGTTCTCAACCTATTGGAAAAGGATTACTGTTTCCTGCCCTTTTCCTTTTTGTCACCTGTGGGGTAGCCCTGGAACGGGATTTTTTTTTCTCCTTTCCACCAACTCCTGAACAGAGTGACGTGGATGTCTTGTCCCCACAGCCAGGGTATGGGATTGGCAAGGGATTTCCCCTTTCCCTTAAGTTGAATGGGGTGGACTACTTTCCTTCCACACTTTACGTGGTTGAGGAATGGACTCCACTTCTTTTAACATAGAGTGTTTTTCCAGGGCATCTTTATTTCCCGTGTGTCAGAAGAGGGACCTGCAGCTCGTGCAGGGGTTCGTGTTGGGGACAAGCTTCTGGAGGTAAGAACCTAGCTAATATTTCTAATGACTAGAGAGTGGATGGAGAGGTGTGGGTTGATGCATAAGTGCATTGCACTAGTCTGTAAGCCAAATTAAGCATCTGGAGCTGCACAAGGAGAAAACAAAATCCCCCCTAGCTGAAAAAGTAGGTTGTTTAATTAACATTGCCATTTATCTTTGAGTTAGCTGCATGGGGTTTGCTGCCTTGTGGAGATGGTAGAGGTGATGGGAAGGATGAGGCTTCCTGTGGAAGAAAATTCCCCTTCATAGAAAGGGCCCCTCCTATGGTTGTCAGGAGCTACCTTGGAGACGTTGCAGAACCATAGAAAATCCTGAGTTGGAAGAGACCCACAAGGATCATCAAGTGCAACTCCTGGGTCCACACAGGAGCACCCAAAAATCAAACCATATCTCTGAGAGCATTGTTCAAAGCTTCTTAAACTCCAGCAGGCTTGGGGCCGTGACCATGTCTCTGGGGAACCTGTTGCAGTGCTCGACCATGCTCGCAGTGAAGAGCCTTTTCCTAATATCCAGCCTGACCCTCTCCTGTCACAGCTCCATGCTGTTCCCTCAGATCCTGTCACTGTCACCAGAGAGCAGAGCTCAGTGCCTGCCTCTCTGCTCCCCTCATGAGGAAGCTGCAGGCTGCAATGAGACCTCCCCTCAGTCTCTTCTCAGGGCTGAAAAATCCAAGTGACTTCAGTCTTCCCCTCTAGATGCATCACCCTCATTTGGACACTCTCTAATAGGTTTATGTCCTTCTTATATTGTGGCACCAAAAACTGTACACAGTACTCAAGGTGATGCCGCACTACCTCAGAGTAGAGTAAGACAATCACTTCCCTCAGTTGGCTAGCAGTGCCGTGCCTGATGCACCTCAGGATCAGTTGGCACTTTTGGCTGCCAGGGCACACTGTTGACTCATACTCAACTTGCTGTCAACTAGAACCCCCGGATCTATTCCTGTGGGGCTGCTCTCCAGTCTCACATCCCCCAGTCTGTGCATATATGCAGGGTTGCCCCATCTCAGGTGCAGAATCCAGCACTTGCTTTAGCTAAATTTCTTGCAGTTGGTGACTGTCCAGCCTTCTCATTTGTCCAGATCTCTCTGCAAGGCGTCTCTGCCATCAAGGGAGTCAACAGTTCCTCCTAATTCAATGTTGTCTGCAAACTTGCTTAGTATGCATTTGAGTCCTGCATCCAGATCGTTTATAAAAACATTAAAGGGATCTGGCCCTAAAATGGAGCCCTGTGGAACCCCACTAGTGACTGGCTGCCAGCATGATTTTACCCCATTCAGTACAACCCTTTGAGCCCTACCCACTAGCTACTGTATTACGTATTTAGGCAGCACATGCTTTGTGAGTACAGGGAAGCTCCCTTGTGGTGTAGCAGGTGAGGTCTGCTTGGGTTGCAGCACTAGGAGATGAGCTGTGTTTTTGTTGGATGCTGACTGCTAAGACTGGAGCTGTCTTTGTAGGCTGTTGGAAGATCTCCCCACAAAGGGAGGGTTGTGCCTGGCTCTTTTTGTCCCCAGGTGAATGGCGTATCCTTGCACTGTGCTGAGCATCATGTGGCAGTGGAAGCTCTGCGTGGATCGGGAAGCTCTGTCTCCATGACAGT
The DNA here is from genome assembly GCF_965140915.1 of Aythya marila. Lineage (NCBI taxonomy): Eukaryota > Metazoa > Chordata > Aves > Anseriformes > Anatidae > Aythya > Aythya marila. Next base: position 156,800,120 of record NC_139043.1, read on the forward strand.
CCTGCGGGAGCGGATGGTGGAGCCAGAGAATGCCATCACCGTCACACCGCTGCGCCCTGAGGATGACTACAGCCCTCGTGAGAGGCGAGGTGGCCTACGCTTCCCAGAGCGGCCTGAGGGGACACCTCCCACGGAGAGATACTCCACCTGCCTTATGCGCAATGAGAAGGGTCTGGGCTTCAGCATTGCTGGTGGCAAAGGTTCCACACCCTACCGGGCTGGTGACACGGTTAGTAATGATTCCTTGGGAGGGAAGATGCTCAATCCCAACTCTCGGCACTGCATGAGGGAGCAGCACGGGGTCTTCCTTACACTGCTTGAGGCAGCTAGGAACTCTGCCCAGGAACTCTGAGCTGCTGAGCCAGGCAGTCTGTGTCTTGCTGAGAGCCAGAATCTACTCTTAAGTCAGGGAAAGAGAGAAGTTCAAAAGGAGGTGGGGCTGAGGCTCACAGTTCCTCCCAGTGACATTTAATCCTGCCAGTGTCCTCTTGACATATTCTGGGCTCTTGGCCACATGAAGACTTTGCTGCAGGTGGCTCCAGAAGCAGAAAAGGGTTTGTGCTGAGTGAGGAATGAAGAGGAAGTGCCAGGGCAGGGGAGGGCTCTGCAAAGGGGAAAGAGCTGAGACCTGCCTGCTGTCAGGGAGTGATTCTGGAAAGCAATGCTCTGGTGAGGGGAGGTACAAAGCTGCTCTGACCTTTCTGATTGTCTTTCAGGGGATCTTTATCTCACGAATTGCAGAGGGTGGTGCAGCCCATCGGGACGGGATCCTGCATGTAGGAGACCGGGTCATCTCGGTGAGTGTGGGTATGCAGGGAAGGGCAGGAGGGTCTGGAAGGGGTCTGACTCGCTGCTCTTGGGACAGCAGGCACAAATGCAGCTCCCTGCCCTTCCTCAGACAGGAGATGTTTTCCTGTCTTTGAAGCTGGATTTTGAGGGTCTTTTTTTCATCTCCTTGGTCTTCTCTGAGAGTGCTTAATATTGCTGGTTGTCTCCCTGTCTTTTAGCAGCCTGTGACTGGCAGTGGGTACTGTTAACGTCTCCTCCTTTCCCTGAGTGCAGCGTGTGAGCATGTCCCCACAGGGACAGTACGCAATAGTCAGGGCTGTACTGGAGCGAGGTAATATGGGTGATATGACAGCACTGCCCTGGCTTGGTGTCCCTCCAGAGCCTTGTAGGACAGCCTTGGAGAGCTGTGCTGTAGCAGGATGTGTGGGAAGGGACGTTCTGAGGCACAGCTGACAGCTGCTCCCTGCCCAGTAGCAGGGGTCAGTATAGGCTGAAGAGGAGGAAGGCTGCCTGAGGGCAGTGTGGAGCTGGCAGGGCACATTGGAGTGCTTCCCCCTGCTTTCATTTAAAACTCTGGCCCCAGTTTCCCTTCCTGTTTGCGCCAGTGATATGGATCTCACTGCTGCCTCTAACCTCAAGCCTGCCTAATGTGTCACCTCCTCTCCCTCCTGTGGGGGAGAGTCTGCTGAGTCTCCTGACCCTCTTCCCAAGCTCGCATGCTGCCTCCAAGTGAAAGCTCCTGCATCCTGGTGCTGGTGGTGGGTTTCTGATCCAGCTGTTGTGGTAAGAGCATGTGTTACCACAGAGCTGGTGTGAGTAAACACTGATACAGCCTTGTCAGTGCTGGCTTCTGTCTGCTCTATCCCTAGGCTGGGAGCTGTGTTGTATTTGCTCTGACACAAAATTTTAGTGGAGCTTTAGCCCAGGTCCGACAGGTATATCTTGACAAGAGACTTTAACACCATGGTACAGCGTTGCTCCGTCCTTGCTAGGGCTTCCCCCCCCTCCAAAAATCAAGCATTGACCCTGACTGTTGCCAGACAGAATAGCAGAATCATAGAACGGTTTGGAAAGTTGGAAGGAATCTTAAAGACCACCTAGTTCCAACCCCCCTGCCATGGACAGGGTCTCCTTTTACTGGATCAGGTTGCCCAAAGCCCCATCCAGCCCAGCCTTGAGCACTTCCAGGGATGGGGGCATCCACAACTTCCCTGGGCAACCTGTTCTGCTGCCTCACCACCCTCACTCATCATGAAGAATTTCTTCCTAGTATCTAATCCAAATATCCTCTTTTAGTTTAAAGCAGTTACCCTTTCTCCTATCACTACACTCCCTGAAAAAAGAGTCCCTCCCCATAGCCTAAATTATTTTGGTTTTGCTCATCTTTTGATGCTCCACTGGTACAGAGGCATGACTGAGAGGCGTGATTACAGGCACACAGACCATCATGTGGTGTTAATTGGCTCTACCTGTGGCAAGAAGGAAACACAAGATCTCAGAATGGAGTTGTTGTGGGTTAACCCGGCCGGCAGCTAAACACCACACAGCCATTTGCTCACCCTCCCCCCTCCCTCTCTGGGATGGGGGAAAGAAATGGGAAAGTGAAGCTCGTGAGTTGAGATAAAGACAGTTTATTAAGACAGGAAAATAATTATAATAATAACAATAACAACAACATCAACAGTACTACTACTAATGATGTGTATGAAACAAGTGATGCCCAATGCAGTTGCTCACCACCGCTGACTGATGCCCAGCCTAACCCTGAGCAGCCAGCCCCCCCACCCTGGCTAGCCACCCCTATGTATTGTTCAGCAAGACGTCAGATGGGATGGAATACCCCTTTGGCCACTTTGGGTCAGCTGTCCTGGGTCTGACCCCTCCCAGCTCCTGTTGCACCCCCAGCCTGCCCGCTGGCAGAGCAGAGCGAGAAGCTGAAAAGTCTTTGGCTTGGTGTAAGCACTGCTCTGTAACAAGTAAAACATCAGCGTGTTCTCAGCACTCTTCTCATCCTAATCCAAAACATAGCACCCTACCAGCTACTAGGAGGAAAATTAACTCTGTCCTAACTGAAACCAGGACAGGAGTCAGAAGTCAAACCCTATTTACCCCTCCATTAGCAGATATATTTATATCCATCTTCACAGGGCATCTTCATAGGAAAGCAGATCTAATTCCCTAGTAATAGCTTGCGGTGTCTTCAGACTGCTTTATTTGAACCCAAGGCTCATGTAAGCCCAAGGCTACATGTAAGCCAAGGCTTACAGAGCTCAGGAGCACTGTTAGATTTTGATGTGGATGAAGGTTTTGCTGTCCTTAGTCCTCTGACACACCTCACTGCAACAATATGTGCAGTGTTATTGCATAGGTAATGAATATACCCATGAGCATGGTCTTCTGCTCTCAAGGATATTTCCTGTGCTGAACTATGTTCCGTCATAAAAGCTGTGGTGTTGAGCATCAGTTGCAGCTCAAATCTTGTGATCACTTAAGAAATCAGGTACAAATTATCTTTCAGGAGAATCCTTACCTGGTCTAGACTATTCACATAACGTCTGCACCTTCTAGCAAGCATCTAACTGTAGGAACTCCTGGCATCTGTGCCTCCTGGTAGCAGCTGCTATTCTGCCTTTCCTGCTTGTGGGGTTCACAATATCCACATGGTGGTGGTAGTGTTAAATCCTGAGGCCTCTCATATCTTCTTGGTGATAGTTGTCCTTGAGATGTTCTGCTCTTTCTAAGAGACTATGAGCAAGCTGTGTGAGTTTTGCCCTGTCTCTGGCCAAATCCGCTGCTGGGTCAGACATGTGGAACTGCCCTGGCCCAGTGATACTGGATGTTGAAGGAGTGCCTATTCACTTCAAAACAGTGCCCACACAGCATCACACAAATTCTGTCTTTACCACAACTCTTCCGAAGCATTAATGGCCCATTTTTATTGGAAGACTTTCCAGGACATGATGATCCGCAGAACATGCTGTATAGGTTTCTTGTGTTTCCGTACGGGGAAAGCAGTAGGGCCCTGGTTAAGATACAGGTGGTTTCATAGGTCCAGCAGGCAGAAGCCTGTTTGCCAAAGCCATGGTCTCTTAGTCATGCCTCTGTATCGCTTTGCCAAATATTTTTTGTTTTCTTGGGAGAAGAAATACAGCACAGCTTCATATTCTTCCCCTGTGCTCTATATCATCCCGGACTTCTCTACAGGGAAGGACCAGGATAGCTCCTTTTACAGTCTTCAGGGAGCTTTGAGTACATGGATTGAAGAGCCCAGCCTAGATCTTTCTTCAAAGATAACACCCCACAAAACTCACCGGTGATTGATTACTAACTCTCCAGCCTTCCTCATACTCCAGTGTCTCTTATGAATAGCACCTGACACAATTGTGACAGGCATCTTGAGAGTCGTCTTGGTAGTGGAAGATGGGGCAGAAAGCAAACGGGACAGGGAGCTGCATGGGGGAATGTTGGAGAGTTTGAGTCATTGGATGGGAATCTAGCAGGGAGGGTGCAGGATGGGGAGCAGTGGCTAAGGGCAGCTATTTTGGGAGGGATAGAACTGGGAGTAGAAGGAAGAATACTTAATCTGGGGGAGCCTGAGAACAGTAGTAGTACCAAGTGATATGTGAGGGTCCTAAAGAGCAGTCTGATCACTAAGAAATTTGCTAGAGATCTATAGCTCCCTGTGGCATGGACAGATGATACTCTTTCCCTTCCTCTGTGCATTCTGATAGCTTAACTGCTCCTGTTACCCTTGCTCTCTTACTATGTAGAGACACAGCAATAATGGCCACTGAAAACTAGCTATCCAAGAGCTGAGAAGGTATCATGATTGCCAGGCAATAGAGAAGCTCATGCTGAAAATGCTGTCAAGAGCTGTCGTATGTAACATACCTCTGACTCAGGGAGTTCTTGCGACCTCATTCACTGGAGTCTGGGGAAGTACTACTGTATACTTGTGCTCTGACCATTCTCATCAGTGGTGGAAGAATAACAGAGCTCACTTTTCAGAGTGGAATGCATGAAGTCAAGAGTGCATGCTGCTGCTGCAGGTCTCTCTGTGAAACATGTAGGGCCTTCATCTGGTGATAAAAGCCTAAGGGCCAAGCCTCATCTGCGTGTCATCTTTGTTAAAAATTGCTGCATCCCTCAGACAGGAGGACCTAAGAGGATCCTTCCTTACCAGTCCACTAGATGGGAGGCAGCTGCTTTTCCCCATTCCCAGGTCCAGCCCTACAGGCACAACCAGCCATGGATTTGCACAGACAGGAAAGGAGGAAGTACTTTTTCAGGCTTCCATATAAAGATTAATGGTTCTTATAGGGCATGAACAACACGAATGGCTTAACCCTGTTTCTACCCAATGGCTAATCAGGTTTAACGTTTGCTTGCGGAACATACACGTGCACTCCCTCACTTAACCACCATGCAAATTCACATTTGCATGTCTCTTCAGTTTCTGGCCCAAGCATCAAGTTCTTCAAAGCTCTTTGGTCAGACCCTGAGCCTTTTATTCAGTCTCTGGGCCAGCTGCTGGGTTTTTCCAGATACTGGATTCCTACTTGCTGGCTAGTTCAACATGAGTTTTACTAGTGGGTCTTGTGCTAGTACATATGCAGAATAAAGAACAAATTCACATAGTAAATAAGAACAGGGTATGATAAAAAGGTAGAGCAGACTGTGTTGATCAGGCACAGGGCTTGCCCAGACAAGCATACTGTCTTGCAGCCTGCTTGCCTGTGATCAGCCTCTCTTGTTCTCTACCTTCTGTTTTCCCATACTCCTTCTTCCCCTCTCCTTGCCCCCTCCCTTTCCCTATGTGTGATTCTTCCCCTAAACATCCCATAAAAATTTTGCACATTGGCACAATCCCTTTTAAAACTTCCTATAGTGAGTTTGCTTTTTCCTGTGAGGGCTGTTCTGACAGCCCATGATAATCTTCATTACCAAGGTCACATTTCTTCAGTGTTACCTTTTGAGTGATTTAATGATCCATCCATGAGTGTCTTGAGACTTGTCTCTATCACCTGCTTTTCATTAGATTTGTGCATCTCTCTTTTTAATTTATTATCTTTCCTGCTGATTGCCTTTTATGCTGAACAGCCATTACTTTTGCATCCTTCCTACAACCTCCTCCTGCATGTATGTGCAGGCTGGCACATCTTCACATCCTTGTTAGGCCTCTGTAGTTGGTGCCAAAGATGTCCCTTTGGGACAGATGTCTGAGTATCAGAGGACAGGCTGTGGGGCTGAGAGTTTCCTGACTGTGTCACAACTAGGAGTGTAGGGCTATCTCATCTGCTTTTTATGTGATAGTCAGAAGATAACTAGTGAGCAGGGCAATATTGATGGTCTGTCAGGCTGATGGTCTGACAAAAACCCCGCTGTAGGCTGAAGCCTCCATGTCATAAGCAGAATAAACACACTTCACTGTGGATCGGATAGTTGAGGGTGGTGGTAGTGTTTATAAAATTTCTGGACAAAGCCTTGTCAGATTGTGCACAGTCAACTTTGCCCAGAAACTGCTTTCTTGAAAGGAGCCTGGGAACCGTTACAATATTTCTGGTAATTAGACAGTGAGGAGTCAGGCTACAAAATCCAGTTGCTGTGGCTGTTAAAAAGTCATGTTATTATTTCATAAGCTCATCAAACTCCATCTTAACAGCTATTATTTTCATGTCATTGCTGTTAATTTTGGAAAGCTATTCCAAAAACTATGGACTAGAAACCTTTTTAATTTTCAATGTTAATGTTGTCATGGCAAGTTTGGTGCTTCTGGCAGCATTCTTTAACTTAGCTCTCCCCTTGATACTCTGCCCCTTGTACAGAATAGCCTTCCTCTTGGAGAGCAGTCACATCCTTCTTGTTCCTGTGATTTTCTAGTCAAGCTAGTTTGTATCTTGTTTTTGTAGGAAAGGCTCTCTGTTCCATTTCTTGTCTCAAGCATTTCTCTGTGCATTTTGATAACTTATGTTAGATTTCCTTATTTCGTTAGTGTGAAGTGTGAGAACAGTATACATTTTTTCAGATGAGGTCTCTTCAGTGGTTTGTACAAATGACATTGCTGCTTCCATGTATGTACTGGAAGTACCTCTCTGGTCACAGCATTGTCTCTTTCACTGATACCATAGCAAAACTATATTTGTATTCTTGATATTATTTGTCATAGCATATTGGATAATGTCTTCTTGTCCAAAATATTTCAATTTTTCTTTTTGTGTCAGCCAGATAATCACTGCTGACTAGCTCAATCTGTTTGTTGTTGCTTCCAAATCTTCTTATACCTGTGGTACACTTTTTATGGCTTAAAACTGACAACACAGGACTATCCTCCCAAGACTGCCTTAACGTTGCCCATCATGAGGGAACAGCGGTCCAGTAGCTAGCAACAGGTCCTGTCACACATCAGATTGTGTCCTTCATCTCTGCAGTGCCTGTGTCTGGGCTCTGAGAGTGATTGATATGGGCAAATGCCCTAGTTCAAAGGTAGCTGATGCCATGGTACATTAGTGTACTGTGACATCGCTTCTGGGAATCACTGCTTTTTGCCTTCCTTCCATATTAAGATCTTTGAACCCATTCCTTTAATGCAACCTCTTGGGTTTCTTTTGTCATGGCCAAGTAGGAAAGCTGGAATGCAAAGCCAAAAAGGAGTCATAGATACTTTCCTGATAATGAATGAACAAGGGCATAGTCTTGACAATAGCTTTGTAGCACTCCAGGAGGTACAGCATCGTCATACTTAGTGTTTTTAGTCCTCTGGAGCCTCACTGATGGTGCTGGGGCCTGGAGGTTTGGAGGGGAAGGTGAAAGGGGTTGGTAATCTGTTTGGAAAGAGGATCGTGGTCAGCTGGGAATGAGCAGGTGCCCATGTCCTTTTGCCAGATAGGAAGAAGTGGGGTAAGTTACAGAGTGCTTTGGTTACAGACTTCTGGGAAGGGGCAGGTTTTCACAGAATGGGGCCCCTTAGGGTGCTTTGCTAAGGGCTTAAAATGACAGGGTGTACTCGTGTGATGGTCTGACACTGAGTTTGCGGGTTGTTCTAGATCAATGGGGTAGACATGACAGAAGCCAGGCATGATCAGGCAGTAGCGCTGCTTACCGCATCCTCCCCCACCATCGTGCTGCTGGTAGAGAGAGAGGGTGCAGAGCAGCTCAGCGAGGGAGACTCACCAGGCGTGCCACGAGTGCGCATGCACTCCCCACCACCGCCTCCCAGCCATGGGGAGAGCCCACCTGAGGAGACACCTTCCTGCAAGGAACTGCAAAGGAACCATCTGTCTAAAAGCCTGGAGGATCAGTATCCCATTGAGGTGAGCCTGTCTGTTAGAACATGGGATAGTGTAATCTTTGTACTTCTTCATATGAAAAAGTGGTAGTCTGATGAGGGCTGGCTCACTGGGTTGTTGGAGCACTACAAAGTAATGGGTAACCCTCTTGTCCTGTACCTGTGGGAGTTTACTTTGTGCTCACTCACACAGAACATCCCTGACTCCATGTTTTTCAGTGTTTGTGGTTTTTATGTGATATCCTTTATTCTCTGTGACTCTACCTCTTGTTCCTTCAAGGAAATACACCTTGTAAAAGCAGGTGGTCCCCTAGGACTCAGTATCGTAGGAGGCAGTGACCACTCAAGCCATCCATTTGGGATTCATGAACCAGGTGTCTTCATTTCAAAGGTAAAGTCCTGCGTGGGCAGCCTAGCAGTGAATGATCCTGAGATATTTAATTATTGAGGTTAAGATGAAGGATTTTTTTGTGAGAGTATTAGAACTCTTTAGCCAACAAACGCTACCTATCCATGTGCTCACAGATTTTACTCTTTCTTGACTCTATAATTTCACAAGGAATAGAAGTTAGGTTTGTTGGTCTATAGCTCTCAAGATAGCTCTCTAGAGTACTTCTTTGTAGATTTGAGTTGTACTGACACTGTCAGTCCTGGTACAGTAAATGGTAGTGACGTCTACCATTTATAATGGTAGATGATGCACTTACGACAATAGTGCTGCAGTTAAACATTTGAGTTTTTTCAAAATTCCTGTGAGAAAGTTATTTCCTGTTTAGTCTGGCATCAGACAGAGCAAAATAATGAAAAGATGACAAAGGTTTTACTCAGGTGAAAAAGCTTGTATGAGACCATAACATATTGAATGATATTTTAGAGCAAATCTTACTTCATTTTGTGCCAATGTTAAATTTTTCATTGGTGAAGTACCTTGATATTTGTTGTGGGTTTTTGAGATAGAAGCAGTTTAATGAAAGAAAAGCAAAGTCTGTGCACAAAAGCAAAAGGAAAAAAGATTATTCTCTATTTCCCATCAGCAAGCAATGCTCAGCCACTTCCTGGAAAGCAGGGCCTCAATACATGTACTAGTTGCTCCAGAAGACAAATGCTTTCATAATGAGAGTCCCCCCCATTCATCTCCCTTCATCCCCCTCAGCTTTTATTGCTGAGCATGACATTATATGCCATGGAATATTCCTTTGGTCGATTTAGGTCTGCTGTCCTGGCAATGTCCCCTTCCCACCTCTTGCCTACCCCAAAGGCTACTGGAGAGAGTAGCCTCGAGTTGGAGAGAGTCTTAATGTTGTGCCAGCACTGCTCAGCAATAGCCAAAGCATTGGTGTGGTGTCAGTGCTGTTCTAGCTACAAGTGCAAAGCACGCTGCTATAATGGGCTGATGTGGGGAAAGTTAACTCCATCCCAGACAGAGTTAGTACAATATTAAAAAAAAAAAGTCCTACAAGATGATTACTATACGATCACCTAATTGAAAGTTAGCACCATGTAATAACATTACAGAACATATTAATGGACTCCAAACTGTGTGGCAGTTTTCAAGAGGTAGGATGTCAGTGAATGGGAGGGCTCCCAGATGGATTTTGCAAGGATTTGTACCAGACCTGATGCTATTCAGCCTTACCAACTGTGTGGACATAAAGCTCAAATTGCAGCCAAGAAACTGAACAAAAATATACTGCAATTGTAATTCATACTGAGGAGGAAAGATGGAAGTCACTTTTTCCTCTTCAAAGAAATACACTTTAATGTAGCTAAGCATGAGGTTTTGCATCTAAATATAGTTGGTGTAGACCAGTTTTCCCTTTTACACTATTTTGTTCTGGAAAGCAGTAACTTTGAAAAGCTTAAAAGCATCGTAATAAATGAACTGTAATGTGAGTTCCCACTGTAAAACAGTCATCCAAGTGATACTCGAACATGTAATTAGGGACCGTGAAGGGAACCAAAACTCATCTGAAGGCAGTGCTGGCTAAGCCAAAGCCAAAATCTATAGTCAGTCGAAATACCTGCAATTTCAAAAGATTTTAGATGGAGAAGAGGAAATAAAAGTGACAAAGATTATTCAAAACTACAAACATTTTTCAAAACTTGAAAAAAAAGTCATATAATGAAGGGAGGAAATTGTGAAGTACCGAGGGATGCTTTTTCCTAATGAAAAAGAAGTAAACTGTACGTTGGGGGAAAAAAAAAATGGTCAGACAATATTGGGGTGAAAACTGAGGAGAGGTTTGAAATAGCAAGAATAATTATTCACTGGGAAAATTTTCAAAGATGGTCATAGTTTCTGCAGCCCTGAACACCTTCAAATTGAGGTTAGATATCCATGTGGGACATAACTGTTAAAACACACTTTTCCTGAGTAGAAGGCAGTGGTGCATAATGACCTGTGATAATCGTCCAGTGGGTTAGTTGACTACTTGTGGCCTAAACAACAAAAGTGGAAATGCCATTTGAACATTGTCCAGTAGCAAATAAATGGTACTATAAGCAGTACCAATTTTATCAAGTTTTGTCAGGTGTCTGAAAATCTGTGTCCTTTCTGCTTGTGTCACAGCCTCCCTGCTGTCTTGATGTATGGACAATTTTCAAGGCATTTGCTCAATCTTTGCAACATCAGCTCAACTTTTGTGGCATTAAGGCTGAGTTTGTATCTCTCTGGCTACTGTCTTGACTTCCAAGGTACTGGTGATTTAGCACTTTTTTCCAATGCTTCAGAAGTCTCCAAATGAGAAGGAGTTTGAGTGGCATGTACATGTACATGCATGTACACTGCGCTTAAAGGATAGAACTCACCTTTTTATGGAGGCTTCCTGAAAGTCAGTAACGCAGTAATGCACCTGAGCAGCTTCTTCACAGATATAACCTCTTGGGAAACTGTATCTGTGGAAGTCAAAACATGCCTCAAGATGTTGGAGGATAGCATAGGGACATGATAAAAATTGGCCCTTACACCTTCCTCTGCTGAAGTTGTAACACTTACTTGCTGTTCACATGTTTTTCAAGCGTGTCTACAGGCTTTATCAGTGTATCTCCAAGGAGAGATGGAATTTTCTTTTCTAGATGTAACATTAATGATTCTTTGTAGGTCATTCCCCGTGGGTTGGCATCTCGCAGTGGACTCCGTGTTGGGGACAGGATTCTGGAAGTGAATAGTATTGACCTGCGCCATGCTACCCACCAGGAAGCAGTGAATGCCCTACTCTCCAACACCCAGGAGCTGACTGTGTTAGTAAGACGAGATCCACCACCACCTGGTATGCAGGTAGGTTCTGAGTAATAGTGCTGGGGTAAACTGCACTCTCTTCTTGATAGAAGGCTCAACTCTGAAGGCAGTTTCTTATCTAGTTGGAAGTCTGCGTCTAGGATACAGCCAAACTTCTGGCTAAAGTTTCTGGATCCAGAGGAAGGCCACAAGGATGATCAGAAGGCTGGAACACCTTTCATATGGAGATAGGCTGATGGAGTTGGGGTTGTTCAGCCTGGAGAAGAGAGGCTCTGGGGGGAACTTGTAACAACCTTACAGTACTTAAAGGGGGCCTACAGAAAAGAAGAGGAGGGATTTTTTCATCAGAGTGTAGTGATAGGGCAAGGGATAACTGTTTAAAACTAAAATAGGGCAGATTTAGATTAGATATTAGGAAGAAATTCTTCATGATGAGGGTGATGAGGCACTGGAACAGGTTGTCCAGAGAAGTTGTGGATGCCCCATCCCTGGAAGTGCTCAAGGCCAGGCTGGATGAGCAATCTGATCTAGTGGAAAGTGTCCCTGTTCATGGCAGGGGGGTTGGAACTAGGTGTTATTTAATGTCTCTTCCAACCTAAATCATTCTATATTACATTCTGTAATTCCTTTGTGGAGGAATCCATTCTCATATAAGTACATACACGGTTGAGGGCTGTGGAGGGTTTCTTGCCAGGGCCATGATGATATTGTGATCATAATTGATCATTCTCAGATTTCACAAAGACTGGTCTTGAATAGGAGACAGAAATACAGAAAGGGCAGAGCCGCTGTGCCAAATCAGTGAAACCAATTCAGGTCCCTTTCGCTATATTTAGAATATGGCCAATTATTGAAACTTTTTCCTCAACAATCCCAGCCTGAACTTAACCCAGAAACAAGGAAGACTGTATCTGTATTTGCAGGAAATATGCATTGAAAAGGCTCCAGGAGAGAAGCTGGGCATCAGCATCCGGGGTGGAGCAAAAGGTCATGCTGGAAATCCATTTGATCCCACTGATGAAGGCATCTTCATTTCTAAGGTACCGGACCACGAATTCTGCAACTTGGTTGCATGCAAGGACTGGTAGGGAGAAAGTTGATCCTTGTGGGAATTTGTTTCGTGTGCTTTCTCCACTTTTCACTGGGTACACTAATTCTCCTTTAGTTTTTATTTTTTTCTCTATCCACTGAAGCATGTGCTTGTGTTTCCTTTCATATTTCCTCCTCTACAACATCTGTAAATTTCTTTTCTCGTTTCCTATGTTTATCTTTATTTTGCCTTGCATTCTTTCTTTTGCTTCCCCCAAGTGCTTGTGGCCTTTTTGCTCACTGAAACATGCATTCATTTTCCTCCTTTCATTGAAAGCATTATGAATTAATTCCTGACTGTACTTCATGTGCAGTGCACCATGTGTGTAATTTTTCCCTTTTCTTTGTGACTCCTCGTGTGCATACTCATTTGTCACGTTGCTTTTCCCCAGGAAGTAACACACATTTTATTTTCAACAAAATACTATATATAAGCTTATGCTTCTCCTGACCTTTGTCAAAAAGTACTGCATCTTCTTTCTTACCAAGGGAGCATAGTGACAAGGAGTGTAATTTTACATCCCTTGCTTGCTTTGGATGTTCATATTAATGTCACTGTTTCCCTTTCTAGCTCATATGTTAGGGTGGAAACTCTGCCCCTACTGTAGAGAGTCCTTGCTGGACGGTGGACACTCCATAGCTGCCAGTTAATCCTTTGTAGTAATTGGCTGCTGTTGCCCAACTCTATGGAGGACAGGCATGTTCTTTAGGGATCCTTGGTAAAAGTAGGACTGGCCACAGGGCTGTGATTGTAATTAGAGATTTACTATTTCATAAAAAAAAAAAAAGAAGTTAACAACCGTCATAGCTTGTTATCTACAATATCTTATACTTAGTGTTGTCCGTAGGTTTGTGCCCGGTGTGGCATGGCAATAAGTACACAGAGTCAGAATCCACGCAAAGGTCTTTTAATTAAATAATTAATTATATAACTCTGCAGAGTCAGGTGCTTGGCAATCTTTTGCAAAGCAAGTAAACCTCTGACTTGAATCACTGTAATTTATACACAGCAAACTTGTGAAAACTCATCTTTGGCTACTTTTGGTTGGCTATTACAGCTCACCTAACTTAACTCCACTGAGTTTGCACGTTAGAGGAACAGCGGGGGGTGGGTGGGGCAGGGGGCACACCAAATCCCACATTAGCATACATTAGCATTTTCATAGATGTGATTTTAATATGCTAATGACCTCTCAATGAGCAAAAGATTACTATAGGTCAGTCTGGGGCTGTTTTTCTCCGTCTTGTTTTTTACCTTTTATCGCTTATCTTCCTTGCTTCTGCTAGCTTGAGGCTACATGTCTTTTTTTCAGCTAAAAGACTACACAAGCTATAGAAAACTACACAAGCTACAGGCCTTCCTATTTTCTTCAAGGTTTTCTTGTTTTTTTTTCCCAGCTTTGGGACTGTAAGTGTGGCTTATAGTTGCACAGAATTTCTAAAATTCTCAGTTTCATGGGCTTTTCAGTCATCTGGATGGACCCTGTTACCAATCAGTGTGTGATACAGTCATAGTCTATCGGATAGTTATTGATGGTTTTTGGATATCCTCATCTTCATCTTCTTGTTCCTCTGATGGCCCAGCCTTGTATTCTTCATAGAAGAAGGCAGGTACTGATCTCTTTTCTCTGGTGACCAGTGATAGGACCTGAGGGAATGGACTCAAGCTGCGACAGGGGAGGTTCAGGCTGGATATCAGGAAAAGGTTCTTCACCAAGAGGGTTGTTGCACACTGGAACAGGGTCCCCAGGGATATAGTCATGGCACCAAGCCTGTTGAAGTTTAAGAAGCGTTTGGACTATGCCCTTAGTCATATGGTCTGAATTCTAATTTTTGGGCAGACCTGCGTGGAGCCAGGAGCTGGACTTGACCATCCTTGTGGGTCCCTTCCAACTCAGGATATTCTGTGATTCTATGATTCTTCCTGATGGTCTCCGTGTTTACTTAAGCTTAACTCCTGATGTAAAATCTTGATTTTGCCCATTCCTTGTAGGTGAGCTCCTCTGGGGCTGCTGCTCGGGATGGCCGTCTGAAGGTGGGAATGCGGATCCTGGAGGTGAATCATCAGAGTTTGCTGGGAATGACGCATACAGAAGCAGTACAGATACTGCGAAGTGTGGGTGACACACTCTTGGTGCTGGTGTGTGACGGCTTTGATCCTAAGGCTGCAGCTGCCATTGAGGTAAAGAGTGAAGTGCAGGGTGCCCTTGTAGTGACCAGTACTGCAAGGATCCCACCTATTCTGCAAAGAAGATTGCTAGATTTTCCAGCCTTTCGCTGTAGATTTTTTTTAGAGTTCCCACGTTTCGAAGTTTGGTCTCCTGCTGTATGAACTGGGAGTGATTGCTGGTTCATAAATCAGAAGTCTCCCAAGGCTGTGTATCTTCTGCTGATTACAGAGCTGTTTCACTATATCACTGCACTGACTAGAAATGTAGTTTTCAAACTAATTGTATCTGGTATATTTTATGCCCATTTTTTCTTGTACTGACTGATGTTACTTTTAAAGTAAATTTCTGTTATTGGAGATCACCTTTCCCCACAGGAAAACACACATAGCAAGCCTGTGCCTTATCAAATTTCTGAGGTTTAGCAAGTAAGCTTTTTTTTAAACCTTCACTAGATTAGATTATGTGCTCAGTTCTTGGTAACCTTACCCTTTTCTGTACCTGTTTCAATTCAGATTCTTCTTTCTTAGCCCTCAATTTCCTTGTGTAACTGACCATTGAAATGAGGTTTTAAGTTGTGAAACAGTTCTGACTTGCCTAGGAGCGTCTTAGTACTCTACATCTGGTAGCCCAGGATATATAATTTTTTGTATGGTATACTATGGGCTTTCACCATGTTTATTCCCCTTCTATTTTGTAGATGTCTCCAGGAATTATTGCAAACCCTTTTGCTACTGGTATTGGGCGTAAGAATAGCCTAGAAAGTATCTCGTCTATTGACCGTGATTTAAGCCCTGAAGAACTGGAGATCTTACAAAAGGTGAGTATTCTGGCTACAGCTGGGAGAATGATGTAGAGTGGAAAAAGTTTCCAAAAATCTCAAGTTTCTCCCTCAGTGCGTGGAATCTGCAGTATAATGGATAATGGGCTTCCTTTTTATGGGATCAGCAGGTCCCAGCACTTTTATCAGGAATACACTAGGACATGACTGAAATCTTCATGAGGCTGCAGGTGCTCCATGTGAGGAGAGAGCACTGGGTGAAGTGGCTCTAATTTTGGTCTCTCCTAGGAGATGGAAATGGTGAGAGAAGCAACTCAGTGGGAGAGAGAAGAAATGGAGAAAGTGGTGAGAGACTTTTCATGTAGTGGAATCTGTTCTTGACAGCAGTTCTGCTAAGTCTGTGAGCCCTAAGGAGAATGCCACAGATTACCTCTACCTAAATGTGATTGCCGTGGGGAACTTTGGGCCGTCTCTCTCCATAGTGCACCTCTCAGTTACCGTAGTTGCTTTTTGGCTTTGCCATACCTTTCTGTGTACTTCTTTGATGGTACTTACTGTTATTTGTGGAGTTTGTCTCTGTTACCTGCAGGTACTTTCTGACCAAGGTTTTCTCAAAGCTGCAACTTTGAGGAAAATGGCATATTATTTTGGAAGTCCCACTTTAATCAGTTCTGTGTATACAGCACTCCATGATCAGACAGAGCTTTTCTGAGCAAAGATGAGAACACACAGCTCAAAGTTGCACTGAGTTTGAAGAATTGACCCTGTTAATCAATCAGAAGTTTGTGCTCTTCAGTTTTCATGGCCATTTTTCTGATTGGTCATGAGAATTTTGTATTTCTACTCATTCTTTCAGTCTTTCACAGAAATAGATTAGTAGAGACAAGCCCCTCAAGTACTTAGGTTTTCTAGTTATCCTTCTTAAAACTGTAATTTATCCAGTCAGATCCTTTTTGAAAATTAAATTCTTCAGTACTGTCAGTTGTAAATCTGTTCTCCTGGCAGATTAATGTGTGTACATGTTGCAGGCAGTTTTTCAGGTTTCCAATTTAGATCTACTTTAATATTTCTGTAGGTTCTATTTGTAGTTGTAATTCCTCAGCTGAATGGATTTCACCAAACCTGTTTTTTTTTCTGTGTGCGTGGTTTTTGTTTTTGTTTTTACATTTGCTATACCCCAAGAGCGCAGTTTTGTTGGCAGTTCTGGACGGAGATTATCTTTCTAGTTCAGTTAACATTTGAGATTTTATTTTTTTATTGTTTTGGAAAAAACAATATTGTTTTGGAAAAAACAATAATGGGTACAGGCTGTAATAGTACAGAACAATGAACAAGAAAACAGCCTTACGACCTTTCAGTCATGCAGTGTGTAATCATTAAATATATGTATTTTATATTTACATAATCCTACCCTGTCTTCTGGTCCATGACTGGTATGGGCTATGCAGGAATATGACTTTATGAAAGACTGGAGCAGAGAGACAAACAGGTTTCAGCATGTTACAGATCCCTTTTGAAACTTTTTTCACCTCTGTTGGCATAAAGGTTGGTTAGATTGACATCACCATGTGCAAGAGTTGGATAAAAGCTGTCTGTCCTAAGGATCTGCAAAGTGTTCTGATGGTGTTTGAGACCTATACGTATAGGAGAAGTCTTCCAGTGGACCATATAGAATACTAGAGTAATTCAGGCAGAAAGGGACCTCTACAGGTCTTTTGGTTCAGCTCTCTGCTCAGAGCAGAGCCAACTTCGATAAGATTTATTCTTTTCACATAAAATTCTCCTTCCTTGCCTAGGAAGGAAAGTAGAGTGGTATGTTGCGATTGCAGAAAAACTATTTTTGTAGTGTTACTGTTGCAGCAAAGAATATTCCTACCAGTTTTAAATTGGTAGCATATGGATCTGAAAGCTCTCTAATAGCCTTCAGATGTTAGAAGTCATTACCCATATTTCTAAAACCTTTGGATAAACCAAGAGCCATTCCTGCTTCAAAACCATGTAGCTCTGTCTAAGCAGGTTGCATTATTTCAGTCTTAGGTAGGTAAAGGCTTTTCCAAAATTTATGCTGAGATTACTTAAAAATACACCCAGAAACTGTCAAGACAAACAAACAAACAAATAACCACCGAAGGACAGAAAAGCTTTTATGGTTGAGTGGGTAGCCTTGGCTGCCTCTCATTTTAAAAAGTACTGGTGGTGTTATGATTGCTTTTTATGAAAAATTTGAACTTGAAAGATTACTGTGAGTTTGAATATCCAGTTTCACGGATAATACTTGTCCAAAATATGTGTAACCAGTTCTAGTGTAGACTTTAGCATAAGTATCCCTAAATATCCCATTGGGTCCTGTGATCCACCAGAGTATTATTGCCTTCTCATGTCTCTCATTATTGTCTGGAGATTGAGGGTGTGATGTGGGGCATTGATTATTTGCTAGTGGTAATGCAAAGAAGTTTTCAAAGAGGCGAGCTAGGTGCATACCAGAACTTTCAGGTGGCTCCTTCTGCATTTCTCAGATGTATTTCCAGCCTTGGGATTTCTGGACCATCTGGGTGCTGCTGTTTGGGAGCAGTCAAGAGGGTTGGAATACGCAATAGAATGGAGAAATTATGCTCCTTTTGTCCACAGCCTTTACTCTGCAGCATAGGTTCTGGGGGAAAAGTCACAAAATGCACAGATATCATTCTTCCATTATGACAAATAACATATATTATTACCTTCGTCTTGCAATTTTGAGGCAAGGCTGTAGTAGGGTGTGTGAGATTAGTCACTGGTGACTCTTTTATGATATTCCTGTGCTGTGCTAACCAGATGGTTTTAAGCCCTGCCTACAATTTCTGTCTTTCTATAGCCTTTTGGCTGTGATGCTATTAACAAGCATGTGATTTTTTTACATCTTTTTCCTTGATGGAAAGGAAAGGCCTGTGCTCTTTAGATTTGTTTTTCCATTCCCTCAAAGCTTCCCCAGTCTGTGCTCTGTCAAGATGTCTGTTCTAGCAATAAGCAGTCTTCTCCTATCCCTCAGTGATGTGCAGTTTGTGCTGTGTGGGCAGCTTTAGCTCCCCTTCCTTTTCCCCAGGATTGGCCCTGCTGAGGATCTTAGAGACATCTGCCCTCTTCCCCTCCTCTGGTGACAACCTGGCTTGTATTGTGTAAGGTGTCTGTTCCCATTTGTTTTGCTGGCAATAACCCAGCTCATGCAGAGTGCTAACTTCTCTTTCCCTGAGCCCAACTCGTGCTGGATTTCTGCTTGTCCCATCCTGGTGCCAGCCCTGTTCTGTTCATGCCTCTCTGTTCTCCCCTCAAATTATTGCCCAGCATGGTGCTGACCTCTTTCCCTCTCTCTTTGCCTGCACTGCTTGGATGCTGCTCTGACTCTGTCCTGTCTCATGGAAGGAGTGGATGCGTAGGGAGCGGGAGGCAGCCACACAGCAACTTGAGGAGGAGGCGGCGGAGGTGAGGAGCATGGTGGGAGGGTTGGAGAGTCATAGAAAAATGCCACAACTGGATTTAAAGGCTAGAAAAATATCTAAAGGTAGAAGCACTCATTCCCCTCAGTTTGTGTTTTCACCTCACCCCTAACCCGCCCCCTAAAAGACTTGAGAAGATACCAGGAATGAAGAAGTCTTTAATGTGATTGAGAAAGTAATGCTGTAAAATAGTGGCTAAAATTTGAAAGCCAGACAAATTCAACTGGAAAGTAAAATAATACAAAAGTATACAATGAGTTTGAGTTAAGGTAGAGAAAAGATACCACTTGCTCAAATAATTCCATCTCCAGACTGGAAGTCTTTCTGGATGCTATTTAAAACAAAAACCAATCTGGTATGTGTGTATATCATATGCTTTCCTCCTCCTGTAAGGGAATGGATGTGTGCACACTGGGGCAGGAGAAATGGTGAGGATCTATGCACCAGTGGATGACCAAAAGCCCATGTGGCATGATTCCAGCAGTTTTTCTCAAGGCCAGCATCTATTGTGTTTCCCTATGGATGTGTTTGGAACACTTCCAGGTTCACTTCCAAGTGTGGGAACTTCCTGCATAGTTTGGAAATAAGGTCTTGGTTATTACTAGGGGTGGTTTCCTTTCAATTGCTCTCTATAGTTGATTTAGTTGACTTTTGGCCTGATCTCTTCCTGGTGTTTGTGTTGTTTTTGTTTGTTTGTTTGTTTGTTTTTGCTCCCCCCTTTGCCCCTCTCCAGAATATCACGAGTGAACCTTTGAGACTGGACTATCGGACCCTGGCTGCTTTGCCCAGCAGTGGCTTACAGAGAGTCAATCGCACTGTAAGTGAGGGGCTGTTGAGTTGTGGGTCCCTGCACGGGAGAAGCTGTGATCATCCCCTTACCTGCCCTCACCTTGTGCACTGGTGTGAGAGATGATGGTCCTCTCAGCAGAACTGTAGTAGACTTCCAACACTGAAATAGGAGGGAGCTGTAACAGGAAGATTAGAATTAGCAAAAGAGGAGAGCACAGAGACAGGTTGCTTCCCATTTTGGAAAGGGAAGCGGCCTCTGTAGTCACTGAGACACAGAAGAAGGTGTTTCAAACAAGGCAGAAAGAACAGCTCAACAGGAGAAAAGAATATGTGTGAATGAGAGTGTGTGGGGCGTTGTCATAGAAGGGGGCAAGTACTGAAAGCTGCAGAATAGGGAGGGGAAGATTATGCTGGACACAGAGGACAACAGTATTGTGTGCAGAGAAAAAAAGGGATGTAGGGCACTGATAGCAAATGTATTAAAGCAAAATCAAGACCCATCTAGAACTGCAAAAGGCAAAGTAGGAGTGATTGCATCATCACAGCCTTGGATACTTCTACCTCTCTGCATTTCAGTCCCTGATATACAGTGGCAACTCAGTAAAGAGAAAATTCAGATTTCACAGATTTCACACATTACTGTCATCCATCTTTCCTGTGTTCAAAGTCTCAGTTTACCTCTCCATCTCTATTTCCTTTGGTCTTGTTTTGTCCTCCCTGTATCATACCTATTCTACTGTGTTTCTGCCTGCTTCTTCAGAGACACATCCTGAGTCTTAACCTCTATTCCTTTCCTGCTGTTGCAGCTAGACCACCCCTTTGCTGATATCATCAGAAGCTAAGTATCTCTTGTCTTTCCACTGCCACCAGACCTGATGTTTTCTGTGTTCCCATTCCACTGTTTCAGGATCATCTCTTTTACATTTACTTGTCTCCATTTCATCCATACATGTCTTCTCTCCTATTCGTCTGTCCTCTCATTGATTTCAGGCCCTCTTGCTTTTCTAATTTCACACTGATTAGAGATCTTCTTTGCCATCAGCTATGACTCATATTGTTACACTCCATGCTCCCCAGCTTTGAGTTTTCTCTCCTGGCTGTTCACAGAGAAAACTTTTATCAGGAAAAGGTTTAAAGTATTTGTAGCATCTCTTCATGTAACTTAGTAGCTGGAAGCAGGGAGATAGCCAGCCCCATGCAAGCAGCTGCCTCTTGCTGAACAGCCCGTGTCTTCCAGAGCAGAGCAGCATTGGGGAACTTGTGCCTTAGCGGTCTGTGTCAGCCCAGGAATGCTGGGCACTGGAATGTGCAGCCGGACACATTGGAATGCCAGGGTGTAAGGGCGCATCTATAAATGTCCCATCTCAGGGGAAGGGCCAATTAGTGCCTATGTTTATCTTCTTCCAGCTGTCTTTTGCACAGCCTTGTCTTTGCTTTGTTTCAAAAAAATATATCTGCTCAGACTGTGAGATATGGGCTTCAAGGCCAGCAAGGTTCTGGCTTTCCTTCAGTAACTGCACCTAGCTTATTTGATGACTGACTGGAAGATTCAAGCATGGATCAGTCCAGCCAGCAGAAATCCCTGCAGCTCAGTTAGCAGGTTGTCTATCCGCAGATAGCCTGCCTGGATTAAGAGGGCTAATACTATTGCCCTATTCCCATGGTATGTTTCTTTTTCTTCCTATACTTAGCCCAACTCTCTCACCAAGTACTATTTCCTAAGCAGCGTCTTACATATCTTCTGTTGCTGTGTAATGCCCTGCAAGGGACTGCAGGGCCTGCTGTTCTTCACACTGTTGAGCAGGAGTAGGTGCAGACCTCTGCCATATCTTTGCTGTAGTTTGCAGGTGGATTTTCTCATGGGGATGCCCCAAGAACTGTGCCTAAAGAAAGGGCAGATGGTTGTCCAAACTACAAATGTTCAGTTGAAAGCTGCATAAGAATATTCTTCTCAGTGATGCCCTCTGGCCGTGCCAGCTTCTCAATAACTCGGTCTTGCAGAGCACCCAGTGCACTTGAAATTCAGGATAATACCGTCACATTAATAAAGGAGCTGTTGTAGTCTCTCATTTTTCTGCATATTACAGGCATGAAAACTATACCCATGAAAGATTGGCTAGCCACAAGAAAACATTTAAACTCTTATTTTGCTTTCTGGACTAAAAGAAATGGAGAAGACACATCTCTCAGTAACAGGTCACCATTGATATTAAATTAATAATCTCTACTATCTAGTCTGAATTTCTTCAATTTCTAGTCGTTGATTCTTTCTCTGTAGCAGTGAGATTTCAGGTTAGGGCAAAGTGATAGATCAGAACTGTAAATGCATTTTCCATGGAGTATGCATGGTAAAATAGTATTGGCCTCTCTGCTGGACTGTGGAGTGACAGAGGCAAGGCTGGGAAAAGCACACTGCATTGCCAAAATCTTTGCTTACCCAAAACAGAAATTGTTACTTGTTTGATAAAAATAGTCCACTGTGGAGAGGAGGGAGAAGGGCATCCTGCACTAGAATACAGTGCTACAGCAGTAGTGCTGGAGATTAAAGGAGGAATGTGTGAAGCTCAGTTCCAGTCATGTCTGTGAACAAAACAGGGCTTTGAGGTCTAACAGACCTCATGGAGTCTTGGTGAGATGACCACCTCCACAGTGCCATAAAAGTGTCATTTATCTTTTTTCCCTTTGTGTGAGCAGGGCAGGCCTTCGTGATTTTGGGATTCATCTGGAATACACGTTGGTCAGTATTGTAATATCCTGTTTAGCAAGGGAAAGTGGCAGTAGTGACAGAGTGGTCTGCCTGTAGGACCAGCAAACCCACCTTGCAGTGGTGGATTGCTAGTAGTGTTCTCATTACTGCATCCACAAGCAAACAAACAAACACTGTTCCTGAAAATACTTTTTGTCTGGTGTAACTTTGTGTGTACTGCAGCTCTGCTAGTGTAGATTGTGGCATTTTGTGAAAATAAGGTTGGATTTTTGGTTGGGGGTGTGTGAATTGTTTGATAGCATTCTTACATTGGAAAGTGACATAGCTACAATAACAGTATTCCTAAGGGTTGCACAGGCTTCATTGTCTGAAGAAATGTGATAGGAACCAGGGCTCTGCCATCTACTGCATTAGGTTGGGTTGGGATTTAGGGGCTGGGGGAGGGCCTCAGAAATTCCTGAGCCTCTCCGCTGCCATTGTAGTCACCAGTCCATCCAGCCCTTGAGAGCTATTTTTGTGACTGCTGCCGTGACATAGGAACTGTAGAATGTGCTCTAAGCAGAAGGGGTCTTTCTGCTCCACAGCAGGCAGTTGGACAGAAGGAGTTTGGAACATTGTTCTGTGATTATCTCTGCTTCCCTGAAGAAGGCTTTGGCTGGGGTAACAAGCACTCTTTTATAGTATTAGAAGAGGAAAGGTCAGTGCTTCATCTTGGATGGGTACAGTTGATCCTAGGCAGAACTGGAACTCTGTTTCAGTTCTGCCTTCAATAAGAGTGCTGAAAGAGATCAGTGCTCTGTTAGCTATTATTTAGCTCTCTGGTACTAGCAGTTGATAGCATATTGATGAAATGGGACCATAAAAAGAATGATTGTGCATGCAGATATGATGGATCTGCTCAGGGTGAGCAATATGGTGTTATTGTGTGACTGTATGGAAGTGCACTGGAGCAAGATGGGAGATGTTATTCTGTAAGATAGTGCTGGAGCTACTTGAAAGTGTGCTGGGGTGAGACGGGTGATATTTGGCTATGTAATGGTGGAGCTGAGAATGTGCTGCCGTGACGTGGAACACTGTGTTTGTGCAGGTTTTGGCAGTCACTTTAGCTAAGGAGAAGCAGTGTTATTGTTGAGTTGCTGAAATGTAAGCTGGAGTATGTATGAGAGCTGGAAAAATGCAGGAGTATGCATGTGCCTGTTGATTACTTGGTGTATGTATTGCATGCTGTGAGAAAAAGTCCTCTCTTGGAAATTGTATTAAGGATCACAAAGTCGGTGATAGAGTAGAAGAGAGGGAGGGGATGGTAGTATGGGAAGTAGTACTGATATTCTTCTCTCCCCTATCCTTCAGCATCAGCAGCTGCTCTCTATTTTCTGCCTCCTCTCCTTTACTCTGTTCTCTTCATTTCTTTCTGATCATTTTGTTTCCTCGCAGCTTATTCAGTATAATAGGGCCAGCTCCAGAATGGAGGGTGACTGCACTATGCTGTCTCCACCAGTGGCCCAGGATAGCCGGGACTCCTCCCCAGAAACAGCTGCAGGCCTGATCAACAGACGTGTGCCTGGCCTTCCCCAGGACCCTGCATCACCCAACCAGTGTGCAAGTGGGGCAGAAAAGCCCCAGCTAGACAAGCAGGATCCCACTGGTTGCCCCCTGTCCCAGGACCAGATGCCAAAGATGCCAGAACAAGAGTGTATGATCGACTCTCAGCCAATCCTCTTCAGTGAGAACCCCTTTGTGGTGGCTAACCGAAAGGGGAAAGCAGCAGGCAAAGCTTGTCTGGGGGGCCCACCCCTGGGCTATGGCAGGGAGGGAGTGCTGAAGACCAACCTTTACTTCAAGGCAAGCAGTCCCATGGCATGCTGTGTGTGGCATGCAATCACACAGTTAAAGCCACTTGCCTCCTACTAAACCACCGTGCATGCACTGGGCCCCAGATGCCAGGCAGCACGAGGCCTGTGCAGGGGCTGGTCCTATCTAACATACGTGCTTCTGTGTGCAGTGGCAGTCATTCACTGACAGTCAGTGAATTGTCCTCCAGCCACTAACGAACCCCAGTTATTGCCAAGTATGCATGCTTCTAAGCCCCTCTTCGTGAGGAGGCAGTGATGTAAGGACTGGGGAGGACCTTCTCTTTCCTCCTCCCTCCCCCCAGCTCCACCAGTGTCTCTATGGGCAGGCAAAAATCAGGAACAGTAGTGTTCCTTGTCTACAGTAGTTGTGAGAGCAGGAAGTTGGCGGGGCTTGTAGAAGAAGGGTAACGGTGTCACACCATGTGTTTGTATCTGGGCCTGAACAAACACAGACATTATTAGACCCCTGAAAGCTAAGAGGCAGTGCAGCTGACTTAGTTAATCTACAGCCCAGGAGCATGCTGTTCCTTGAAGTGACATGTTTCAATATATCTAGGCTTTCAGTTTTCAAGGGAGAGCTTTGCTTTTCACTGTGGAAC
Organism: Aythya marila; assembly: GCF_965140915.1. Classification (NCBI taxonomy): domain Eukaryota; kingdom Metazoa; phylum Chordata; class Aves; order Anseriformes; family Anatidae; genus Aythya; species Aythya marila. Next base: position 156,824,888 of record NC_139043.1, read on the forward strand.
ATGTGTATTTATTTTCTTCACTGCTGCACAGCAAACAAGTAGCTGAGCAAGGACGACTAGGCCCAAAAACTTGTCTGCTCCAGGTTAGCACTGCACCCACTTCCCTTCTTCCTTTATGAGCCTTTTGGTAGATGCAAAGAGCAAGAGAAGCAAAAGAACACTAGGCAAACACCATACCCCACCCAATACATGCACACACACAGAAGGAAACAAATCAAAACAACACCTAGCTATAGTTTTCTTAGATGTTTATAGCCTAGTTCCTTGGTGAGAATTTGTTTTTCACATATGTGTAGGCATTTTAAGAATAGGACAAGGCATGCAGTGGCATCTCTGTAACCTCTCAGTATATTCAAAGTCTGTGCTATGGACATAATAGGGACATATCCACCTTCAGAGTTAATGATTCAAAAAAGCAGGGGTTACAAAGCACTGGCCCTTTTTGAAGGCAGGTTTTATGCCAGATCATCTATCATCAGTTAGCTTGAGCTAATCTAATTCCACATTGCTGTTGAAAGGGATTGATTCCCCTTGTCTGTATGTTCTCCTGTGTGCTGACACCAGAATTTTGTGTCAGCTGTGTTAGGAAGCTTAAGTATTTTCTTTGCAGAATTAGCTTTTTTGTAGAACGGCTCCCTCCTTGATGGATTGGTAGGCTGTGTGTTGTCGCATAAGGAAGGGTTGGACAGAGGTACTAAGAAGCAGGGTGAGTGAGAGCGTAGCAGTGGCATGGAAGTAGATGTGTTGAGACTGCCACATCTCTGTCACTACAGTGCTAAGAAGAATCAGATGTTTTCTGTTCTTCAATATAGACCTCAGATTACATCTCCTGGCTTGGTCAGTAGACACACAGTTGCCCAAGGCTGACCTGAATCCAGTTAACAGGATTCACTAGTACATGAGTATGGTATTAATTGCAAAACCCTATTTACTTAAACAATTCTGTAAATCCCAAACAACTTGTTTCCATCTTTAGGCATCTAAAATACTTTTCAAATCATGCTCCTTATTCATGTGCACAGTATGGTAATTATCGGGGGCTCTGCCGTCTTGTTGCAGCTGTTGGGGTTGGCTGTAGGCTGGCTCTCTGCCAGAACATTGCTGGTCATAGGCTCCTACAGAAGGGGTGAGAGCCCTGTCTTTCCTATGCTCGTCTGGTCATAAAGGGTCTACAATGGTTGTGGCTGGGGATGAATATTGTCTCCTTTCAGTTGGGAGTGGCTTTTGTTGCTTGGTGTCTATACAACACATTGTCTGTCTTAACTGTGGTCCAGCCTGTTGAGGCCTAACAGGAAGTTAGGAGGAGAAGATTCCAGGAATGCCTTACAAGGCAGAAGGCTTCAACCTAATTCAGTTGGCCTTGCAAGGCATTTTGATGTGATCTGACTTCTAATGTTCAATGTAATTCCCTTGCTATTTCTGGTACTTTTTGCAAGTTTCTGCCACGTAACAGCTGTCATTGGACCAATGCTAACTCTGGTTTCTTGTGGTGAAGTGACCAATAGCTGGCATCAGGCCAGATATCAGTGGTCTCCCTTGCCTGCTGCTGTCACTGCAAAGGGAGATACATGGACGTCGCTGCTGTACAGTAACTAGCTTTGTCTTCTCTCTTGCAGGCTCCTGCGAGTGAGTCTGGGACAGGAATTTCCCGGAGGGAAACCCCCTATTCTCCTAGTAACCAGCAGGTGAGACTTCGCCCAGGACTGGCAATGTGGGGAAAGGCAGGCTGGCATGTGTCCAGGAAAAGACAGCACCAGGGCAGAAAGGTAGAAGAGGCCAAGGTTAATTTCTGTATTTCAGAGTGATACCTTTGTGGTGGTGAAATATCCACCACAGGAGGCATCTAGAGAGCTAGGGAAAGAGCTCTGCTTTTTCAAAATATCTCAGAGACCTAGGAATATAATTAGCTAGTCATAAACTCAGTGGAGAGTTATTGCTCTGAGGGTTAATGAGCCAGGGGAGTACCTAGAGTGACTACAAATGATAGTTGTCTGTCTTTTTTGAGAATGACCTCACCAATGCTTTACATGAGACTGTATTAAATGATGTCAATTGGTACTTCAGAAGAAATGGAGAAGTCAGGATTTGGAGAATCATCTCATGTCTATAAACCATTGCTACTTGGCCTCCCAGTCTTATCCCTAGTTTTGTCTGTGACTGCTGGCAACCAACGTCGTCTCTTCAGAAGAAAATCAAATCTGCAGCAAACAATTATATGTTAGCCTACCTTTAGGGAATGATTTTCTAAAACACTGGTTAGAGGCTAGTTTTCAATCTGAAATGTGGGGTGGGTTTTTTTTGTCTTAATTTCATGCAACTTTTGATGTTTGACAGCATTATTTATCCTCGCAAACTCTTCTTACCCATATCAGCTTTGATCTTTTCTTTTAAATCTTTCAAAGTCTTTGATTTCACTTTTCATCCTAGGGCAGTAGGTTTCACAAGTTAAGCCTTTTGAAATGAGACCACTCTTTCTGAAAGTGGATTTTGAAATTTTCCCTTTATAGGCATTATGTGCAACTGCATTTTGTATTAAGAGGGTGTGGTTTTCTCCCCCTTCTCAAAGGGAAAGGGGGAGAAAATACAGTAGAAAGGTCTCAAGGGTTGAGATACAGACAGGAAGATAACTCAACAGTTATTGTCACAGGCAAAACAGTCAGCATAGGGACATTAATGAAATGTATTACCTATTACTAACAAGCTAGAGCAGTGAGAAACAAACAAACGAAACTACGAACACCTTCCCCCCATCCACCCTCTTTTACATCATCCCCCTGAGTGGCACAGGGGAATGGGGAATCAGGGACTGTGGTCAGTCCATAACACTTTGTCTCCAACGCTCCTTCACAGTCACTCTCTTCCCCTGCTCCAGTGTGGGGTTCCTCCCATGGGATGCTGTCCTTCCTGAACTGATCCTGAATGGGCTTCCCACAGGCAGCAGCTCTTCAAGAACTGCTCTGATATGGGTCTGCACCATGGGCTCCATCCATCAGGAGCAAAATACTCCAACGTGGGTCCCCCATGGGCAACATCTCCCCCCACATCACCTCCTCCTGCGTGGTCTCCTCTCCACGGGCTGCAGCTCCAGCCCAGGGCCTGTTCCGGCAGGGGACTGCCGCAGGCCACATCCACCTGCTCCACCAGGGGCTCCTTCGCAGGCTGCAGCGTGGAAATATGCTCCATGTGGGACCCATGGGCTGCAGGGGGACAGCCTGCTCCATCAGGGGCCTCCACAAGCTGCAGGGGAACTGCTGCTCCTGACTGGAGCACCTCCTGCCCCTCCTTCTTCACTGACCTTGGTGTCTGCAGGGTTGGTTCTTACTCCTGCTGTTGTGCAGCAGTTTTTTCCATTTCTTAAATCTACTCTCACAGAGGTGCAAACAGCATTGCTTACTGGCTTGGCTCTGGCTGGCAGCGGGTCCCTTCGGAGCTGGCTGAAAATGGCCCTTATTTAACATGGAGCAGCTGCTGGATTCTTCACACAGAGGTCACTCCTGCAGCCCTCTGCTACCAAAATCTTACCACGTAAATCCAATACAGAGCTGTAATGAGTTGAGTACTGTGTACTCTGTTCTTACTCATTTTGCATCTGCTGCATTCCTTTTGGAGTGTGACTGCACTCCTACTATTCAGACCCAGCAGTTGCCAGATCTTTTGCTCAGTCATATCAGCAACCTGAGCTTGACAAAAGCTACCTTTTTTTTCTCTTTGTTAATTTTTAGCTTGCTCAATGAGGTGAATCGCATCATCTTGGGATGAGGTGACCAGTAACACTGACAAAGGAGAAGGGTCAGGACCACATGGCTGGGGGTAGCAAATACAACTGTGGAGCTGTAGTCAGCAATAGCTCACTCCATCTTCTATTGCCTCCATAGCCTATCTTGCGTCTTCCTTGATTCTTAGATACTTTGATATCAAGTGAGCACCAGATACACAGTAAGACTGGAAGAAGATACTATTCATTAAAGTAATGGTATTTCAGTGCATTCTGTTTCAGCTCCATACATTCATTTATTTGCTTTTTTGACAGCAGATCCTCAGAGGTGTATTTTGGGCTGTTTACCTGCCAGTTTTCTTTGAGATTAAGGTCTTTTTATCAAGAAGTATTCTTGAGGTGAAGATGATACTCTTCATTCTACATTGGAAAGAAATCTAGATATTGCCAGCAATGTGCACTTGCAGCCCAGAAAGCCAACCATATCCTGGGCTACATCAAAAGAAGCATGACCAGCAGGTTGAGGGAGGTGATTCTCCCCCTCTACTCTGCTCTTGTGAGAACCCATATGGAGTACTGTGTCCATCTCTCAGGCCCCCAGCACTAGAAGGACATGGACATATTGGAACTAGTCCAGAGATGATCAGAGGACTAGAGTACTTCTCATATGAAGAAAGGCTGAGAGAGCTGAGGATGTTCAGCCCAGAGAAGAGAAGGCTCCGGGGACACCTCCTTGCAGCCTTTCAATAATTAAAGGGGTCTTATAAAAAAGATGGAGAAGGACTCTTTGCTTGGGTAGATAATGGTAGGACAAAGGGGAACGATCTTAAACTAAAAGAGAATAAATTTAGACTAGACATTAGGAGGAAGGTCTTCACTGTAAGGTAGTGAGGCATGGGAACAGGTTGCCAGGAGACGTTGTGGATGCCCTATCCCTGGAGGTGTTCAAGGCCAGGCTGGATGGGGCCTTGGCCAACCTGATCACCTAAGTGGGTGACTTCCCTGCCTATGGCAGGGGGCTTGGAGTTATATAATCCTTAAGGTCCCTTCCAACTCAAACCATTCTATGATTTTGTGATATTAATTTACTCTGAATTTAAAGAACATCAGCTCTCATTTTTAACATCAGTTAAAAAACAAGCGCAGGTCTCAAAGGGTGGCCCTGTATCTGTTCACAGGGTGGTTTAGGCTGGAAGGGAACTCAGGACTAAGACTGCTTGGAATAGACCCAATTAGATCAGGTTACTGAGGTCCATGTCCACTCAGATTCTGAACACCTTCAGAGACAGACAGTCCAAATCTTTCTAGACACCATCTCCAATGTTTCAATGTTTGAGTACTGTCACTGCAAGTTTGTTGATTTGGGTGTTTTTTGTTTGGGTTGGGTTGGGTTTTTTTGAATTAAACTAGCATTTGGTTAGAATGTCCCTAGTTCCAATGTGTCATGGGCAGCTTTTGTGATACCCCCAATGCTTTTTGTTACAAATTAGTGACTCGGGTTCTTGAAGATGCTTTGGTATCACAGTTAGTGAAGCATTAGTCTAGTGGTATTCTCCAGTTAGTGGTGTTCTCCACCTGTGTTATGGACATGAGCTTTCTGTCACAATTACTTAATTTAATACTTTGTGAATCAAAGCCTTGTACAGCAGTCTCCTGCATGTCAGGTAAGATTACATGTATATCTGGTAGATTTAGTTCTCTTTGGACAGTGAATGTTACACAAAATGGAACGGGTCCCCCAGATGTGGCTTGCATGTTTTCTGGGATTTCAGGAGACTGACCTTCAGGTTGTTGCTCCAAAGTAGAAATTCCAAGAAATGGCATCTCTAATTCTTTGTCTCCATCTAGTTTTAATGTAAATTCATTGTTTTTGACATCTTGTACTCAAACCTGAATTTACAGGCTTATTTCAGAGCTCAGAGAATTATTCAGAGAAGTCAAGTCCTTTGTCCAGAGGCTGGTGTCGTGATGGTATTGCCTGGCCTTGAGTTCTGCCAGCTTCTGATGGGGAGCAAGCCAGGTGGGGGGGGAAGGATCTGTTTGTGGTGGGGTTGGGCATACATTTATGGGAGACGGCAGTGGGACTTCCTCCACGGCAGGCAGCAAGGACCTGCAGGGGGCACTGACAGCTCTGGGTAACTACAGTCTCTGTGCTGGGAAAGGTGCTTGTCTCAGCATCTCATGCAGGAACCCTGGTCTCTTCATTTTCTCTCCATTTTCTCCCCTGGCAATCCTCTGGCGTTACCTCTCTCCAGACACCTGCAGCCACTCGGCCTGCTCACCTGTCAGGCAGGGAGACCCGCTTTGTAAGTGCCCGTTGGTGTGCAGTGTGTGCTGTTGCTCTGTGCTGCTCTCACCTGGCACCGCTGCTCGTCTCATCTTCCGCCAGCTCTGCGCTCCCCAGCTCTTGGTCTTGGTGTGCACCGCGGGCTCAACGCAGAGAGCAGTGCCCAGAGCAGCCAGCCAAGGCATGAAAGGCTTTTCCCACTAGACACTGATGAGCTGGCATCTGGGAGTGCTTTCTGGCAGAGAAGCTGTGGTGCTGATGGCTTTGCTCGAGTGCAGTAGCAAGTGCAGAGTGCAGGGGATGTAAACAAGGGCCAGGATCAGCTGAGCCGGAGCAGAAAAGGAGAGGGTGGGGGTCAATGCATGGAGATGCACTGAGAGGTGTGAGTGCCTTCTCACATCACAGAGGAACTAGGAGCAGTTCCTCTTGTGGGAGGGCTCTGGACATGGGCTCCCCACCTGAAGAAGGTATTTCAGGGGTTGATATGGAACTTCAGATTTTCTCTGGTACAGGGGAGAGGGTTGTGGGTGAAGAGTTTTGTATATTTTTTATTTTTGTATGGAGCAGGGTTAGCTAAAGGGTTTTTGCTTGGTCTTCACATTTACACCTTTATTTCTGTTTTCAGGCTTCCATTAATTTCATTGCATCACAGGATGATAGTAAATCAGTAAGTACATCTGTTATGAGACTTTGTTGTAATGTCCTTATGCATTCTGCAGTGCATAGAGCTTACCTGTTCCTTCTGTGTGTACTTACTTTCAGCCCTGTAAGTTTCCATGTTGGCTCTTGTACTCTCCTTCAGTCCTCCATTATACATCAAGTTTGTACAAATGCACTTAAATATTCCTAATTTGATAACTTGATGCAAATGTTCTTGCAGTTTTTATTCCTGTTTACACTTGCAGCTTTCACTTGTGTTTTTGCTGGCTTATTCAAGTTCTGCTCCTAATCTTTTTAGTATGTGATGTTTTGTTCACTTCCACACAACAACCAGCAGTGATGGCATCTAGGTCAAATCTTAGACTTTTGTGTCCACTTATTGTTCCTATCTGTGTCTGCATTTCTAATTGGAGGCCTAGCTGGTTCTCTATTCATTTGCACTTCCAGCTTTTGCCAGTACTCATTTATCACTGATTTCCCAACTGCATCTCCCATTCATGACGCATACATTTGCCCAGCTCCAACATACTTGTGCCGTACCCCTCTGACCATTGTAGCTGCCACTTTTATGGCAGATTCTTCCCTGTGACCTGGGCTTTCTCTTTGTTGTTTCTGTTATCACCTTGACTTGTCTCAATCTCTTTGCCTGTACAAAGTACTTGTACCAGAGGCATTGCTTTGTGTTTGGTGTTTGCTTCAGTAGCTCAATTGAATTGAACTATTTGAAATGAGTAGAATTGGGCTCAGGTGCATGGATTTGTCTTATTCACTTGCATGCCAGAGACACCTTGCTCCCCTAACTTCTTGCCTCTCTTCTCTCTCTCCATTCCTCTGCTTTTTCCCCTACTATGTGATATTGACACAAGCAGACCAAGCCAGGTGTCATTCAGCCTCTTTCTCGAGTGCGTCAAAATGCTGCCTCACATAGTTCGGAGGACAGGGACAGCCCCAATCCCTTCCAGCAACCTGAGCCGTGCTCCAGTATCCAGAACTCTGTAAGTGGCCTGCAGTTCTTTCTTGCTAAGCTTGTCCTAGGCTGCTCTAGTGCCACTTTTTCTGGTGGGTAGGCTGAACACAGCCTTCCAGTGGTGTCTTTGCATTTTAAAGATCCATGTGCCTTAGTTAAAGCTGGTTTTGAATTTGCGTCAGACTGGATGCCCTGATTAAGAACCCATACTCTCCAAGTCAATGTGTCCTCTTCAGCTTTCTAACATAAAAGAGCCTCACCAGCCTGCCTTGTGTCTTCACTTTTCCATTCAAAAATCTTGCATTGTTGAAACTGAATTGTGGCTGAAATCCTCATAGCAGTTAGTTTTAAATATTTATGAACTGTTGTATTCTGTTGAGGCATAAATCATTCAGAACGCTTTTCTGTCAATGTCTTGCATCTTGGAGCAAAAGCCAGTATCATCTCACTGATAGTAAGTTTTTGATTTGCAAATAGTTGTTTTTCAAATATTATTTTTATCTGGGATGTATGTTGATGGGAGAGAAAGATTAGGTATTTTGGTCTTTGCCTTGGTAAGAATTGTCATGTCTTGTGTACCTGTAATATAGCTCTTCCCTTTTATTGAAACCTATATGAAAATATAGCAAATTACAGATGTTTCTCTGAATAAGTGAAGGGAAGATTTGAGATCAAAGTCTATTCTTCTCCGGATTATTGATCCCTGAGTGGGTTGCCACTGGTTTAGGAGGCTGTGACCATTAGCCTTGAAGTCTGCAGAACTATGGACTGGTCATTTTAGAAACAAGTACAATAGCCACTGGGAAAAAAAATAAAAAATAAATAGAATGAGACTGATGATGAGATGATCCCTTCTGACAAGGAAGGCTCATTTAGTCAGAAACACTAGATAAAGCCAGGGCTTATCTTCCATTTTCTAGTAGACTAAAATTGGCTAATTCAATTCTAAGGGTGGGTCAACTGTATATCTGCTGTATTCCAGCATCCAAAGCGCATTGATTCAAATAAGTGCATTCTAGTTGAATTGTTTGGAAATCCTTAAGGATCAAGGGAGAAGTCTGGCACCTTGGCCAAGAGATCAGTCACAAAATTCTGGTGAAGTCAGGGTGGATCTGTGCCACCACAAGTATCAGTCCTCCACCATCCAAGAAATGAAATGGGGCTATGTTACACATGCTGCTGTATATAGTGTCCACTGCTCACCTTTCTGTACAAGGCTGCAGTAGCTGTCCCTTCTGTATTCCAGGCTTTGCAGGCTGAGAATTTTGCAGTGTTTCCCTCATTTTCTGTTTGTTTTGTTGTTGTTGTTGTTGTTTTATAAATCTGTGATTCTTTTTATAATTCTGTATTTGTCCCTTTAGCCAAAGCCACCTTCACCACCCTCTCCTGACGAGATTCCCATCAATGTCAAGCAAGCATACAAGACCTTTGCAGCAGTACCCTTGTCACACCCTCTGCTCGAGACACAGGTAACTAGTGCTGACTGCGGAGAATGTTGCCCAAACACTGGAACACACAGAAGATAAAACATTGCAAGTGAGCACAGGAAGTGGGAGAGTAGGAAAGAGGTAGCAACTTATTTACCCCAAAGAAATATGCGGTGTGTGATGTTGAGGATGAACTAGGTTCATGAGTTAAATGTCTTGACTCACCTTGTACACAGATGATTTCTCAAGAGCTGCTGTATCATGGTTTAGGAAGCAATTATTGATCCTGAAGTAGCTCACCTTGTATTTTGTATTATTAAATTAAATTATTTTCATCCTCCTCAAAGTAACCTATCATTCCAGGATGCTATTCCAAAATTTTTGAATTTTAACAGTGCTTATCTCCATTCAGTGGAGTGGATGAATGAAATAAAGTGCAGAGACCTTTGACAACTCTGCATTTCTGGAAATCTGTGTTCTGGTCTTTGTCATTCATTAACTTTTTTCATGCATCCTTGGTTTCTGATTCAAATTTGGCAATGCAAATGTTAATAAAGATTGGTCACAAAACTGATCTTAGTAGTCTCAAGACTACAGATCTTTGCAGTTCTTTGTTTACAAATTTATATTATCAAATGAGGGTATTAGATTAATCCTCACTGCATCTGTTTCATTGTATTTTTTTCCATTTATTTTCATGTTGTATTTTCATCCTGGAATATTTGTCCTAGACCTTTTTACAATGCTTAAATTAGACTAATGGCTCTGCTTCTCAAATTGTTTTTGCCTACTTCTTAATTCTTGCAATATATTAGCTATCTTTTAGACATAAATGTCCACCTACTCAAACAAGTCAATTAAAAAAAGATGCTCGTTGGACTTTGAGTTTCTTGGGTCTTTTTCATTCAGAATTCTTGAACGGTGATCTGCAGGGGGGAGGTTTTTAATAGCTCTTGGCAGTTCTCATTTTACCCTTACCCTTACAGTTTCTGATTTCTGGTTCACAGATGGATTTTGTGGATCAATTTCTTCTTTTCCCTGTAATTCTACTCTTCCAATATTCTATTATTTTATTCTGCTCAATAAGATTTTATTTTCTTCCTGATAGTGAAATTTCCACTTCTTAGAAATAAATTTTACTTAGTTATATATTTGATTTAAAGAAAATCTAAGCCTCCATCTTAAGCTAAGCCCTCTGCTCCTGTTTGGTTCACTGATTTCCCTTTAAGTTTCAGTTTCTGCCCTTTTAAAATCGAAAACTTTTGTCACCATCTGTTTCTGTTTATCCCTCAATTAACTTAAATCCTCTTTGCCCACTACTCACAATTGCTAAGTCTGAAGCAGCCTTGCCTTGTGTTAATTCTGTGACTGTTCTGTGAACCAGTCCATCAGCTGATGTCCCTGACTGCTGCTGTTTTATATTGCATCATTGACACTTAGTTTTGGGAGAGGAGTGATGGTAGAAAACCCTCTCTTTAGAGTGTGCCCACTTCTCTGTAGAAATTGCCTGGTCAGACCAGCACAGAGAAATCCAAAACTGCCCTAGAGGTGAGTTCTGGTGACTGGAGCAGGAACTAGGACAGGGACTCAAAGAGGATTCAGGCTTTCGGGACTGTGGATGTGGAGACAGGATCCAAGTGTGGGCACACACTGAAGGGCTGGGGAGGAGGAGGAGGGTGTGGGTATGGAGCATGTGAGTGGGGTGGGCACACACAGGGCGGTATTCAGGGTGGTATGGGAAGAGAACCTTGGTTTGGTCACTCTGTGGACAGTGCTGGTGCATCTCCCACAGGTGCCGATGCCAAGTGGACTGCACAGCCCCGAGCAGCGATCCTTCCGCGAGAGGCAGAAGTATTTTGAAGTTGAGGTTAAGCAGCAGCAGATGGATAAGCCTCCCAAGCGTGTCTCCTTGGTAGGAGAGGATGACCTGAAGAAAATGAAGGAAGAAGAAGGTATGCTTCAATCTGTGCAGGGAAATTTGGCCTGTTAAGTGAATCCTACCTCTATGGGAGGCATGAGATAGCACACACGCGAGGAATCCAAGACCTGCAAAAGTGTGTGGGTGGTTATTAAAAAGGCCTGGTAACTGCTTGACATATGTGAACTTGAATGAGTTTATTGGCTGCTCCACTGTTACTGTGTAAAACACAACCTCTAGTCAGGACAATTCTGAGTACAAGAATTAAAAAAAAAAAATGGGGAAGAGAAATCTCACAGTGAAGATTGCCCAGATAATAAATGAAATTTTAGCTTACTCAAGATGAAATATCCCAGTAAAGTACTTCAAAATCATCAGTTACATCCTCTGGATCTCTGCAACTCTAGCAGTTACCCAAAGATTTCTGCTGTTTTGTGCTACCACTGCCAACAAACTACAGCTTTAGAAATTTCTAAATCTTGTCATAAAGATCCCTAGTCATGTTTTGAATTAGGCACACTTACTTGCACAAGTGTTCCACTTGCGTTTTCTTATTTTAAAAACATTTAATAAAAGAGGCCAAGCATTGTTATTAACTTCGCAGTTACAGTAGATTGGTCAGAACACCTGCCTGCAGAGAGTAGCCTATTCACAGCCCCCTTTTGTTCCTGTTCCTCTTGGGTCCTGTGCAGCTACCTGCCTGCCTAATGGTTCCCTTTGACTCAGTGCCAGGAGGAGAGGGTTTCTCATCACTCCAGTCCTGGTTTTGGCTGAGATAGAGTTGACAGAGTTAATTTTCTTCCTAGTGGCTGGTACGATGCTGTGTTTTGGATTTAGGATGAGAATAATACTTAAACATACTAATATTTTAGTTGCCACAGAGCAATGCTTACACTTAGTACGAGACTTTTCAGCTTCTCGTGCCGCCATGCCAGCGAGGAGGATGGAGGTGCACAAGAAGCTGCAAGGGGACACAGCCAGGGCAGCTGGCCCAAACTGACCAAAGGGATATCCCATATGATGTCATCTGGAACAATAAAATGGGGTGGGGGGTTGTTGCTGCTTAGGGAGTGTCAGTCAGTGGGTGGTTCTGCATCACTTTTTTTTTTTTGCATATTCTAGTATTCTCTCTCATCCCACTGTGTGGGTGGAGTGAGTGAATGGCTGTGTGGTGCTTAGCTGCCTGCTGGGTTAAACTACAATAAGCCTCTAGGAGTGGAGGCTTATTGATGAGGGAGGGCAGAACTGAGGGAATGCAATTACATCTGAAACATTAGTGGAGTGGAGGAGAAACAAAGGAAATGGTGAAGAGCACAGACTTGAAGGGATGATGAGCATAAGTTCTGCATAGAGGCTTCATCCTTGTGGGGTTTTACTGAGTGTCTTGTGGTGTAAGAATCACAGAATCACAGAATTTTCTAGGTTGGAAGAGACCTCAAGATCATCGAGTCCAACCTCTGACCTAACACTAACAATCCCCACTAAACCATATCCCTTAAAAGTGTCTGTATTATTTTGACAGCTCGAAAGCTGCAGCAGAAACGTACCCTTCTGTTGGAAGAAGAAGTGGAAGAGGATGAGATGATAAAACAAGTGCCTGAAATGAGCATGCAGTCCAGTGTCATCATTGAAGGAGTTGAGTACAAGATTGAGAGACTAAATGGAAGGAGCATCCAGCCTCCAGGAACTCGGTAAGACAAGACTGATAGTTCAGTGCCACCTGCATGTGTCAGAGGTGTCTCAGCATCAGTAATTTTCAGGGAAGAGGCTGGATATTATCTCAGCTTCAACATAAAACCACACAGTATGGGGTTTTGTTTTTCCAGCTCTTTCTTTTCAGAAGAATACCTTCTTCAGCTCTGTGCTTTGGAATGTAGAACCATTGATTTTTGGTGATAGATAACTTGTGATAAGCCTTGGTGCTGGACCTAGCTTTGATTTTTTAGGGTATTGATTCCTGGTTCTCCTGGACTTGTTCTCCATGTTGTTTTGATGTTGTTTTCTCATTCTTGGGCACAGAGCTGGGGAATGAGAAAAGGCTTCTCATAAAACTTCAAATAAAAATAAGGCTGCGGTAAATAGACTAAAACTAGAATAAAACTGCAGCACCCACCTTTGGATTTGTCCTTATCTGACTTCATCTACCTGAGCGTATTCAAAGCATTTGTCACTGTCCTCCATGATATCCTTGTCTCTGAAATGGACACACAAGGATTTGACAGATCGACAACTCAGTGGGTAAGGAATTGGCTGGATGGTTGCACTGAAAGAGTCAATGCAGTCAATGGCTCAGTGTCTAGGCGGAGATCAGTAACAAATGGTGTTCCTCGGGGGTCAGTATTGGGACCAGCACTATTTAACATCTTTGTTGGCAACATGGACAGTGAGATCGAGTACAGCCTCAACAAGTTTGCTGATGACACCAGGCTGTGTGGTATGATCGACATGCTGAAGGGAAGGAATGCCATCCAGAGGGACCTTGACAGGCTCAGGAGGTGCATCTAGTGAACTTCATGAGACCAAGCACAAGGACAAGAAGGACACAGAAGTATTAGAACAAGTGCAAGGTCCTTTGTCTGGGCCAGGGCAATTCCAAGCACAAATACAGGCTGGGTGAAGAATGGATTGAGAGCAGCCCTGAGGAGAAGGACCTGGAGGTGCTGGTGGATGAGAAGCTCAACATGAGCCAGCAATGTACACTCACAGCCCAGAAAACCAACCATATCCTAGGCTACATCAAATGCAGGTCTAGGGAAGTGATACTCCCTGCTACTCTGCTCTCATGAGACCTCGCCTAGAGTACTGTGTTCAGCGCTGGGACCCCCAGCATAAGAAGGACACGGAAGTATTAGAATGAGTCCAGAGGAGGGCCACAAAGATGATCAAAGGGGCTGGAACACCTCTCCTACAAAGACAGGCTGAGGGCGTTGGGGTTGTTCAGCCTGGAGAAGACCTTATAACAACCTTCTAATACCTAAAGGGGGCTACAGGAAAGCTGGAGAGGGACTCTGTCGGAGTGGAGCGGCAGGACAAGGAATAATGGCTTTAAACTAGAAGAGGGTAGGTTTAGATTAGATATAAGGAAGAAAGTCTTTACTATGCGAGTGGTGAGGCAGTGGAACAGGTTGTCCAGTGGTTGTGGATGCCCTATCCCTGAAAGTGTTTAAGGCCATGTTGGATGGAGCTTTGAAGAACCTGGTCTAGTGGAAGGTGTCCCTGCCTGTTTTGTGTGGGGTGAGGGTGGGAGGGATTTGGAATTAGATGATCTTTAAGGTCCCTTCCAAGGTCTTAGGTGACCTTGCTTGAGCAGGGGGGTTGGTCTAGGTGATCTCCGGAGGTCCCGTCCAACCTCAACCATTCTGTGCTCTGCTCTGCTCTCGTGAAACCCCATCTGGAGTGCTGTGTTCAGCCCTGTGGTCCACAGCACAAGGACACAGAAGTATTAGAACAAGTCCAGATGAGGGCCACAAAGGTGATCAGGGGTTTGGAGCACCTCTCCTGTGAAGACAGGATGAGAGAGTTGGGGTTGTTCAGCTGGGAAAAGGCTCCGGAAAGACTTTCTGACAACTTTCCAATATCTAAAGGGGGCTTACAGGAAAGCTGGGGAGGGATTCCTTGTCAGGGAGTGGAGTGATAGGACAAGGAGTAATGGCTTTAAACTAGGAGAAGGTAGATTAAGATTAGATATAAGAAAAATTCTTTAATCTGAGGGTGGTGAGGCAGTGGAACAGGTTGCCGAGATAAGCTGTGGATGCCCCATCTCTGGAAGTGCTCAAGGCCGGGGTTGGGTGGGGCTTTGAGCAGCCTGGTCTAGTGGGAGGTATCCTTGCCTATGGCAGGGCGGTTGGATTTAGATCATCTTTAAGGTCCCTTCCAACCAAAACCATTCTATGATTCTATGGCTTTCTCTTCTGAGTCTGTGTTACAAATGTATTTTTTTTCCCAAACACTTTTTTTGGGGGTCAGTTTTACAGAGGCTGAAAACACTCATATTTGTTTTTCTTTTTTGAATCTCATTTCTCTCCATTGTTTCTATCCAGTCTCTGTTGAGCAATTTCTCACACGATGAATGCACTGAGAATCTTCCACCTTCTGTGCTGACCTTAGCCTATTACTCATCAGCTCTAAAGAAGGACATCAGCCAAATGCGCACCAGCTGCTTGGTTTGATACGAAGGCCTTTCTTATCCCTACTTTTTTCGTATTGAAATGTGGGAGGTTAGAGAACAGGAAGCCTGGTTCCATCAGATTGCTTTGCTCAGCCAGCAGTGATTTTAACGGTGAAAGGCTCTGAGAATGTGTTCAGCTTCAAGCTTACAGTGCTTACCTGTGTAAGAATAGGCAACCGCTTATATAAGACTTATATAAGACTTTTGATTCATGCTTGTACAAAGCAGAGGTAATGGATTAGGTGTGTACATCTAGATGTGTACATCTTGAAATTTTTTTTCTCGTCATGCTGAAACAGAAACTGGAATTTAATAAAAATAAACTTGAGCAGTAACAATAAGGGCTCAAACATTTAATAAGTTTTCTGACTGCCAGCTGAGCTGCGGTGACTGTGGGCATGTGCTTAACCTCTGGAAAGCAGTGCTGTGTGACCTACAGTTCAGCTGATCTGACATGCAGCAGTTTGTTTATGAGCATAAATCCTCAGTGTGTCAAGCAGAGTGTGCATAGTGTGGCTGCAATGAGAATCATGGCTCTGAGATCTCTCAGGATTTGTCCCTAGCCCAGACATGCATTCACTTACAACTCAGGAGGATTGATCCTGAGTTGATTGATCCTGCCAAAGCAGTTTCCCTAGAGCAGGCTGCCCATGTAGGCGTCCAGACGGGCCTTAAATATTCCAGAGAAGGAGACTCCACAAACTCCCTGGGCAGCCTGTCCCAGAGCTCCGTCACCCTCACCGTGAAGAAGTTCTTTCGCATGTTGGTGTGGAACTTCCTGTGCTCCATTTTTTAACCATTGCCCCTTGTCCTATCCCCACAAACCACTGAGAAGAGGTTGGCAAAAATGAGGAAAACTGAATGTAGAGAACATGAACAGTTATGAAATCAATAAAAAAATGCTTGCAGCAATGGAAAAAAAAGCTGTTCTGCAAAAGCATTAAGGGTTGTGTCTTCAAACTGAACTAGTTACTGCATTCTAGAGCTTGGATATTCTGAATACTCTTTGGATATGCCAGCCTACGATACTGTTAGCTGACATGCTTTTGTGGTCTAGGTCCTCAGAGGTTAATGAGAACAACAGCTCACAGAGGAATTCACTGGAAGAGGCAATGAAGCCTGAACAGAGAACCAACTCTATATCTGGGTAAGTAGATGAGCAATGTCGTTTGCGTAGAAACTGCCAGATGACAGAGCAGGTGACTCCTACTTTTTAGCAAATACAGGGTGTGAAAGGAAGAATTTTGTGGAAAAGGGGAAATTGATTGGAACCAGCTTCTTAGCAGAAGTTTAATTTTGTGTCCTCCTTCCATCCCCCAAGATGATACCCTCGGACCTAGTTGTGGTACAGAACAGTTGATTGTGGATGTTGATCATCACATTTCACCTTGAGAAGAGCAGACAGAGTTGTACTGAACCAGGCCTGCCTATTTCTCACCGCTTTTGTCTCTCTGCCAAGGTTGAGTCCATTAAATCTTGGAGCAGGAGATCCAGTGGCACCTGTGCGGACAGCCAAAGCTGAACGGCGGCACCAGGAGCGATTGCGAATGCAGAGTCCTGAGCTCCTTAGCAGTCAAGAGAAGGAGCTTTCTCCAGCAGAACGTCGTGCTCTGGAGGCAGAGAAACGAGCAATGTGGAGGGCAGCACGGTGAGACAGATGAACCATCACTATTCTCTTCACTAAGCTAGTTCAGAGAAAGGGGAGCTGCTGCATGTCTTGGAATCCATGGTGTTAAAAATGGGAAACAAAGAAACCTCCCTATGTCATAAGCTGGGAGAGGATGTAGTTGCACTTTGATTCTGTTCAAACAGTGCAAAGCATCTACTGCTTGGCTGAGTTCATCTGCTTCTGACAGCTACATGAGTGAGATGTCTTATAGTTCAACAGTGCTCATACAGTCATGAAGACTGAGTTTTGTAAAATACAAAACTGAAACAGCTTTATGTGATGGTGACTGTATCTCTTTCCTCTCAGCACAGAGTTCCCCCTGTCTTTTGTAATACGTGGGGAATGATGGTATTTATCAAAGCTGTGAGGTGACACATTCAAAATGAGAAACAGAAAGAGCGTTTCACATATTCAGTGTCGCTAAACTGGTAGACTAGCTGAAGCCAAGAAATGAGCAAGATGAGGACATTTTTATCCACATAAGCTGTTTGTTCCATGAGATGTGAGAGTGATTAAAAATTTGTTTTGAAAGAGGTCTTCCTACCTCAGATCTTTAGATTGGAGGCTAGTCCAGGCCCTTACTGTGTAATATAATTCCTTTCAAGAATTAGTCAAGCTGCTCCTGTAACAAATTTTAGTTTTCTTTCCTGAATGCTCCTGTAACAGGCATTCAGATGATAAATGCAGCAGTCTTTCTGGGGAGTTGAGTGAGAACTTTTAGAAGAACATGACTGCAACTCATCGTTGCCAGCCTGCTAGATAGGATGTTGGAGGGAATACTGTGAGTTGTACCACCTAGCAATATCAGTGTTTGTGATTAGATTTGGATTATAATAATGCTGCCTTCTTCTGAGGCTCTGAGGATGAAGAAATGTATAGTGGAATTATCAATGATGAGAGCTGACTATGTATGCTGATCTAGGGTTTTAATGGTACACATCTTCCCATTGTTACTTGATCATATAACAGATCAATCTGGTTATAGTTTTGCTGAGCTGGGTTCAACTAATGTTCACAGTACCAGGGCTCTTGTCCTTTAGGAGGAATTTTCTTAGCATGCTCCAGCTCCATTGCCTTAGATAATCCCTTTGGTCTGTCTCAGATGATTTTTTTTTCCCGAAGCATCGCCTTAATTTCAGTGCACTACCCTGCAGTGTCAGAAAGCTGATCAAGTCACTGGAAAGCCTACCTGTTACACAAAACCTTAATTTGGAAGAGAGTGATTTCTGTCTTCTTGTAGCATGTTATACCTTTGTATATGTAGGTTGTTATACCTTTGAAGCTGGCCCTGCTTTGAGCAGCTTTAGGATCAGATGACCTTCAGAGGTCCCTTCCAATCTGAGTGAATCTATACTCAACAATCTCTCCTTCACCTGCACCCCAGACATGGGGGTGTCTACATACAGGTACAGCGAGGAGTCAGGATTTCACCATAGTGTGCTCTGACAGGATTGCTTCCTTCCTGTGCTATTGTCTCATGCTCCAGATACTATGGAATTCTGTCTGCTACTCTGACTTGCTGAATGTTCTGCTGTATTTGGCATCACACTCCTGTTCTAGTTGTTGTAGTTCCCATGGCTTCTGTGTCATGACTTGTCAGGAAGCATTGTTTGCAAATGGAAGTTCTGTATTTTCACATTAAGGCAAGAACAACTCTTTTACAAAAATACTGACACATGGAAGAAAGTTCATGAACAATGCCTGCCACAACAGAGGCATTGTCATTGTATTATAGGGCTAGAAACTGGGCAGGTGTTGTAGAACCAGTATGTGGTTACAGACCATAGTGCATCCAGGCCTGGGGCCCCCAGCACAAGAAGGCTGTGGATCTGTTCAGGCAGGTCCAGAGGAGGGCCATGAAGATGATCAGAGGGCTGGAGCACCTCTCCTCTGAAGCCAGGCTGGAGGAGCTGCAGGTGTTCAGCCTGAAGAAGAGAAGGCTTCACAGAGACTTCAGATTTTCAGTATTTAAAGGAGGCTTATAAAAAACATGGAGAGCAACTTTTTGCTTGGGCAGAAAATAATAGGACAAAAGGGTTTTAAACTAGAAGAGGGGAGACTTAGATTAAGTGTTAGAAGGAAATTTTTCACTCAAGGGTGGTAAGGCATTGGAACAGTTTGCCCAGAGAAGTTGTGAATGGAGGTGTTCAAGACCAGGTTGGATGAGTCTCTGGGCAACCTGGTCTAGTGGGTGGCATTCCTACCCATATCAGGGGGGATGGAACTAAATGGTCTTTAAGGTCTCTTCCAACCCAAGCCAATCTATGATTCTATGATTGATTCTATGATTTTATCTCCCTCACACCTCCACTTCCCATGCATATTTCCTTATATGCTGGAGCAGGCTGTATTAGCTCAAATTCCTCCAAAGCCTAAACATTAACATGTCCAGGTAATTCTATAATAAAAGCCTTGTTTATGGTGGATATAAAGTGGAGAAACATGACATTGCATGTTCAAACGTTTGAAAACATAGACATTACAAGGACTCTAGTATGTCACAGAATGTACATCACTTGCCTGAGGAGTCTGTGTTCTTACATGATCTTGTTACTGTTGCTAGCAGATAAAGAAATCTGAAAAATGATGGGAATAAACAACTTTTTTTTTTTTTTTTTTTTACTGATCACATAATTTGCTCCTATAACATTGCCATACACCTGCTGGTCCTTTTGAGTCAGCTGGGCATTTGTTGAAATTGCTTAGATTACAGTCAAGTTTTACATTACACTGTAGAAGGCTTAGTGAGTGTTGAGTATAGTGTTTTTGTCCACTCTTGGCAGGAGATAGATCATATCTTCATGCCTTTTAAGCATGTTTTGTTCACAGAAAATGAACTAGGGAAGGGAGAGTTAAGAAAATGCATGAGGAGAAGCTGCTTGGAGCTGCATTGGTTTTGAGCTGTTAGATTCCATGTAACTGTTTTGAAGTTACGCACACCAGCTTCTCAGCTTCACTTTGCTTCTGAGAGCAAGGTGCAGATTTTTATTCAGCTCTCAAAAGAAGTGTCTGGCTGATTCTTTGGGTAGTGTTAAGTCCTTGCTTTTATTGGCATCAGCAGGAAACAGTCAGCTACCATATTAAACCCCTTTTGGTAAGACAAGGATGGACTGTCCCCTACTACCACAGATCTCACAGATCTGGTCTTAGGAGCCATCTTCTGTAAATGCTAGAGCAAGTGCAATGACATGATGGCAGCTGGGGCTCATGTCTTGTTTCCAGAGGTCCCCAGGCAGCACCACATGTGGGAGGGAGGACTGGATTGCCCTGCACATGGTGCTGCAGCCTCACTAATCTGTATTTTCTTTAAGTGCATGCCACTGGTTTTATTACTTTCTTTCTAATCTTCTATCTTCTGCTTCTTTCCAGTTCTCTGATCTGTGTTCTGTCACTTGTGACCCCATCAATTCACACCATCTTGGGCTTTCCTTTTTCTCCCTGTGTCATCAGTGCCCTGACAGGACATGTGATGCCGCCCCATCCTCACCCTACCCCCACACACCCACTCCCCTGTCCTCTCTTGGGACAAACACACTGAGGACCGTGCTACATAAGTGTTCTCAGTGCACACAGCTGCTGACAGTGGTACCATAGGAAGAGTGTGACTGAGAAGGTACAGGCACATATTGAGGGGGAACAGCAGTACAGCGAGGCCTATATGCATCTTGGCAGTTTTCCCAATGTGCACATATGGATGCACTCATCTCTGCAATTGCAAGTGTTTCAGGGCCTGCGGCAAATAGACCCTTCATAATGTGCATGCCCGTTTTGCATTGGTGTGGCCTCACCTTGAATAGTGTGTGCGGTTTGGAGCTCTGCAATATAGGAAGGATATAAAAATAATAGAATGTGCCCAAAGGAAGGCAACAAAGATGGTTAAAGGACTAGAGGGGAAGGTCATATGGTTCGTTCAGCCTAGAGAAGAGGAGACTGAAGGGAGGCCTCATGGTGGCCTGCAGCTTCCTCACGAGCGGAGAGGAGGGGCAGGCGCTGAGCTCTGCTCTCTGGTGACAACGACCCAAGGGAACGGCATGGAGCTGTGACAGGGGAGGGTCAGGCTGGGTGTTAGGGAAACCTTCTTCACTGAGAGTGTGGTTGGGCACTGGAACAGGCTCCCCAGAGACATGGTCATGGTCCCAAGCCTGTTAGTGGTGTTCAAGAAGCATTTGGACAACATTCTCAGAGATATAGATTAACTCTTAGGTTGCCCTGTGTGGAGTCAGTAGCTGGGCTCAATGATTGTCATGTGTTCCTTCCAACTGGGGATATTCTGTGATTCCATGATCCCATTTTATCATGGTCAAACAAAGGTGCATGCTAAAGGTGGTCAGATGTTTGTATGCAAATGTACAGAGGTGATCAAATGTGCATGCACATACACACACTCATGTCCTGTATGCCCTCAGTCTGCTTCATACATGCACACACTTCTTTGAACTACCTGCTGGGCATTTCCACTGGTCTGCTGAGTGTTTCTAGTCCTTTCCTCCCAGGAGGGCCGCCTACTTAGACTCTGAAGGCTAACACTTGTGGGCACATCATCCCAGATTGCCCTCTGCAGGTTACTGCTTCTAATACAGCAGTTGGTGTTGGGCAGGATCAGATATATAGGAGCCTGTTTTAATCAAGGCTATGCCTATTATCAGACACACACTTCCCCTTGCCAGGTTATGTTCATGTATCTGCTTCTTTCTTTCCCTGTGCTTGTCCGCTGTAATGTTCATCACCATCATCTCCTGTTCCTTTTCCTCCTCCCTCTCTTCTTCTTCCTCCTCCTCCTCTTCCTCCTCCTCAGATCCTCAACTCTTGAAGACAGTATTAAACAGTACGAGCAGGATCTGGCCAGGAAGCTGTACCAGTCCCGACAGTGGGCACCTGCTCCCGGGGCCAGGCCAGCTCAGATGTCTAGTCCAGTGCAGAGTCACGCCTCAAGAATCCCTGGGTCAGGAAGCCAATCCAGGTGTGCACAGCCCCAACCCTGCTGGCTGCATGCTCAACTGTCCTGTCTGTGTCCCCACATCCTAATGCAGTGCACCAACCTGTGACCTGCTAGGGGTAGGGAGAAGATTTTTAGCTGTTGCTGGTATTCATTTTTCTAAGGTCCCACAGACTACTAACAGTTAATGAGAATGAAGGGGGGATGCTGGGTCTGTTTGGTTGGGTGGGAGCAGACATTTCTGAGGGCTGAGTGTACTTTTTCTTAGGTATTTCATAATCTCCTAATGACATAAGAGGGTTAAGATGCAACACACTGAGAGCAAAGAGGAGAGTGAAACAAATCCTACTCATCTGAGTCCTGGCCATTCCCTTCCTTGGTTCCTAATTTGGGTTGCTCTCCTTCCTATATGGCACCTCTGAGAAGGCCTGCAGCATCACATTGGGTTGATGCTTAGCTCCAGGCTCTGTCTCTTCAACACACATGTGAGCATGTGTGTTTCAGGACAGCAATGTCTGATGAGAGCAAACCAAGCTGTTCTCTCCTGCTTTGAAAATCTGTCTGCCTCAGGGAACCAAAAGTACTTAATCTGCCTTTCTGCACTCAGCTTGTTGACTGTGGTCCAGTTGCTGGGCACAGAAGAGGGCATTATCTTTTACAGACAAGGCAATATCTGATGCCTTTTTCTCCCTCCCTCCTTCTTTCTGAGACAGGATGAAATCCCTTGAACAGGATGCTCTTAAAGCCCAAATGGTCATTGCCAAGTCCAAGGAGGGGAAAAAACGCAGCACTCTGGAGCAGCTGGCAGAGTCACCTTCACCTGTTCCTACCCCATCACCAACACCACTGGAAGGTACTGTACAGCTATCTATATCTCTGAGGAAAAAAAGTTAATGCTTCTGTAGTTTAACTTACTTGAAAACAGACTTGCTAAAGCAGTTTCTTCATTCAGCTAAAGTTGG
The DNA here is from genome assembly GCF_965140915.1 of Aythya marila. Taxonomy (NCBI): domain Eukaryota; kingdom Metazoa; phylum Chordata; class Aves; order Anseriformes; family Anatidae; genus Aythya; species Aythya marila. The sequence goes on from NC_139043.1 coordinate 156,847,597, forward strand.
AAGTGCCTTCTAAGCTCATGACATTTCTCAGCATAAGAGATAATCCTGACATGTAGAAAACTTGAGAGACCAATACATTTGAGTTACGGTTCCAGGGAACCAGAGCAGAACTAAAAGGAGCATCGTGACTAAAAAGGAGAGAGGCATTTATTTTGAGACTGCGGTGTCTTCCCTGAGTCTAGTCTTTTATCACACTTAAATACTGTTAAGTGGAATGTGCAGGTTTGTGTGTGTATGTGTTGCAGATAATACAGACATTCACTAAATAATGTTTTCGTGTTATCCTTTGCAGATTGCAGTCCCAGGAATGTCACTTCACCGGGAAGGCTGGTATGACATATTCTGCTTGCCTATGTTCTCTCACCTGCAATCCTGGGGTTTCTCAGTTACTCACCTTGGGTGTGAATCTGGACAATGGGATCCCTATTTAAACATTTAATCTGAATCTGGCTGTATGATGTACAGAATTGTGAAGAGGAGGGCACTGTGGATGGAGCTCTGTCATACTGATTGCTAGAGGCATCCCCCTTTGTTACAGCTACTCTGTAGCATCTGTTTTCCATTTCTCTGTTTTACTATTTCATCCCTTTCTTGGTTCCTTTACACTATCTCCATGTTCAGAAAGCCTTTTACTTTAGAGACTTTGCCCCCTTGTCTCTTCAATAGCATAATACTGAGAACTTTAGCTGAAATCAACATCTTGCTTTTTCTAACCACTGTATAAATGCAGCAGGACATTGTTGCAGAGAACTGTCAAAATCAGTAAGACCACAGAATGGTGGGAGCAGCTGCACAGAAAGAGGACCTAGCTTTGCCTAAGGTCACACAATACAGACAACTCCAAATTGAAATACCAGCTGTGCTACAGCTATCAGGAATCTTGCCACTGATTTTTCCATACACACTAGGTTACGTTAAGAACCCTGTTTTGTGTGTGCAGTTTACTAGAGCACATGCTTTCTCTGCAACTTGGACCACCTGTCTTCAAACCAGAACAGATGAAAGACCATGTCCACAAGTTGCCTTTTTTTTCAGAGGCTGTATCTAGGCACTATTGTCAATAACTGAGACGCTCTGCTTCCAGCTCTGCGTAGATCACTCACTGTGCTGCTCTCTCTCCATCCATTTTTCTCTCCTTACTCTCTTCTCTGTTTCTTCTCATTTGCTGTCCCTTCTAGTCCATGTCTGAAAAGAAGTTTGACTACCGGGAATTTGCTGCTATTCCTTCCTCCAAACCTGTTTACGAAATCCAGGTATAAACTGCATGCTGAATTTCTGCCATCTATTGGATGGGCTAGTGTTTGATGTGATAGAATTGCCTGCACCTGAAGTGATGACCTTCAGAAGAGAGGTTGAATGACTTGAGGAAGTCCTCTTCAGAGTCGCTGTGTATGGGGCAATGGCAACTGACCATGCTTTATAATTGAGATTATTGGAGACTTCAGTCAAGTTGTTAAAAAGTTGCTCCAGACAGTTTTAAAAATAGTGTGAAAGCCTTTTCAAATACAAAGTAACTACATCTTCACTTTAACTGATCGTGAAATATTAAGTGAAAGATGAGAACTAAAAGGGAAGAAAAAAATATGGAAATAATTGCCAAGAAGTTGCAAATTGGAGTTAATGTTAACTTCAAACTGGAATGTATCTAGCATTCTGCCCAAGAAGCAGCTGTTGACAATTGTCTTATGCTGTAATGCTTCTGTAGATTACTTATGAAGTAATAGTGGTAAGAGGACATCAAGTCTGGGGCATGAGCACCTTGGCAAGATTCTTTTAGGGGAGAAAAAAGCTTATGTCCTCATGTCATTTAAGCTGCTTTGTCGTTCATGTGAGCTGCCTATTTCTGCGTTTGTCTGATTTAGTCATTAACTGATTGCACGTGACAGATGATTTGAGCAGATACTATACATCTGTATTTTTGTTGTTGTTGTTTTAGCTTTATGAAAAGACAATGAGGCAGATACCTGCATTTACATTTGTAGTGTGTGTGGGAAGCTAGCAAATACTGGTATGTTAGGCTTTAACCTGCTGCCATGACACAAATGTTTCAGGTCCCAAAAGGTCTTTTTCCCACTACCAGGCTGACTTTAGCAGAGTTCTAGTTTGAGGAGTCTCAGGCAGTTAAACATTTGATTCATATTCTTGGCTGACAGCTTTTGCTGGTTGTATTGCCCAGCCCTTCGTAGTCATTGATCTTTTTCTGTAAGAATCCCTTCCCTATTGTGGTGCACACTTGTCCAGGTTTTGTACCAAGTAAGTGAGTAGAGAGTAGGAGTGGCAACTCAAGCCCCACTGGCAGCCCTGTGCTCCCTGGGTTTCCCCAAACCTCTGCTGAGGTCATAGTGCAGCACTGTGTCTTGATGCAGCTGAGAAGTTACCTCTAAGTGATAAGGCTACACCTCCAAGTCATCAGGCAGTTCCTCTGGACCTCTCACAGCAGTGCAGTGGCCATAGTCACGCAACTGTCAGTCACTTTGGATCAGCACAATGCTATTTGGCTGCACTATGTTCCTCAGCAATACATGCCAAAGTCAACACAGTTCCCTATGTTCTGCTCTCTGCTGTTCATGAAGAACATGATTTCTACCTTGCATTCACTTTATTTCTAAGTCACTCAATGAACTGAGATCATCTCCCACTCTTTCCTACCCTCACCAATTTCATTGCTTGCATAAAAATTTATGCGTAAAATGTATAGGCAAAATTTATAGGTAAATGAGAGCTTGTTGCATTTCTCACAGCTGTGAAACTTCCTTAATGCTTTCCATAAAAGTGAATAGAGCCATCATTCTTTATCCTACAACTAAGTTTCTACTTGTGTTCTTGAGCTGAACAAGAAGACTCCTAAAAGAAGATTTTGATCAATGGTGGCCAAAAGTTTCAGAAATTTGTCATTATTAAACCTGTGGAATACTAAGTTCTTCTGAAACATTTGTATAGCTCGGAAGCGTTGAGCTCAGTGTAAGTATTGGGTACAAACTTAGAAAGAATAGTAGAAGTAATAAAAGCAGCCATTTTTGATGCAAACAAGTACCTTTACAGAGTACTTTGACCTTTCTGTCCTTGAAGTCCTATACTCAGCTAGATTAAATTTTCTACTTGAGTGAAGTAAGCAGTACTTGGGACATTTATTCCAGTGCCCAGAGTAGTGCTGATTTTCAAGCCACCTCAAGTTTATGACCATGAGCAAAGTTGTTTTCTCATTGTGAGAAACTCTGACCTGGTGAACTACAGACAGCTCTGGTTGGTTGTTGGAACAGGCTTCATTCTGTGAAGTCTTTAATGTTAGCAGGAACTGGTACAGTTTCATAGCTATCACTTAGCTGTTTTTCCAGAGCTGTCTCTGCCACGTGTTGGGATGTAAGCACTTTCTATCCCATGTCAGTTCTCTGTACACACCTGAATAAAGAAAAATTTTGTTTTTGCCTAAGAAGCTAGGCCTGGGAACAGTGTAGGTACAAAATTAGGATCCAAGACTCTCAAAGAAATACGTCATTGCTCCCCTCCCATGTTTCTACTCCTTTTAAATCGTCTTTATGCTTTTTGCCTTTCCTGCCACTTTCTATCCCCTCCTCCCTACCCATACAAAGTAATGGGAGAGTAATGTGGTGCGCTGACACACCTCTAATCTCACAATTCAGACACTGGGCTGGTTGACTTCAGCTCAAAAGGTTAATGTGTAATCACACACATAATTGTAGGGGCTGGAAGGGACCTTGGGATATCATTGGGTCCAACCCTCATGTTGGGGAGTTGGGGGGTAATCATGTAAATTCACTGCGGGTCATGCCCTGGCTGCTTTATTACCAGAGCCTTTGAGGGCAAAAAGTTCTCTGTAGTGTGTTGGAAGGCTGGAGGTGGGGAATTACCTGGCACTGCTGTTACAGAGATGGATGCTTCTGTCTTCTGCTCTTTTCCAGTCACCCGATGCAGCTGATGACCTCAGATACATAGATGACAGAAATAACTCAGGTAAGCTGATGGCCAGAGGATTCTTTTTTGTGATACTACTTGTGTCCCATCACAGTTCTAGAGTTTGCCTTTGCCCGCTTATGGAATCCCCAAGGACTTCAACTTCTTGCTGCTTGAAGAAATGACTTTTTTTTTCCTTTTTTTTTTTTTTTGTCCATTCTAGAATGAAACCTTGAAACTTGCTACATTCAGTCTTGGGTAGGATATCTGCATTGCACTTCAGTGATGGCTAATTTGCTGAGAATTGTGTGTTACAAGCATGCCTAATCTCCTTCCTGTTTTGTGTTCCGGAGTAACAAATGATAGTAGAACATGGGTGGGAAGCTTTGGCCTCTGGCACCTGCTGGCAGTGGATAATGTCCATTGTTCACAGTCTTCCTAGTGCTCATTCTGCTAAAGCAAAGAATCTCACTGCCAGCAGCAAGCAGCAACAACTAAAGTCATTCTGGTTTAGGATTTGAGAGCATTTGGATGTAGCCCAGTGACTCTTCAGGTCACCTTGTGGATCTTTGTGCATGGTCACCTAAATAAACACTAATTAAAGCTTTGACTCTTCAGACTGTGCTAGCTACAGTATGTCTTTCTGTTCCCAGCTATAACAGACACGCTCAGACTATCTTCCACATCATTTCAGGTGGCTCAAGGAGTAGTGTGGAGCTCAGCAGGGCCTGCCTCCTCTTTAATAGTATTTTTGTGTCATTCAACAGTTGGTGCTGTTTTTTTTCTGCCTATTCCACATCTATTTATTTTTCTTTTATTTTACACAAGAAACAGTTAAGCTTGCAATTTTATCTTTGCAGTTCTCTCTTGGTAAAGGCTGCACTCCAGATTGCTGATCAACGTACATTCATTTACATTTATATTCATTTCAATGTACATTGATCAATGTACAATCATTTCCAGAGGAGGTTCTGCTGTAGAGATGTTCAACAAAAGCTTACTTTCCTGAGAGTAGCATCTATTTCTCATGCCTATGCAAACTTCCCAGCTCTGTTTTTTACTTTTGAGGTGATTCATTCACTTAGTCTCCATAACCTGCATAAGACAGGTCATAGAAGGATCGAGAAATAATCAGGAATTGCACAATGGTTTCAGACTTCACTATTGCCTGTCATTGGTCTGTTGCATCCTCATAGAGAACAGAAGCCATAAAGAAAAATGGTGGTGCTCTATTAAGAGTTTTTTGTTTTATTGTTTTGGGTTTTTTTTTGAGCCGGTCTTTAATTTTTATTTAATCCTTAAGTTACCATTGTATGAAGCTATGATATACACCAAAAAGGATGCAGGTTTTCCAAAATCGATTTGGAAGAATAGCAGCTGAAGATGCAGCTGCACTCTCTTGGTATGGGTCAAAGGTTAGACTAGCTGATCTTAGATGTCTTTTCCAACCTGAATGACCTGAAAGCTCTCAATTTTTTTTGTTCCTTTCTTTCTTTGTTTCCATTTTTTTCCCATCTCATTCTTCTGGGAAGTGCAACATTTCAGTCAGTGTATAGATTAAAAAAAAATAATTCATGAAGCATACATTGATTTTTGGGCATTTTTTTGTATTGGGACTCAAAAACCTCTCCTTTTCAGCAACAGTTCCAGCCTCCTGCTGGTCCTGTGTTCCCCTCTTTTTAGATATTTTTCTCAGAATATGTGGAGACAATATTTGGAATAAAATATTTAACTGAGAAAATTCCTGATAATTGGAGTGATTTTTATTCGTATTTTTCTTTACTGTAATGGGAAAAGGAAGGAAAAACCTATTACCAAAAATTAAAGGAGTATGTATTTAATACAGCTTTAGTCATGTCTAATTGCTACATTTAGTGACACCTCTTCTCTGTACTCCTCTACATGCATTGGGGATATAATCACAATTTTCCTTGATCATGGAATTATGGCTGTTTGACCATATTGTAAACTCATAAGCAATTCCTAACCTTTATGATAGAATATCAATATAATAGAAACTCCAAGAAATCTTAACTGCTGACTGCAGGAAAGCATTAGCATATTTCTCTTCTTTACATCTTTCAAAACAACATTTCACTTTTCAGTGGTGCCTAGTGACAGGACAAGAGGCAACAGGCACAAACTGAAACACAGGAAGTTCTGGCTGAATATGAGGAAACATTTCTTTATTGTAAGGGTGATCAGAGCACTGGAACAGGTTGCCCAGAGAGATTGTGGAGTCTCCTTCTCTGGAGACATACAAAACCTGCCTGGATGCCATCCTGTGCAGTGTGTGTTAGGTGAACCTGCTTGGTAGGGGGTTGGCCCAGATGATCTCTAGAGGTCCCTTCCAGTCTCAACCATTCTGTGATTTTCTTTCTGCTCATTGCAGATGGGCTCTAAGAAACAGTCCCTTCCATTCTTGGGTCTGACTTAATGGTCTGCAGTAGTCCCCCACCATCATCTTTTAAATGTGTTTAAAAACATTAAATCCAAGGCTGTTAAGAGGCCATGAAGATAATGAACTATGTACTAGCATTTTTAGGGTGGGACCATGCTAGGTTCTTGTTTTATGATACAGCTTTTCCAAATCACTTACAGCCAGTGGCTTTTGCTTTCCAATCGTATAACCGTTAGGTTTCATAAATACATCCTTTGTAACTTTCTATTGCTCTAATTATCGAACACCAATTTATGATATTCAAGAAGTTATTTTTCTCCTCATGGTCTTTGTTATGTCTGATGTTTACAGCAACTTATATGGGAAAGATATCTTCTTGTCCTGCACTTGTCCAATCACTACTTGTATTACTAGTTTGGCCTAGGACACAGCTCAGCAGCTCATATACATGTGGGAAACATGGATGATCCCTTTACCTTCTTCTTGTATGTTAGTTTAACCTCATCAAGCCTCTACAGCCACCTCTCTTGTCCCAAGAACTGCATCCACCCTTTTGCTTTCCAAACTTATTTTTTACAGATTCTTTACCACAAAAATGTCAAAATTTCACAAATCTAGAATCTCTAGATTCATACAAGTTGCAATGCATGTGTTCCTTTCCATTGTTTTCTGACTTCTGTCAGGATAGGGAGGACATAAGGGAGGCTGTACTGGTTCAGAATATGTCAGTATCTCTAGCTGTGAATGATTATGTAAATTAGGGAAAGACAGTAACAATCAGAGAAAATGAGCTTGCTTGCATTAATCTTCTCGATTTTCTTCAATGACCTATTAATTATGGATGTCTTGAGCCAGGTACTGTATCTGGATTATCAATGGAATAATCCTCTAAAAATTATCTAGTCTTTCTAAACTACTTATTCCATCTTTTTTGACACTTTGTGGTACTGAGTTCCATCACTATGCACTATTGCAAATGCAGGTATATAAAGAGTTACGCAGTAGCAGAATGTTTTCTCTAATGTTTCTCTAATGAATCCTAATGTTCTCCCATCTTTTCTGATATCTAATAATCAAAAGTGAAACTGTGTTCCTGAGAATTGCATTGTTTTCAGAAAGCTTCTCCTAATGACTATAGAATTGATGCAGAACCATGATTTCTATTTAAGGATGTTGCATTTGATGCACAATCAGTATTATACTACTTTTTTTGAGCTTAAGCTTCATCCAACTGTAGAAGTAGACATATATGTCAGAACAAGGTTTGGGATAGTCTGACATGAGCTACTGGGAATGCCAAGAAAAGAACATAAAAGAAGCATAACATGATTCTTTCCAGAAAACTACTCCAGGCTACAACAAACTGTGGTGTTACATTTTATAAGCCAGAGGCCTTTAATTTCAGAGGTGTTTGCTTTTTTCTTGAATCTATACACATTTGCAGTAATTTTTCACCTTCCTTGTTATTACCCAGTCAACTCTGTAAAATCCTAGTACACTTTTTGTAGCTGAGTTTCATTTGACTACTCTGATACACAGCTTGGAATAATCAGCAATTTTTCTCAATGCAGTCATAATCACTTCTACTCCTCATTAGTTACCAAAACCTGACCCTACTATAGATAGCTACTCCATTTTGTGGTGCACGGTAATTTCTTCCTACAATTTGTCAATGCTTTATCTATTTATACCCTAAAGGATGTGTTGTCTTATCCTATGAGCTTTAGCTGAAGATTAATTTTTTTTTAAAAAAAGTCCAGTAGACTGTGTTGAGATCATAAATATTTGCATGTTTGATAACTCCTTTGAGAAATTCTAGTGGTCTAAGAGCAATGAATTCCCTCTGAGACACATTGATTCCTCTCCCCAGTTTGAATTTATCTGCATGTCTGTCAATGCTTTTGTTTTATACCAGCTTGCTTTGTTCAGAAGTCAGTCATCTATTTGTCAATCCCAGAATCCTTTCAAGATACCAGTTTTGTCACCTATGCTCACTTGGTTCTGAGGCCTTTGCAAACAACAGGTTGATGCTACAGTTATTAGTTCAGGAAGGCTTCTGGATTATAACAAATATTCCAATGTGGGTAGTGTAACTAAGGTGACATTACATCTTGGAACATGGCTCTAGAGTAGAGGGTGGCCTACCAGGTACAACTCAGCATCAGCAGACTGTGCACCTTTGATCTGATATATATTCATGGATTTCTGTATTTGAGGTTCTCTATTAAATTCAATGACTTCAGGCAGGCTTCCCAGGAGCCAATTTGTACTTGAAGGAAAAATTCTGGGGCTTCAGGAAACTTTTTCCTTTTTACACAAATATCTCACAGTAGATGCTCAAGCAATATTATCACAAGGGGCTTATGTTCCAGGTGTATGTAAAAGTACATGGGGTAAGCTGTACCAGTTCTTTTCAGGAGAGTAAGGAGACACTTAACAGCAGTGTACTTCAGATGTGGAATACATCCTGAAAGGCCTGAGACCAAGTTAACTGAGGGTCAGTCCTGCCAGAATATTTTCTGGTGAGTTATTTTGGTGGGGGACCCAAGTTGAAGTCTAAATTCACAGAAGGGACTTCAGTCATGCAACTTCAACATTAACCCAGGCCAAAATGCTCACCTCTCTCAGTAGGTACTGCATACCATCCTGGTGCTCATACTGCTCTTCAGGGCTTGATACTCCTTTGAAACTAGCAAAATGCTTAGCGCACTAACATACACCTCAGTCTCTTCAGCGTACTTGATTTTTTCCTAAAGCTTGGTGCTTCCATACTGTTTTCAGTGAATCCTGGGTGTTAGGGGCAGATATCACCTGAGCTGTGTGACTTTCTTCCCAGACTCCACAGTAGGCAGTACTTTAGGTTAGGTACAGGTCACCTAAAAGTTCTGGGCATGGTATTACTTAATCACATCTTAAAGACTCCAGCACTGTCTCAAATTCAGTACCTGGGTATATCCCTCTGTCATCGTTAACTGTATCAGCTAAACACTTAACCTGACACTTTCTCCTAAAATCTTGACTTCTGTTGTTTGTGCAGTTCCTCAGGAGCAAGATGGGCAGCCAGAGGAAGAGGAAACATTACTAACACATGATTCATCAACACCTACTGCATCAGCACTTGAAGAAATGGCTCTGTACAGCAGCAAACGCAAACTCCGACACAGCCGGCGCAGTCTGGAGACTGCTGTCCCAACGTAGATGATCTGATGCACCTGGGTGATAGAATAGCCCAACACAGGGCTCTTGAACTTCCTGTGCTCCAGGAACAGCACTGCCTCCTGGACTCTGGATGGGAACTGAGCACCCCAGGGAGCATTGTGGTTAACTAACTTCGTTTAAGGCTGTGAACCACCCTCTTTTCTCACCCAATAGTGCACTGGGGCGTGTCCTAAACAAAATAGGACAACACTAGACTAAGATGGCTAATTGAGAGGAGGTGTGGGTAGGACAGTGGGCAGCTGCAGTTTGTTAGCCTGTAAATATTGGGGGGGAGGGAGGGGATAGGACGGAGAACATATGAGTGTAAGAGTGTGTAGGGCTCCAGCTGTTATTTCCTCAACTTGGATATTTTTTTAAATAGTTAATATGGGAGCTTCTACTCTGGTATGAATTAGAAGGAAGTTCCAGCCTTTGCTCCTATTTAATTTCCAGTCTTTTGCCAAGAAGCATCTCCTTCCACCTCCCACACTGTGTCACCTCACTTTCTTTTGGGAGTGTGTGGAAGTAGGTAGCTTGGAGGCAAAAAGAAAAAAAATAATTCAGTGAAGTGCCTCCCTCTGACACTGACAACTGACTCAAGCAAAGATGACTGAACGAGCAGGAGCCTGTGCCAGCTCTAGGAAGCATCAGCTCCATTTCACTTGCCTCTGTGAGTGCAGCAATCTGTCCCATGTAGGAAACTGCTCCTGACAGTATTTTGTGCTATTCTGGGAGACAGGTACCTACCTAGAGATACACATAATTGTGTGCATGCAGCGTGAACCACTCTACCTGCATGCTGTTCTAAGTGTCAGAGGAGGCCAGGTATCTGTCTTCTGTCCACTGTGTCTGATTTGGTGAACTGCGGCAGAAATGAGAAAGGAGTAGAAAAGGTGTAGCAAGGGTATAGCAGTGTGCATGTGTGACAGCAATAGAGAGCAGGGTAGTTGGGGATTAGGATGCGGTGGCAGAGGTAGGAGGTGTAAACAGCAGATAAGGTAGCGGGTTAGGATTCAGGAAATGGGGAAGGGTAGGAAATGGCATTGCTGGGGTCAAGTTAGGAGTAATAGGGTCTTACAGATAGGAGGATACTAGTAAGTGACTCCATTGTGTTGCCCACTAGCTGTGAAATGAAATGTGATATTATGAGGGGTGCTCAGTGTGGGACTCTCAAGGAGTGCCTGCTAGGCAGGGAGCACAATGAAGTGAGATGGATCTGGCCTATGCCTTGCAATAACTACACGGTTCTGCTTTCTGCCAGCTTGTTGTCTTCGGGCCCCTGCCCACATAGAACAGGGCAAATACATGCAGGAGGAAAAATAAAAATGAGAAAGGAGCAGGAGTGTCATTCCTGGTTTCCATGAAAGGGCCATGAACAGTCTGTATCAAGTGACCTCTGCATTTGTGGAGGAGACTGACACCGCTTATTGCTCTGAAATCAGTCTCTGCTGCTCTACTGCCCACTACTGAAGTAAAACATCCCTTTTCTTTTCTTGTGTTTTTTTTTTTTTTTGGTTGTTTTTGTCTGTTTGGGTTTTGTTTGTTTGTTTTGGTTTGTTTTTGTTAATGCCTCCAATAGAGAGAAAGACATCTGAACTTGACAGTAGTTTGATCTGTCTACACAGATACAATGGTGCTCTCTGGTGAACCAGTCCATCAGTAAGACCAGAGTTGTATCTTAAGCCTCTCAGTGGCTGGATGGGGCTTGGGAGTGGCAGGCACTTCTGCTTGTATATTTGCTGTATGACTGGATGCATTTTTTTTATAGTTGAAACTCTCCCTTCATGCCAAAATCCAGTGGATCATTTTTAACTGACTTCATGTTTTAATTTTACAGGTCTTTGAAGGGGGAACTCAGATAATCTCAAGCTGCAGCTATAGCTGCTTCCATCATCAGCAATTTGAGCTTTTCCTTTTTAAAATCTAATTTTAGCATATGCTTTTTAACAAGAGCAATTTTGGAAACAATCCTGGATTGGTTTTGGTGACTAACGTGATTTTTTTCTTTCCCTTTGTGGTACCTGGTGCCAGGTTCTGGGTTCTCTCCCCTTCTCTCCTGAGAGACTCTGAGGGAAAATTAGCGCATCAAGACTGTAACTAGTGAAATTTGTACAACCAAAGAAATCTATTTTGTGGTTCAAGGATAATAAAGTTTACTTTACATTTTAGAACCTTTAGTTAATGTGGTTTGCCCTGTGTGAAGTCTGCAATTTCTATACCAACACTTTCTTTCTGATGATTAGCAAACGTATAATCTAGCAATCATGCTGGTAATTTTCCTGCTTCTAGTTCATGAAAGGGGATGAAGTTTTGAGTAATAGAGAACAGCCAGGGGCTGCTGGTATATTAGGAATCAACAGGGAAGCAAACACCTGTGAAATGCCTAAAAGGAATCAGGGTATGTTCACCTGAAAAAGTGACATGGACAACAGCCCAACTTAAGTGTCTTTTTGCCAGTACATGTAACAAACAGGAGGAGTTGGAAGCCACTGTGCAGCTAGAAAACTATGATCTAATTGGTGTCACTGAAACTTGGTTGGATAAAGCACATGACTGGAGTGCTGCAGTCAGTGGCTATAAACTGTTCAGAAGGGACAGGCAAGGAAGAGGGGAAGCAGAGGGGGACCTGTCTTTAAAAACGGTGATGAACACATTGAGGGCTTATGGCTAAAAACTGGGGGCCAAGCAAACATTCTTACTTCAGCTACAAACAAGGAGCTTCATGCTCACAGGCCTGATCCAGCTAGGGGGCTTCAACCACCCTGATATTTACTGGAAAAGTGGCACAGCAAGATTAAACAGTCCAGGAGGAGACACTTGGAGTGCATTGAGGATATTTTTTAATGCAGGTGATAGCCCAACCAGAATAGAAGCATTATGGGACCTGCAGTAATTACTACCCTGCCCTGGTGGAATTCACAATCCTGAGGTAAGATCTTGAATTTTAGGAGCGCAAACTTCCAGTTGCTTAAAGAATTATTGGATGGGACCCCCTAGAAAACTGCCCCTGAGCAGAAGGGTTAAAGGCTTAAAAGAGCAGAACAGAGCTGACAGCTTTTCAAGGACTTTTTTTTTTTTTTTTCTTGGTGCACAAGATCTCTCAGTTGACATGTTTAAGAAATAAGGCAAGAAAGGCATGAGACCCGCATGGTTGAGTAAGACCTTCCTGGTCAAACTGAAAAGTGAGAAGGAAATGCAGCGGAACCAGGGACATACATCCTGAGGATAATGTAAGGATGCTGCCTGGATGTGTAGGGATTGGATCAGAAAAGCTAGAGGCTGAATTTGGCAAGGAATGTGAAGAACAATAAGAAGGGCTTCTACAGGTATGTTGCCCAGAAAAGGAGGAATATGGAAAATATATGCACCTGATAAATAAGAGGAGAACAAGTGACAACCAATGTGAAAAACTTTTTTTTTTTTTTTTTTTTTGTCTCAGTTTTCACTGGTAATTACTCTTCCCACATCTCTCAAGTCCCTGAACCTCAAGGCAGGAACTGGTGTAACAAAGTCGCTCCCATTACAAGAGATCAGTTTTGAGGCCACCTGGTGAACCTGAACATACACAAGTCCATGGGACTGGACAAGCTGCATTTTAAGGCCCTGAGGGAATTGGCTGATGCAAAACTTTCCACCATCTTCGACAAATCATGGCAGCCCAGGAAAGTCTCCAATGACTGGAGAGAAAGAATTCTCACATCCATTGTAAAAAAAGAGTAATAAAGAGGATCCTGGGAACTACTGACCAGTCCTTGTCAACAAAGCAGAGCAGCATTACTGTGGACTGAATTGATAAACTCTACACTATTACTTGATTGCTTAGCATGTTATATATACCTTCTGTAGAAAGCTGGCAAAGACTCACTAAGTTGAACAGCAGTAGAGATGACAAAGCCCTTCTACAAAGGGCAGTCCCAGCAAGAGTAATTTATGGCATTTACATAGTCATAGAATCATAGAATCATAGAATATCCTGAGTTGGAAGGGACCCTTAAGGATCAAGTCCAACTCTTGACACCGCACAGGTCTACCCAAAAGTTCAGACCATGTACCCAAAAGTTCAGTCCATGTATTCAAACTTAATTTTCCCCAGAAATGCATGAAAAACAAAACAAAAACAAAACACCAAAACCCTACAAATATGCAAGGCATATTAACAAAATTTCAGCTATCAAGAGCCTAGATCTAAAAATTTAACTTCCAAAGAAATATATGTGATTAGCAATGGAGAAGAATAATTTGCAATCTAAAAGCCACTTGGACTTTGGGGTAACTACATATCCTGAATCCTCACCTCTAAGGTTATGGGGAAGAAAGAACAAACTCTACAGAAGAAATAAATCAAGCAGATGGGAAGGAACCTTAGTGCTAAGCAAGCACTAAGGCTATATTTTATGCCCACTCTTGCTACAAAGCCCTCAGGTCCTATATGGAAGTTTCTGTGGCTCCAGGTTTAAGTCCTGTCACTGGTGAACAAGTGAGGGATGTAGTTCATGTCCCCCCCTGTATTTCCTTTTATATTGGATGAATGGTAGGCACATCTGAACACCTGCAGGATTCTCTTCAAGGATTTTCAACAGATACGAGGTACTCTAACAGAGGCTGTAATCACAACACATTTACCTAGGGGGGGGGGGGGGGGGGAAGGGGGTGTCTTGGACAGCTATGGTTTGTAACCCAACATAATTATGAAAGAGCACACCAGCAGACAGAATTTTACAAATATATAAACATAAGATAATGCCCACTGGAAGAAGTAATTTCTCTGTGGATTTATTCTGGAAAAAGACAAAACAAACAAACAAACAAAAAGCAGTGGGAATCAGTATGCTCAATGAATACATATGTTAAAGTCTGGCATAATTAGATATCACTGGTATTTCAATAAGCACTACAGTGACAGAATCTGAGGTTATTTGGGGGGTACTGCTTCTATGAAATTTCAGCCTACTAGGGTTTTGTAAGGAAGTTAAGAAAACGTCAGTGTCAACAGACCAGGAATGGACAACAGAATGCTGGATCCAGCCATCCCAGGTGATTGCTTGCTAGCCAACATATGCACTGATAGTCTTCCTGATTGCAGAAGCTTGATACACATTGTGGTCAGAAAAACAGGCTTGGTTTACTGTCCTGCTGAAGGCTCTGTGAGCCTACAAGTCTGCTTGATGGATACTCCTGAATAGCCTTGATTATATTATTTGCATATCTTATCTTTTTTTCTGTTTCTTGACCATTCCTTTCTCTGCCCATGCCACCTTTTCTTCGCTTTGATCTCCTCCCAGAAAAAGAACAACCACTAATTATTTCTTCCCTATTGGGCCCAGTTTTGTGTCAGGAGATTGGTCTTTGCAGTACTGTCAGCGTACAATGTCCCTAAAAATAGCACTAGCATCACAAAAGAATGTATTAATCCCAACAGATAATACTAAAAAAGCAAACAAACAAACAAACAAAAAAAAAAAAAAAAAAGAGAGATAATCCCATGTGAAAGAAACTTGGAAACAGTGCATAGACCAGTGAACAATCACCAGAAATGGCAACAGCCCTTGGTCATGTCTAATGTGAATGTAACGTAAATTCAGTATTCCATAACAACAACTCATTTAAAAATAAATAAATAAATAAATCAGTGTAAAACTCAAGTAGCTTATCCGTGAAGATAACTGGCCACTTTATTGCCAAAGGGACTGTTTGACTGAAAAAATGCTCACAGCACAAAAAAATCTATGTTTTGATATTAGCCAATAATATCTACCTGGGGGAAAAATGTAAAAGTATCTACTTCAAGAATAAGGTGAATATTCAACTGTAAAGGATTTTTCAAACCAATAAAGAATGCCTATAAAAATTAAAACAAACAACAACCACCACCAATAAAATAAAATAAAATAAAATAAAATAAAATAAAATAAAATAAAATAAAATAAAATAAAATAAAATAAAATAAAATAAAAAATAAAATCTCTTTAAAAAGGAGGGTAGAGAGGAAAAGGCAAGTGTTAATCACAAGGCTGACAGACATCTCACCTGTGTGATTTGAATCTGAGCATTTCAGCTGTGTTTGCCACTAAACTCTGCCTCATTTCTATAACCACTGCACTAAAGAGTGCTAACTTCAATGTTTTCATGTTTCTTTTTTTTACGACAAGCACATAAGTTAAAAGTGACAAATCAAATCATTAGCATGTGAATGTCTGAGTTCCAACATTCCTTGAAAAACGTTCTTCCTTCATGAGACTTCATAAGTAGCAAGAAAATGAATCATGGAACAAGTTGTCCAGTGGTAGTGGATGCCCCATCCCTGGAAGTGTTTAAGGCCATTTTGGAAGGGACCTTAAATATCATCCAATTCCAACTCCCACCCACCCTCACCCCACACAAAACGGACAGTGACACCTTCCACTAGACCAGGTTCTTCAAAGCCCCATCCAACATGGCCTTAAAAACTTCAAGGGATGGGACATCCATCCATGTTTCAGTATAAATTAAAAAAAAAAGATTAAATAAAAGCCATTTATAAATAAGCCACTAGGGAAATTAGCTAGGTTCTTTATTTCCAAGTTCTTCAGTCTGGCTGATTTGAATACTAAAGAATCTCTTCTTCAAAATGGAAATGCTAAAACTACCACAAATCTGTACCCTGAGTGAACAAGAAAAAAGTAAAAAGTTAATTTCTAAATCTAACTGTATGAATATTTCTCAAAAAATATTAGTAAAGAGCAGAACTTACAAAAAATGAAAAAGAAACTGCTCAAAGAAAGCTATGTGCATAGGTCAGAAAGAAAAAACACAAAGTGAAAACTCCCCCCAAATCAAACTTACTTTACATTTCAAAGTGTAGCTTAGAAAATACACACTTTGCCTCTGCTTTCAAAAGGACTATGATGTTGAAGATGGGAAAAAAATAATATATATATAGTTAATAGGAATGAGGATTAGAAAGTGGAATTGCCTTGCTGGAGTATAGAAAAATTCAAGAATACTATTATCCTCAAGAAAATCCTGCATAATTTCTTTTCCAGAATTTGTAAGGGATGGCGCACTAAATCACAAAGATAAAAAAATACTTAAGGAAATCTTTCCAGTGTGGTGTTGCAGCATGAGTTACTTAAAGCTACTTGTTCACCCCTAGCCCTCTTCCAAATATGTAAGAAAAATATTAATAATTTTCTTCAGACAGGACCTTCTGTGAAACTATTTTATTTGCGATTGCAATGGCGGGCGTCCTGCAAACAGGAACACACAGTAAAAGTTTATCATAACCTTATATTCCCTAATACTTGACACCAGATTTCTCCCGTTTCCTCATTGGCTGAGTACTACAGGTTCACAACCTACTCAATACACTTCTATACCATATATGTACAATTTTATTTGACCAACCATTAATTTCTCCTTTTCAGCTATTTATTCTACAATTTTATCTGAAGCAGACACTGCAACATTTAATCACTGGTCTCATTTTACCCTTTGATTTCCACTTGCATACAAAGTTCAGTTAACGTGAAAAAAATAAAGTAGCAAAATTAAGAGAGAGATAAGGCATCTTCCCCTACCTTTCCTCCTCTAACTAAAAGATAATCAAAGCTTCCTTTGCTAGTTAAACAGAGTTTGTTTTGACTGTTATTGCTTTCAGGAAAGATGCTAAACAAAACCATCTGATGTGTTTACAGAAGAGAACAACTGTGTTGCAAAAAACAAGGTGATGGAGCATGCCAAAGTAGTAACAGAATTCCTAAAATTCTGTATGCGTTTCCATAGCTATTCTTCCATCATTTAAATGTATAAAATCCATTCTTATTCTCCACAGTAAAAATACTGAGTTTTAATTGTGCACTAGAAACAAAAATGAAATACTTTTCCTATTCAAAACACAATGCATCTTCTAGAAGTTTCCCTGAGTAACACTTCAGCAGCCTGCAGGACGAACCAGGATCATCTCCAAAGTGAAAAAGTATATAAACATAGGATTCTTGTAGTATTTGAGGATTTCTATTCTACTTCTGATGCATTCTGTATCTCACAGATTATAATCCAAGTCAATCTTGTGTTGGACACAGAATCCAGACAGTCTATGAAATGATGAAAATTTAGTCCTGCATGGTGTTATTTCACACAGATTTTACTTCGCCTTGTTGACTGTTTAGAACCAAATGACCTACAAGCTTTTGTATTCTCCAGCTGCCTCAAGATGAGAACAAGATCCATGTGTTGTCAATAGCAGAGAATTACTTTGGTGAAATTCTGTTACAGAATCCTAAAGGTAAAGCCATGCTCTAGCCTAGAGAGGAAAGTAAAAAGCTGCCAAGATCTGCACCCTAAGAAAAACTCCTTTCCAGTCCCAACTCTAGTGATCGGTTTAAGTGTGAGCATTTTAGTGAAATTTACTATCCAAGCATCTGAGAACAAGACTTCTCTATAGCACTTCAGAGGTCATGTCCTATATTCATATATGACCAATCTTTAATGAATGGAAATTGAAAAGCAAAACAACAACCAAAGGAAATATCTATCTCATCAGGAGGCATAAGGGAAAAATAAAAATAAATCAGAAACTTCCCACACTTCAAATAAATAATCTAAATAAATCAGGTAGGAAATCATATATAATCTACCTGGTACACCTGAATGGAAAGACAGTGTTGTTGCAGCCTCACGTTGACTATTGTTTACCGTTCTGTGCTCCACAATATACAAAGGATATCAAGATACTTGAAAGTGTCCAGAGGAGGGCAGCAAAGCTGGTAAAAGGGCTGGAATGCATGTCCTCTGAGGACACTTGGGTTTAGTCTGGAAAAAAGGCTAAGCAGAAACCTTATTGCTCTCTGCAGCTTCCTGGGGAGCTGAAATGGAAAGGGAGGTATCAGTTCTTCTCCCTGGTAACCAATGATAGAACATGAGGGAATGGCACAAAGCTGTGCTAGGGGAGGTTCAGACTGTACATTAGGAAAAAAAATCTTTAATGGAACAAGCTTTCAAGTGAAGTGGTTGATTCCTCTGTGTTCAAGAGGCATTTAGACAATGCCCTCAATAATACGCTTTAACTTTGGTTAGCCCTGAAGGGGTCAAGCAGTTGGACTTCATGATCTCTATAGGTCCCTTGCAATTGTTCATTCCATTCCATTCCATTCCATTCCCATATAACACCTGCTTTTACAACCCCAAGATCCAATGGCACATCTCTGCAAATGTGTGAAAAGACTAGCTAACTTTTAAGTTCACTGCTGGTTAAGGCCTTAAACAAGCAATTCAAGCAAGATTTAAGTACCTAGAACTAAGCCTGAGAATGAACATTAGAACGATTTAAAGGCACACCACAAAAAGGACAGAAACATAGGTAAAATGTCACAACTAAATCAAAATGTAAGAAGAAAATCAGGTACTAAGCTGTACGGGTACACACACTAAGGAATACACATTAAACTGGCTCTGTTCTCCTGATACAGTGCATACTGTATCACCACCGATCCAACTCCGTCAGAACATCCTCAAGTCACTGGTAGTTGAAGGACACGAAGCAACTCGCAGGCTGAGTCACTATGTCCCGACAGTCCCGACAGCTGACCGCTGCCGCCGCGCGGGGCAAAGAGCTGCTTAGTGCTGCCGGCAGGGGGTGCGGCCGGGACCGCTCAGGCGCGGGCCGCCGGGCTGCAGCGGCGGTGTCACCCGTCGTGGCCGGGCACCGCCGTTCCTTCGCGGGTCACCGGCTCCGCAGCGCAAACTCGCTCCCGGCCGCAGGAGACGGGCCGGGCCACAGGAGCCAGGAGCGTGAAGACGACGCAAGAGCTCGACGACGAGCGGCCCCAACAGCGAGGCACGGAGCCGTTCCGCCACCTCGAGTCGACGGGAGCCGTGGCCGTACGGCGCGGTCGCCGTCTCGGCACGGCCGCTGCCTCCGTGCTGCGGCGCCGCCTGGACCCGGCGGCAGCGCGAGGCCGCCCGGTGACGCCGCCCGGTGACACCGCCTCAGCGCCCAGCTCCGCCCGCACCGTCAGCCGCGAACCGCTCAGCGGGCAGGCGCCGACTCGCGGGGCGCTGGGTCGCTGTCCGGCGGGGGCGTTCCTTCCAGCGAACACAGACTTATTCCAGCGGCTCTGAATGGAGCAGAACCGAGGGGGGAGGAGGCACTGCGAGAGTGGCACGTTCGTGCTCAGCCGCCCGAATCCTGTCAGTGGGAGCATGTTTGAACAAAAGTGCTTTAAGAAACTTAAATGCAAGGTACGTACCTGTGAAGAGTAAAGACACGTCTGCAATGAATGTACAGTATTCTTTAAAGTTTATTGAAAAATCTGGGGGCAGCACTCACAGAAAACAAGTCAGCCTAAGTTAATAAGATCACGGGATGTAACAGTGGGTGCTTAGATGTGCAAAAGCGCCTAGCAACGTCTGCAACAGAGACTGAGCTACATGTTTGGAAGCCGAAGTTCGACAACTTCAGACAATAAAAAGGTGCAGTTCTTCAACTACAGAAACTACTTACCTGCGGTTTTGCTGAATTCTCAGTCAATCAATTGAAGCCAACATTCTTCTAATATGTTTTCACAGCAAAATGATGATTAGTTTTTCTGGTCTTCTCATGCAAGTCAACTGCATTTAAACTGACTACACTCTGCGTCTTCTCTACGTGCTACAATACTGATTTATGTAAATAGAATCTATATTAGAAATTAAAATGCAACTTTTACTACTGAAGCTAGAGACCCTGGCAAATGGTGTGATGAGCTCAGATCATAGGGGATCTGTTTCTCCAGCCTTTTTTCTGTGGGGAGACTTTAACTGGCCAGGCCAAGCATATGCGTGTCAGATCATACTGAAAGTTCAGCCACACTGAATTTGAATGCCACCCTATGCTGACTGGGGATTACCAATCTAGTCACATGTCAAAGTGTCATTATCTCATCACAGGAACCTTCATTCCTTATATCGTCTCCTACATCTTTCCCCAGGAGAAAAGGATGGCAGTATTAGCTGAATATTCTGCTAAGAAAACAACAAAAGCATGCTGGTACCCAAAGAATGCTGCTATACCAACGATATTGACTGTAATGATTCTTCCTCTTATTCCCCATTTTAGACTGTTAATTTAAGGCATTTTTTTTCACTAAAAGCAGAAAACAAACAAACAAACAAACAAAAAAAAAAAAACACTATAAGCATAATAGTGAAATTAGGCAGGACTAAATTTATATTCATGTTCCCACTTCCATACTTCTTTTCAGATGTCAGTCCTGTTATAATAATGTCAGATTTCTCCATAGCCACACTTGAAAAAAATAATCTTTACAATAAATAATTACCATGAAGAACTGGGAGGGGAATGAAGGAGGCAAGTTTCTGAAGAGACTCCTCCAGTATCTGTGAGCAAAGCAAGGCTGAGAAGTCAAAGACTGGAGTACAATGAATTCTTCAATGATACACAAGCATGTGTTCACTGCATAAAAAATAAGTTCTATGCTGAGTGCCTGCTGGTAGCTATTACTTCGTGATACTGAGCTGGAATAAGAACAGGAAGATCTTGTTAAACAGCTTCAGACTAGAAAGATAGGAGAAAGCAAAGTTACACTTAACACAGATAAGGTAATGTATACAAATGAAGTGTCTGGAAGAGATCAAAAATGGAAGGGGCAGAAAGGGTTAGTCACAGATGTTAAGTCAAAAGGAGCCTTCACTGTCTTCTCTTCCATTACAGTAGTCCAGGGGATCTGAAATGCTAAAGTAAGCAACTCAAGAGATCAAGAAAGATGTGTTACTATTCTCCTCCAGGTCCTGGGTCATGTCAGTTCATCTTCTTCGGTGGAGATGCTGTGTCTCTGTCCCTGGTATACTGATAGTGATCATAGAAGGCCAACTGCTCTTTACAGGATGGAGAGCCGGGGCAAAGCATAACAGTAAGATCTCCTAAGCCAGGTTAGGAGTGTCACCAACCAGAACTCAGTCCCATAATGACTGAACAGTGATGGAGACAGGGTCAGCTGAGAGTCCAGACAACCAGACAAGCTTGTGGTGGCAAGGTAGATCTGAGGTCAAATTAGGAAGTCTGACCACTGGTCAGGGTCAGGTCCAGTGATGGTGACCAGGTTCAGGCACAGCTGATTGCTGGGCAGGTCCACAATGACAAAACAGGTCTGAGATGAAGATGGGTAGTCAGTCATGGTTCAGGGCCCAGATAAGCAGGCATGGGCATGGCTGTAGCTGGGATGGAAAGCAATATTCCTCTGATGTAGCTCAAGCAGGACAGAAGGCATCAGCTGAAGGTGAAATGGAGATCCTGAGGCCCATGGACTGAAGGCTAGTGAGAGCCATTATAGCCTGCTAGTGCACTTAGGGCCCTGATATTTACACTGGATGATCATGTTTAGTCCCGTCTCTTCCTGCGTTTCTCCTCTGAAAACTCTGTGACATTTGTCATTCATCTGAGATTTATTCCATTGTCACTGCTAGCCATTTATAAAATGATGATTCTAACAGTTACTGATTCAGATTCTAACAGTTACTGATATGGCTAAATAATTTTAGAGAAATTAAAAAGATTTGGAGAGACAACCAAGCACAGAATCACAGAATTCTTCTGGACTGCCCTTGTCACCGCTGATTACTAAGAATCTTGTTCCTTCCTAATTTGACTTGAATGACGCAACTTGTAGAGTGGGATCATACACCAGCTAGAAATGCAAACTAGGGAGTGTTTTTGCCCTTTGTCAGGACAAAACAAGCCCTTTCTGCAGGTCACCTTAGTCAGTGCTTTAGAAATAAATATTCTCAGACAGTACAAATAAGAAAACAGTTGAGCTTGTTCCATCCTATCTTCTAATAACACTGACAATCTCCAAACTTTACTTCTCTCCAATTTCTCTTCTGGGAAATATATTATAGAACATTAGGGGTTGGAAGGGACCTCAGGAGATCATTGGGTCCAACCCCCATGCCAAAGCAGGTTCCTCAGAGCAGGCTGCCCAGGTAGGCGTCCAGACGGGCCTTGAATATCTCCAGAGAAGGAGACTCCACAACCTCCCTGGGCAGCCTGTTCCAATGCTCTATCACCCTCACTGTGAAGAAGTTCTTTCGCATGTCAGTGCGGAACTTCCTGTGCTCGAACTTGCAGCCATTGCCCCTTGTCCTATTCCCACAAACCACTGAGAAGAGGTTGGCTACATCCTTCTGTCCCCTATCCCTCAGATATTTATATACACTGAGGCAACCTCTCTCAGTCTTCTCTTCTCCAGGCTGAACAGACCCAGGTCTCTCTACCTTTCTTCTAAGGGAAGATGCTCCAGGCCCTGTATCATCTTTGTGGCCCTCCGCTGGACTCCTTCCAGGAAATCCCTGTCTTTCTTGTACGGGGGAGCCCAGAACTGGACACAGTACTCCAGGTGAGGCCTGACCAGGGCAGAGGAGAGGGGGAGGATCACCTCCCTTGACTTGCTGGCCACGCTCCTTTTAATGCACGCCAGGATCCCATTAGCCCTCTTGGCTACAAGGGCACACTGCTGGCTCATGGTCAACCTGTCGTCCACCAGGACCCCCAGGTCCTTCTTCTCAGAGCTCCACTCCAGCAGGTTGTCCCCCAGCCTGTACTGATACATCCGGTTGTTCCTTCCCAGGTGCAGGACTCTACACTTGCTCTTATTAAATCTTATTTCCCCACAGTTATAAACAAGCTACTAGCCAGCATACTGTTGTAGAATGAAAGCAGCAACTGTCTTTCCTAAGAACAAACACTAACGTCTAGCACATTGTTCACGTGCTAGTGTGAACAATGGCACAGATAATACCTTCAAAGAAGAACAAAGATAATCAAATTGTAAGAGAAGTAAAATGGTTGGATAAGTAATGTCAATAATGCTACGAATAAAACTAATGCCTTTTCAGTTTTTACTTCCCTTTTAACTTGCTAACAGTTTTGACCAGGACAGGCAGACAAAATAAAGCTTCAGTCCCTGAAGCATGAAAGGTATACGTAGGGAGTGAGGACATAATGAAAGATAAGATTCTGTTAGGCCATGTTTTCAAGTTATAATCCAGCCTGAATAAATCACAGATGAGAATGGTTCTCAACAGCTGGCATCCTGACCATAGATTTCACATTGATCAGCTAGAGGCAGAAGTCCTTCCAAGCACAGGCTGTCACTTTCTTCCAGTCCTTTGTGAGTTCCAGAGGAGAAGGATGAACACTGATATACAGGAGGCAGGTATTTATGTCCTTCTTGTGTATTTTGGCAAGATTTGTCTACGTGCTATGCCAACAAAATCCTAGAATTGGGCTGAGGACAATACAGCCTTGGACATGCCTTCCCGTATTACAGTACACTTCTGCCCTTTCCTGCCAATTGTGTCAATGCACTAATTTGCTGAGCCACTATATGAAATGGATCCAGAAACAATTCAAAAATTTAATAAGTTTAAAGAGAAAATGTTATCTTTCTCAGTTTATGGTGAAGTAGCAAAGGTATAGGTACAAATGTCAGAAATAAAAAGGAAAAAAAAAAACACAACAGTTAAAATACAAGATGCAAACAAGTACACGATAATGCAGAGCATCTTCATTACTGTGGACTACCCAAGGAAAGCCAATAACATTTTTCATGGAATAATCATACTTTAAGCAGCTCCCTCAAGTTCTGGGTAAGTTCTTGTCTCTTCCACCAATTATTCTAGTCTGGGTTTCCTGCATTAATTCTCAGCATACACATAATCTTGTCATCTCAGCTCTTTAACTTCTTTGTTTTCAGTATCCTCCTCATCCCTGGTAAGCCTATGTGCTGCAGGTCTGCAGCCAGAAATGGAACTTTTGTGGCTTCATGGATACTTTAGTTGTATATCTCCCTTGCATGAGATAGTGTTTTTATATACATTAGTTTTATAAGAGAAATAACTTCATATAATTTCATCAAAATGACTTGATGCCATAGCATCACTTCTGTTCATGCATCTGCCACTGCTGCTATTTAAATTCATACTGGTGAATATATGTGTAATTTATGACATGCACTCTTTTGCAGGTCAGAAGCCTGCAAAAGAGTGCCTGTCCTTAAGCAATAAGGAAAAGCAGAGTCACTTTCCCAAATGGGTACAAATTTCTAAGAACCAAGTGTCCACCATGTGTCACATCTAAATAAATAAATAAATAAATAAATAAATAAATAAATAAATAAATAAATATGCAGGAATGGGACCACAGGTTACCATGTACCTGAGACAAGAGTGTGACTGCATGCATTTGTTCACTAGTGAACAAGCTGGACTAGCCAGTAGGTGGGAAACAGGTAGGGTGGGTATATGGGCTCCAGATCTGGCTGGGGTATTGGACAGACATTGGAGACATGCTGATACTCAAGGGTTCCATGAAAGCATGCATGTGTTTGTAAGTCTTGAGAGCGGGGAGTGTAATTGCTTTCCCTTGAGAACTTAAATATTGATCAGCCAAATAGGAAAAACAAGACTTGACTGCCTGTATTGAGGTTACTTCTTGTAGCGTTAAATATGACTGCTGTTGATAGCAACCCCAGCTGAAGGCACCAAGTTTGGTTCCAGCAGGAAGGCAGAAGGAATCCCAAGGCCCCAGATAGCTGAAGGACACAGCTACTTAGAACATTCCTTAATATTAACCTCCTCGGACAGGAAGAAAAACAGGACAATTGGAACAAAACATGGTGTATGCAATTATATGTGTAGAAAAATATGATCTATTATGTAACGTTTTGCAGCCATTTATTCATATGTTTACTCATACAAGTGGTGAGAAACTCATTCAGAGATTAAATAGGCTGCAGAACCATCGATCTGAACCGATAAAACTGATACAGCATGTATTCACAAGATCTAACTGGAGGAAAAAAATGATACCTAATCAATAGTCAAGTATCATCAAAGTCCTGCCTTAAGAGTAGAAAAGAGATTACTGAGCCCTGCATGTGGGAATATCATTGTTTCAAACCAAAAGCCACTACAATCACAAAGTTCGTATACCTGTTTTATCTTCATTCACTCTGCGTCTCAGTGAGCAGCAATCAGCCATATCCATTACTGATCACACAGACCTTTATGCTATGCGTTGGTTCAGCCTACTGTATCACCTAGTTGAAATACAGCTACAGACAAAATTTCCTAGGATAGGGGATAGAAAGCTGCTGTGGACAGAATGCTGTGTGCATTCTGTGTAAGCAGAATGCAGAATAGCCTGCTCATCTTTTCAAGCAGGTTCACTGTTACTTTGTTTGCTGCTTTCTCTCTGGGTGTTGAAGTCTAACAGCTGTAACAACTGCTGCAATCTGAAATTAGGTACACTTACTTCTGATTACTTTGTTTTATCCCACTGTAGCATCATGTCATTAACCCATATTATAAGCAATCTGGGGCAGCAAATGTCTCTTTCCTATTGGCTCTTTGTTTAAAGGTAGTCAGCATAAAAGAGCCCTGGTGAAGACATTAGTCACAAATCATAATTATCTAAGGGTATTACTAAATTAATCCAGTATGACAATAAAATTATTTAAAAAAAATAATAAAAAATTAACAAATGCATTGGCTGACAATTCCTTAAAAATAACTAGTATTATATTGGAAATAATAAGGAAAAATAAACATAACCAACCTTCTGAATAAAAAAGCAACAAAACATTATTAATAGTTGGGGGGTGGTGATGTACGTGGAGCAGGGGCTGGACTGTGTGGAACTTAAAGTTAGCGATAGCAAAGTAGAGAGCCTCTGGGTAAGGATTAAGGGACGAACAAATAAAAAGGATGTTGTGGGAGTCTATTACAGACCATCCGGCCAGGATGACAACACCAATGAATTATTCTTTGTGGAACTAAGAGATACCTTGAGATCAACTCCCCTTGTACTTATGGGTGACTTCAACTTGCCAGACGTCAACTGGGATTACCACACGGCTGACAGTAGCAAGTCCAGGAGGTTCATAAAGCACCTAGATGATAACTTCTTGGTGCAGGTGCTAAGGGAGCCAACTAGGAAAGATGCTCTCCTTGATCTGTTGCTGGAAAACAGAGAGAGTCTTGTGGGAGACATGGCGATTGGCAGCCGTCTCAGTCATAGTGACCATGAAGTGGTTGAGTTTAGAATTTATGGTGACAGAAGGAAAACTGCCACCAAAACTTCATCACTGGATATGGGGAAAGCAGACTTCAGGCTGCTCAGGGAACTAGTCAGCAAGGTCCCCTGGGAAACTGCTTCTGAAGGCATTGGCGTCGAGCAGTGCTGGTCAGTCTTTTAAGCACTGCCTCCTAAAAGCACAGGATCAGGCAATTCCAAAATATCAGAAGTCAAGAAGGTGGGGCAGAAGGCTGGCCTAGCTGACCAGGGATCCTCTTCTGGAGCTTAGGCAGAAAAAGGAAATGTACGGCTGCTGGAAGGAGGGTCAGGCGATGTGGAAGGAATACAAGGACACTGTTCGCGTTTGTATGGAGAAAATTCATGTGGCCAAAGCCCAATTAGAGTTGAAGCTGGCCAGGTCAGTGGGAGACAATAAAAAGGTTTTTTTTTTAGATATGTGACAGAAAAAAAGAGGGCCAAAGAAAACATAGGTCCGCTGCTTGATAGGGAAGGTCACCTCACAGACAAGGACACGGGCAAAGCAGAGATGTTTAATGCCTTCTTTGCCTCTGTCTTCAACGCTGATGATGGGCTTCAGGACCCAGGGTGCCCTGAGCTAGAGAACCATGACAGTGGGAATGATAAACTCCCAACTGCCCCTGAACATGTGTGGGATTTGCTGCTCCACTTGGATCAGTACAGGTCCATGAGTCCAGATGGGATTCATCCCAGGGTGCTTAGAGAGCTGGCTGACATCATCACGGAACCTCTCTCAATTATTTTTCAATGGTCTTGGGAATTTGGAGTGGTCCCAGTAGACTGGAAGCTAGCAAATATACCAATTTTCAAGAAGAGCAAGAAAGAAGACCCTGGCAATTATAGGCCTGTCAGTCTCACATCAGTGCCTGGTAAAATTATGGAGAAGATTATCCTTGAAGTTACTGAAGCGTACCTGAGGGACAAAGCAGTCATTGGTCCCAGCCAACATGGGTTCATGAGGGGCAGGTCCTGTTTAACAAATCTGATTTCCTTTTATGGTAAGATCACCCATCTAGTCAATCAAGGGAAACCAGCTTATGTGATCTTTTTGGATTTCAGTAAAGCTTTTGACACAGTTTCCCATAGGATCCTACTGGACAAAATGTCCAGCATACAGCTAAACAAAAACATCATACGATGGGCAAGCAATTGGCTGACGGGCAGGGCTCAAAGGGTTGTGATAAATGGGGCCACATCTGGCTGGTGGACGGTCACCAGTGGGATCCCCCAAGGCTCCATTTTAGGGCCAGTCCTCTTCAATGTTTTTATAAATGATTTGGATGTAGGACTAGAAGGTGTTTAGAGCAAATTTGCCAGTAACACTAAACTTGGAGGAGTTGTGGACTCTGTTGAGGGTGGAAAGGCCTTGCAGAGGGATCTGGACAGATTGGAGAGCTGAGTGATCACCAACCGCATGAAGGTTAACAAGAGCAGGTGCTGAGTCCTGCACCTGAGACGGGGCGACTCTGGCTATACGTACAGACTGGTCAATGAGATGCTGGAGAGCAGCCCCACAGAGAGGGATCCGGTGGTTTTGGTTGATAGCAAGTTGAATATGAGCCAGCAGTGTGCCCTGGCAGCCAGGAGAGCCAACCGCATCCTGGGGTGCATCAAGCATGGCATTTCTAGTCGGTCAAGGGAAGGGATTGTCCTGCTCTACTCTGTGCTGGTGTGGCCTCACCTCGAGTACTGTGTGCAGTTCTGGGCACCGCAGTATAAAAAGGACATAAAATGTCAGAGAGTATCCAGAGAAGGGCTACAAAGATGGTGAAGGGCCTAGAGGGGAAGGTGCATGATAAGCAGCTGAGGTCACTTGGCCTATTCAGCCTGGGAAAGAGGAGGCTGAGGGGAGATCTCATCACAGTCTACAGCTTCCTCATGAGGGGGAGTGGAGGGGAAGGCACCAATCTATTCTCTTTAGTCACCAGTAATAGGACCTGAGGGAATGGTGTCAAGCTGAGACAGGGAAGGTTTAGGCTAGACATCAGGAAGAGGTTCTTCACTGAGAGGGTGGTCGCACACTGGTACAGGTTCCTCAGGGAAGCAGTCACTGCACCAAGCCTGTCGGAGTTTAAGAAGGGTTTGGACTGTGCACTTAGTCACATGGACTGAATTTTTGGGTAGACTTGTGTGGTGCCAGGAGTTGGACTTGATGATCCTTATGGGTCCCTTCCAACTCAGGATATTCTATGATTCTAGTTATTGATTGGAAAGATGCAGGTAATATCCTAATTCTGTAAGTGTGATGAAGAAGTATTTTTTAGACCATTAGCAATGAGATCACCTCTGTCATGAACTCCCTTCCTAAAATCAGGCATTCTAGATAATTTTCACTCTAGAGTAAAACAGACACTGGCTCAGGAAACATCAAACCTATTTAAAGTTCAGAAAACGTGGAAGAGCTGATAATGGTAACATAATGTTGCTGATTCATTTGTGTATACAGCAGTAGTGAGCCTGACAATAAAAGTATCTGTACAGTTTGATAGATTTTTAAGCTAGAAGAAAAAAAAGTCAATAAATACAGTTTAAAGGATGGGAGAAGAGATTTTAAAATGTTGTTTATTTAATTTACTGAAGAGAAGACTGAAAGGTGATGTGTTTATGTTAGTTGAATTATTGACAAATATTTAAGTCAAATATAGGTTATTAGACTCAATGCAGAAGACTAAATTCTATGTACATTATAACATAGGAGACTGTAGCAGAAGAGCGATAGTTTTTTCTGGCCATAAGCTTTATGAAGGCAAGTGCCACTACACTGACATTCACCTCAAATACGGTATCCAGGAAGAATATTTCAAAAGGGATCTTGCTTGCTGGTAGAAATTAGAGCCAGAGTGTATGTGGATTTTACATTCCTTGACAGATAATTTTAAACTTTATTACAAATAATTATTATTTAAGGAATAAAAGGTTTGTAAGGCCACACACTGAAACCTTGTTGAAAATTTTTGTGAAACAATCACAAAGAAAAAAATTTGCAAAACAATTTTTATTTGACCTTTAGGGGGATTTGAAAATTCATGTATCAGTATGATACATGAAAAAGACCTAAACTAAATGAAACTTGCTTTCCTTACAGTCATCTTTGGTTCAACTCAACCTAAATGTCATCTTCAGATTAGAAGTGCTATTTATCCCATCTAAATTTAGGTGTTTCTATATAAGATAGCTGATTCATCTCCCTCTGTACTCAGTGGGGTTTAGCTGTAGTTCACCTCTGTTTTCGAAGGTCTGAATAGCATCCTAGACTCCATTGACATAGTAACAAGCCCTCCAAAGACTATAAAATGATCATGGGTAACTTGCTGTGTTGTGGACACCTACATTGTAATCAACAATGTTGAGTCAAATAAATTCTGCCTTACATATATATATCATTACCAGGATGCTATTGGCAGTATCATCACTTTTTTGGGCCTCCTTTGGAATGTTGTTTCAGTTAAAATTAAATGGAAGGACAAATAAAGACAGAACTGTATCTTAAACTATTCACTTAAAAAAAGGAGACAATGTAATTTCTTAGACTAACAAATAGATACGAAAGAGCTTTGAAATTTCTTTACAACAAATGTGCTAAAACTGCTTCTTTAACACTGTCGACAGAGTATTAGGTATTTCAGGAAGCACACTCTAGGCTGTACCCCTGTCTGTGAATCTCACAAACAACCTTCCCTTCTGAAAGATGCCGTATTATAACTGGAGTGAGTTATGACTGAACTGCTGATAACTTCAGTCAGGGAAGGAATCAACTTCATCTTTGCAACAGACCCTTCACTTACAGTGTCAGTTTTCTTTGCCATTAGCGAAAATGCCAGATGACCCGGACTCGAAGCCAAACAGCTTACAAATACCACACAGCCCTGTGCATCTCTTGGCACAACCTGTGTACATCATCAAGACAGCACAGAAGGTTCAGATCACCTCATGGATGAAAACCAGCTGGTCAAAGCAGAACCTGAGTAAGAAAATGGTCATAATGTTAGATAAATGAAAGTATTTTGGAAAGCCTTCTATCACATATACCTTTCTTTGGCTGAAGGTACACACAATTGGAGCAGTCAGAGTGTAGATTAGACATATTATCAGACTCACAGGCATCAGCGGCAATAAAAAAATCAATTACAAGTTAGAAAAAGCAAATCACCATGAGGGTGGTCAAGCTTAGGAACAGGAACTGAATGAAGCTGTCGGATCACTGTCTTTGGAGATACTGAAAAAAAAAAAACACAGAAAATACTACTGAATAACATGATCTAATGGATTCTGAATTGAATGGGGATGCTGGACTATTTGTCTCCATGGAGACTTTTCAAACCAAAATTATTCTATGATTTCTTTCTATACTCAGATAACAGTCTTTCTATACTCAGATAACAGTAACAACTAATACATTCAGCTGTCTTTTATTATCTATAAGACTCAATCTTATCCCAGTAGATGATGATCACAGTTATTCATGCTTTTGAACAACTGCATTAACCAACCATGCTTCAACTTTACATAATACAGCAGAGTATCTCCTCAGCAATGTGTTAACCACAAGAGCATCAAACTGACCAAGTATTCCTTACACTGGCTTCTTTGGATAAACACCTTTGGATAAATTCTAAGTTGTGCTTCTTACCTCCAGGGTGTGCACATGGAAAATACAAAGATCATCTGAAGTTCTAAATTTTGATGGAGATTGTCATAACCATCCCAATGGCACAACAGAACTTTCCATCAGAAAGCAAATTTGCTTAGGCTTACTTGTATTTTAAAACATTTATTTGATCTTGCCTTTTCTAACAAAGATAGCAACCTACACGTTGAAAACAAGAACAACATAAAAACTTTATCAAAGGAAAATATTCCAAGACATACACAATTATACCAAAGAGAAGAGGAAAACAGCAAGACAAAGCAGAGATAAGTCACGTGATGGATGGATGATTGCTGCTGGAAACATCTACTTGCAGCTGAAATCACTGACAGATAAGAAACTGCAGAGTTCAGATTGTTTTACCTCCATAGGTGGCCATCCATCCTGCATTCTTTGTATCCCTAAAAGGTGTAATTCTTGAAGTCTTCAACTAAGCACTCAAAGTAAGTGGGGCATTGTAAATAGAATATTCCTGCTCCAGTTCCTTTCCTCCAAAATAGAGATAATCACACCATCACAGCCCAATTGAGTACTTAGAAATTAATTGATGTTTGTTGAGCATTCCAGCAGTATACTGATGAATAGCACGGCAACACCTACATGGAAGTTAATAACTCCATTCAGTCTGGTGCTTAAGTGGCGTGTGGTGAATAATGCCCTGGGCAACACAGTGAAGGATGATTAAAAGCTGTATTTACTGGTTACCTCCTCAGTTGGAACTCTCTCCGTCCTTTTGCATTGAGTGAAATAAGCTCCATCTGAAAAATTTCCCACAAGGATGCTACTGATGTCTGTACAATCGTGCACATTTCCAAGTTCTGAAGACATCCCCTCCTGTCTTGGCTCCTTAATATTAAATTACGCTTTGTAATGCTTACACGAAATTATCATACAATACATGACCATACAGAAGGAAGCAAGACCCAGGAATGGACGGTACGGGATGCGCGGGCACGCCCTGACTGCGCTGTGCGTGCACATGCACCACGCATCACGCATCACGGCTCACCCGGCCGCGCCCGGCCTTCCTGTGCCGCTCGCCCTCGGCCACAGCGCCCGGCCGCCCCCCGCGCCCTCTCGCTGCAGGGCCCCGTCCCGCCGTCCTAGCGCTGCGCGGGCACCCAGGCGCCGCCAGCAGGACAAGCTCAACGAGCGCCGAGGCCGCGTTCCCCGCCTCTGGAACATGGCGCCCGCGTCGCCCCGGCCCCGGCCCCGGCCCCGGCCCCGCCCCCGCCCCCGCCCCCGCCCCCGCCCGCCGCGGTGCCCGGGCCCGCCAGAACCGGGCTGCCAGGCCTGAGTCACCGCCGCCTCCCGCGGAGCCGCCTCCCGCCGCGCCCTCCCAGCCGCCCGGGCACCGCCCGGCACACAGCAGCCGCGGCGGTTGCCAGGCTGAATAAGATAGAACATGAAAGGCGAAATAACAGGAGCTGCCACGCCCGGGGCTGCGGGGAATCTCGCTTAACCCT
The DNA here is from genome assembly GCF_965140915.1 of Aythya marila. Classification (NCBI taxonomy): domain Eukaryota; kingdom Metazoa; phylum Chordata; class Aves; order Anseriformes; family Anatidae; genus Aythya; species Aythya marila. Next base: position 156,880,311 of record NC_139043.1, read on the forward strand.
TCTCAGCCTGCGCTTGAAGCTGGCCCCAACTCCACGCGCGGCTGCAGTGCCAGCAGGACAGCCCCTCTGCCAGCGAGGCCGGGGTGCAAATGACAGTGTACGGGGCGGGGGGGCCGTGCAGGGAGACGGGGGAGGCACGGCTATGGCCTCAGATACACTTTCGCACAGCACCCCCAGGGAGACAGGAGGGGCCGCGGGTACAGCCTCAGGTACTCTTTAGGGGCACTCCCAGGAAGATGGGGGTGTGTGGGCATGGCCTCGGGTACCTTTCAGAGGCATGCCAGTGCCCTGCTGTGGAAGAGGGAGGCCGAGGGTCCAGCACTCCAGTCACTCCTGTTGTGATGGTGCCATGGCTCAGGCCCCATGGGTGCACAGTGCACAACACAACGGTCTCCCCAGCATGGACCCCTGAGCATGGCCAGTCCCTCCTGAGCCCAAACCCTCAATTCCAGGGCAGCTACTGGACTACGGTGTGCATGGGCCAAACCTGGGACTGGCAGCCAGGGTCCCTGCACTGCTGTCAGTACTGAGCCTGCTTCCCAGGCCTGCTCCAAGGCCCAGGCCTGAGCTGGTCTGACAGGCTCCGGGCAGACGGAAGGGAGAGGCTGCCTGCGGCTCAGGAATGTGCAGCCCTTATCTCTGGCTCCCCTGCAATCCTGGGGAGGGAATAACTCTCCGGAGTTTGCCTTTCTCTCGCTCTTACTCACCCTCTGCCCTGGGTGGAGCTTGATTCTCGCTGGATTGGAGGTGCCTGTGAATCAGGCTGCAGGCACGTCCAGGGGAGCGGAGAGCTGGAGAGCACGACCCACCACCTGCCCTGGCTCACCTGGGAAGGTAGGAGAAGTTCAGGCACCTCCTGGGGTACCTGAATGGCTTCATGAAGTGGTGGGCAGGGGCTGGGGAGGTCCTCTCCTGCTCTTCTGCGCAGGACTCAGTGCTCAGGATTTGGGGCAGGGACTTTCTGCAGGTTGTTTGTGGGCAGGAGATGGCTACTTTGTGGGGCCGAAAGGTTCTAGTGGCAGGAGCTGCCATCTGTGCCATGACTGCAGTAGGAGGAGAAACCCAGCAGGAGACAGAAGAGGTGAGTGGGGAGGGAGAGTGCTCCAGCACAGTCGGACACAGCACTGTGGCTAGTGAGGGAAGAGACCTGTTGTTTCTTTGGTAGCCTGATCAAAACTTATCAGTGAATGCTTCGCTGAGCCTGTGGCCCATCTCCTTTGAGAAAGCCCCAGGGAGGGTACATTTCCAGACTTAGCCCTGTCCTCAGGAAGAGATCTCACAACTTGACTCAGCTTCCCACGACAGAGTCTGAGCTGGCCATCTCCTTGGACAGAAAACCCTGTAGGCATGTGTGCTCAGATGACTGGGATGAGGACTTTGCTGGTTGTGTGGCTGGAAGAGCCAAGGTCTGAAGCAGGCAAAGAGCCATGAGACATCTGTTGAGGCCCACTGCACCCATACTTGCTTTGACCTCACTCCGCATGCATGGGTGTGTAGCTGTCTGCTGACATGGCTTGCAAGCAGCGACACAGACGTTCATGCACGTACATGCAAAAGCACAGACAGATGCGTGTGGACACATGCATGCACAGGCACACACGCATATAGCTCATTTTTTCCACAGATGTGAGCCTTCTGGTTTTGTGTGTGGAAGGGGAAGGTCTTGTATTCGTGGCACTAAAATGACTGAGGTCAATAGAATTCAATTATGGCTTTTGTCTGGCCTGAGGACCAACGTTCTCTATCTTCTAAAACAGTTAGAGGGGAAGGAGGCACTTGGAGAGGGACAGAAGCCTTTAAAAACCTTATTCTGCTGAAAGAAATTGATGCATGAAAGTTGCAATAAGCTCAGCTGTAAATACAGGAGTAACAACGCTAGGCAACAAACCAGCCCCCAAGCAGAGCAGTGACACGCTGCAGAACACAGGGGGTCGGTATCCCTTTGCACAGCTTACAATAGCATGTGTTTTCATTGAACAGTGAGTAAAGAAAGAGACAAGCAGTCAGAAAAAAGATAGCAATTCTTCACCCCTTTGCAGGGGCACAGGGTTGCAGATTGGTGAGGCAAAGTTATTTTAATTTTAGCCTAACTCCCATTGATCTGATGGGCTTCAGAGCTGTGTATGAATTACTGAGAGCTGTATTTGCTTGTCACATGGCAGTGCAAATAGGAGTATATTGAGGAAGAAAAAAGTTATGCTTATTGTGTGGCTGCAGGGAAAATTGCATGCCAAAAGAAAAAACAAAAATGTCATACCGGAGTCTGGTTTGATTGTGACAGAGTAGGATCATGGAACAGAAAAAAGATACCTGTCTTTTCTTTCTCATTGTTCAGGCAATCTGAATTTTCTGAGCAACAAAAATTTAGCCCCAAACCTTGTAGTGTTGGACTTTTTTCTATTTTATAAGTGGAACACTTTTGGACTGCTTATCATGCCTCGTTTGGCAGGTCTTAATGAGGAAGAACAGTTTTGTGAATAGATTTCTAAAATCTAAGTCATGGTATGGGGTAGAGTAAAGGCCAAGGGTTGCATGTTCTCCAAATTATGTGTTACATTATTTGGCCTTTTTCTTGAAGTTATACACGTTCACTAGTACATAAAGAAGCAAAAGGATTGACCGAACAAGAGTAAATTCGGCATAAGTGTTGCCAGTGCTTCAGGTAATCTCTCTGTAGAGGCCCCTTTTGCATGCAGAATCACACTTCAGTTTTCGGTTTGTGTTAGCATACGTAAGTAGCTGTAAACATTGAATTTTGGCCTAGTAACTTTCTGCAGGCTGGATTTACACATACCACTTCATGCTCTTTATTGCATAAGACAGTTAAGATTGACATGCTGTCTCAATAACCACTTCACAAGGAAAATTATGACATGTAATTTTTCTTTTACTTTTCCTTTCCACTGTGCTGTAGGAAGATCCCATGGACATTCCAAATGTATGGCTACAGCAAAGAATATTTTGTGGGATCCCTTGCACAGAGTAACAAGCAGAGGGGAATGGGAGTCCAGCAGGTGGTCTGAAGTGCTGACCGGGTTCCCAGTTCTGCTCTGCCACATGCTGGTAGCACACAGTATGTTTACTACTCACCTCGGTCATTATATCAGTTCATAGGGTGAGCTAGCAAACGTATGTAATATGGAAGATAAAGTTGTAATCTCTGGAAGCTCAGTGAACAAACTGATTAAATGAGTTGAAGCAGTGTTTTATCTAGTGACTGTGACTTCAGATGAAATTAAACTCCTAGACCACAGCAGGCTAATACAGTGTTTTTTAAAACGAGGACTGTGATTCATATAAAACCATCTAGAGTAAAGAATTTGATCACATTCACTCAGATGCTTTGACATAGGGTGATAGTAGGGGCTGCTCAGATAACCAGAAGAGAAAGCCTATAGTTATACATATGGCATTGTAATAGGAATAACAAATTTCATATTTATATGTTCTAAACAGAAAGTTTGACAGGAACCCAGGCTTTGAGCCTACAGCCTACAACCAAGAGAACTTTAGAATGTGAACACAGAGACTTCAGCAGAAAATGCAGAAAGGAAGATCGAAAGAGGAAGGATAATTGCTGTGAGGATTTAGCAGATGCAGCTGTGGCTGAGAAAGTGTCTAATTCAGAGTACTGCCCACATTTCACGAGACTGTTCTGCGGAACATATCTAAGCCTTACTTGATGAGAAGAGAAGTTAATAGGAAGGTAATTAAGTCTCCAGTGTGGCCCAGAATCCAGTGTTTTTCCAGCCACAGCTCTTGTAAAATTTCCATGGCAATACATTATTTCTAAACCAGGAAATTCTGGAGTATCCTTGAAAACTGAAAGATCTCTACATCAAGTTTCTAATCTACAAGAACATCACAATGAGATTGGCAAGTAAGAGGCCTTAAATTGAGAAACCCTTTCTCAGAAGAAGTTTAATACTTAGTATAGAAAGCTAGCACATGTAGGAGTAGCTCTTGGAAAGGATGAGCATAGCTGTCACTATTAATTGACTGCTGCAGCAGGATTACAAAGCACTAGCCATCCCTCCATTACACAATGCAGAATTAAAAACAAACAAACAAAAAAACAGAAACACCTCAAACAGTATTCCAGGAGACAGGTCCACCCCCCAGTCAGTTACTTACTACAGCATTTTCTTGAGAGCAAACCAACATTTTCCATGTCTTGTTACCACAATGCCAGCCCAAGTAGTTTTACCATAGGCAATACTGTTCTCTCCTAAAGCTGACCCTCCCAGAATATTAGCAACCTATTTTCCTATCTTCTTTTTTATCAAGCCAAATATAATTTTTAAATAGTTTGTTTGTAGACTTTGGGGGTTCAGAATATCTTGGAAATCTGAAAATTTTTCACAGCCCACCATAAGGAAATATGTGATGTCATTTAACATGACTGTATGGGCCAGCTGTGGCCTGCTCATTCTTGCCTTCTGGATCACAGTTTGAAAATCACTGCTTCACATTTTTCTACAGGATATAATTTTGATGACGCTCAAAATCACTGATTCATTTCTTCACCCGAGTTTGGCAAATACTGATTGTTGAGAGAGGTTTTGTGTCTGTGTTTGGAGACTAGCAGGCTAACGTAAATTCTTTTAAGTTGCCCTTCTTTTCTTGCTGTTATCCGGGGCAATGAAAAGACAAGGTGTTCAAAAGCTCAGCAAATTGTGCATATACTTGCATATAAATGTGGGGTCTTGGGCAGGGATCATATCTTACTACCCCTTTCCAACCAGTATGAGACAGCCTTTGCTTCCTCTCAGGCAGTTTCCTATGCTGGTGTATAGAACACTGTAAAGACCTCAGCTTTTGGGAGTGTCTTAAAGCAGAGAAGCAGGTCCAGCCAGGGAAGTCATCATTTGAGAGAGGCAGACTAAGAACTTGCCATGCAGGCAAAACACGTAACAACAAGCACTGGAGTCAGCACTGGAAAGGAAGATAGAGACAGCTTGAGGTGCTGAGGCATCACCGGGGGCTGACATCAGGCAGCAGCAGATGAGAGGGAAAGGAAACACTGAGCCAGTTTACTTTTGCTTAGACTGGAGAAATACAATCCACCACTTTTGATTCACACCTGGCACAGAGGAGAATGAAGAAAAATGCAGGTCTGTTTTTCTTTTTCTTTTTTCTTTCTTTCTTTTTTTTTTTAATTGTAGGGCTTTGTGGTCTTACAGTGATCATTCAGACAGCATTGTTGAGACTAGAATTTCATGGTACTCTTCTAGAAAAAAAGAAAATAAAGTCCAGTGAAATGGAACAATGTCAAAAGGCATTCAATGATGCACAAACCAACAAGGTCTATATTTTTTCCATTTTCTGATCTTAGTTTTAGTCTGAAGGGAGTTTTTTTACATAACTAGCTTTATCTGTCACTTTTCCCTGCTCTGCCTTGATTAAAGATTTCCTTATGACAACCTTTTTCTGTGCAGGGGTACTTGTAGACTGTGATCACATCATCTCATACTGTTTTCAGTATTAAGTGGGTGACATTCTCTGATCTGATAGCTTTACTGGATCACAAAACTGATTGCTAGTGTTAAGTATCAAACAAAGTCACTCCCAATTACACCAGTGTGAACAGAACCAGACCTCAGGCCAAGCCAGAAGGAAATTTCCCAAGGAGACTCTCCTCAAATCATCAGGTCCTGATAACTGCAAAGGGATAGCTGCATGCTCCTTTCTCTCCTCCTGTTTCTCCTCTGCCAGTGTGTTTTGGCTGGGGAGGGGAGCAATTACATTGGTAACTACATGTACAGAGGTGCACTGGCACAGGAGCAACCAATGCAGTGTCTTTGGGAAAGCCTAAGCAGATGGGTGGGGGAAATCTTTGCTGTTGAGAGACTGAATCCCGTCTCTCATCAGTCCATTTTATCTGCCTTCATCTCCTACTTGTTAAGTTTTCAAAACGCTCCTTCGTGCTTTCCTTTATCCGCTGCCCCTAAGCATGGGAGGAGTTACTCATAAACAGCTACAAAGTCTGCCTTCCTTTTCTCCTTCAGCTTCCTCCTGAAGAAAAACAAGAGTCCCATATTACCATGCTAAAAAGTAACTTCTGAAGAGCCAGTGTACTGAATACTTGTTTCTTTATACTGCCTCTTTGTACCTGTCTGTGTTCTACTATACTTAGTGAAAGAATTTCTTGGGAAGGGACTTCTGTAGTTTGGGTTCATTCTGTACCTAATATAGTAAAGGTCTCATTCATGACTGATGCTCTTGATACTTACAAATTTGGTGAGCATGATTTTATGAAATCATAGAATATCCTGAGTTGGAAGGGAGCCACAAGGATCATTGAATCCAACTCCTGGGTCTCCAAAGGACCACCCAAAAAATCAGACTATGTGTCAGGGAGCGTTGTCCAAACTCTTCTTGAATTCCAGCAGGCTCAGTGCTGTGGCCACTTCCCAGGGGAGCCAGTTCCAATGCCCGACCACCCTCTCAGTGAAGAACCTTTTCCTGATACCCAGCATGAACTGCACCTGTTGTAGCTTCAAGCCATTTCCTCGGGCTCGATGAATAATAAACAATTTAGGAAAACAGAGAACTGCATGAAATTCCAAGTAATAACAACTGCCTTCTAGAACAAAAAAATAGAGGACACTGTGAATCAACACTATTTTTTTACAGACTTAATGAAATGCCAATTCTATGTGACATTGCAGCTTTGTATGGGGAAAATGGGATCCAGTGTGGTGACTTGTCAAATGATAAATGAAAACTAGTCTGGAATCTCTGTAAAAGTAAATTCACAACTTGCTTTCTCTTTATTCATTTACTCTTTATCATGGACCGTGATATTCTTTATAAGACTTTATCTGTCTCATGCATGCAAAAGTATTACTTTGCCTTTTCTTTAGGCGTTGTGATGGTTCTTACATTAAAAAACTCCATCAAAAAATGTTTTTCCTGTCTCCCTGTAGAAGCTAGCTGTAGTACGCTGCCTATAAACCACATAATTCCAAAACTATTGATATGTACAATGCTAAATTTGCACATCTCCCTGTTGTTCCTTTGCACCCTTCACTTGTTTTCCATCTGTTTATCATGTCTAATGGGGTCTAGATTATGAAATCTTCTTAAGCAAGCACCAATTTAATAATTGCATCTAGCAACAACGGGATTCTGACTCCCAATCAGAATCTTTTATTATGGCTGAAAAATGATTGAAACCAGCAAGTATACTTGCCTGTATCCACTTGGGATTCAGGAAAATTAGTTTCTTGCCGCTAGGACCATTCAGCAACAGCAGGACTGAAAGAAAGAAACAAACCATAGTAATCCTGTCCTATAAATCAGCAGGATAGTCATTGCTTCTTAGTGGTCCAAAATAAAATAGAATATTATGAAAGGAACACAATGTAAAACATTACTCTGTGCTGGTGCAGCCTCACCTTGAGTACTGTGTATGGTTTTGGATGCCACAATATAAGAAGGATACAAAACAATTAGAGAGTGTCCAAAGGAGGACAACAAAGATGGTGAAGGAAGATGTATGAGGATTAGCTGAGGTTTGTTCACTTGGTTTGTTCAGCCTAGAAAAGAGGAAACTCAGGGGCAACCTCATTGCTGCAGTTTCCTCACTTGGGGAGCAGAGGGACAGGCACTGATCTCTTATCTCTGGTAACAGCAACGGGAGCCAAGGGAACAGCATGGAGCTGTGACAGGGGAGGGTCAGGGTGGATATTAGGAAATGGTTCTTCACTGAGAGGGTTTTTGGGCAGTGGAACAGGCTTCCCAGGGAAGTCATCATGGCCCCAAGCCTGCTGGAGTTCAAGAAGCATTTGAACAATGCTGAGACAGGTGGTTTGATTTTTGGATGGTCCTGTGTGGAACCAGGAGTTGGACTTGATGATCCTTGTAGGTCCCTTCCAACTTGGGATATTCTATGATTACACCACTGTATATAAAGCCGTATTTCACTTTAATCTTGCAGCTCCATTCCCATCATCTCAAAAAATTACACAGTAGAACTGAAAAATTCAGAGAAGAGAGTAGACTAGAGACATAGAACTGCAAACATGTAATAAACAGTTCAATAAGTTAGAGTTCTCCATTTAGAAAAGTGATGACTGAGGCAGGAGTTAACATATAAAATCAGAGGGGCATGATGAAGTTCAGTAGATACTGTTTTTTTAATCAAAAGAAAAAGACAAAGAGTGAGAAGCAGATTCTAAAATAAAGGAGACTGTTCTTTATAGCTGAGCTGTAGAACTCCTTGCCTCTGGCTGTTGTAGATGCTGAAATTATATATGGGTTTGGGAAAACTCTATGTGAGTTTATGACAGTAAAATCCTTTGAAGCTGTCTACAGTCATTAAAGCATATCTGGCTCAGGAAGTTCTTGAATCTCAAGAAGCTAACGTTGAATTAGAGAAGCTGGTGAAGCATTATAAATGCTTGGCCTGTCCCTATATATTTTTCGTGTCATCTGCTGTCAGACCCCACTGGAGATTAGATTCTAGGCTACCAAGACATTTAACCTGAACCTGTACAGCTGTTTTTATGCTCTGTTCTCCCTTAGTCATTCAATTTCAGAAATATATATTAAAGAGAGGGTTCAGACATAGTGAGAATGAATTCTGGAGAGACTGAGAATTTTGGGATTCTTTATCTAGAGAAGCCAGAAAGTAAATAAATAAATAGAGATGAGGAAAGGGCAGGTGAAGTGCAGAGATGTGTAGAGGGGCTTTTATAGTAGAGATGTTTAGTGCTAAAGAACACAGTACATAGGAGTATAGTACAGTACACTGTATGGAATGGGATTGGGAAAAAGTATAACCTTTCTGGAGGATTATGATCTAAATCAGCATCATTTAGATGAGGAAAAGTCATCTCAGTAATTTACAGAGAGAAAATTGCTTGAAATATGTTGTTTTGAACACAGTTTCAGATTAAGGACATGGCTGCACACAAAAATGCTTTGTACTATAACACGTCATCACAGAGTAACTATTTCATAGCAGCTACCTATACGCATGTACCCCTACTGTAAAGTTCTCTGTCGTAAATGCAAGGTATTACAGTTCACTTGTGTTGAAGAAGTAATTGCCTTTCACTCATGACAATAAAAGTGCATGATAGGTACAGTGGGTCATTAGGTTTCCACAAAAACAGTTTACTTCACAGTAATTGTATCTTGAGTCTGTACCCTAATGGCCAGTTGTTAGTTGGATGAATATGCTAAAATCATTCAGTGGATAAAAGTACATTACTTTCAAAAGGCCATTGATAAGATCTCTCACAAAATTTACTGAAAATAAATAAACACTGAAATTATTAAATCCAGGGAGAAATGCAGGTAACTTTGGAAAAGAAACTAACAAACCTAGGTGAAAGAGCACCAGCATGATGCATATTAACCAGCATAATGCAAATGAAACCTCGTGTTGCTGGTGCAAGGTAATTTATACAAAGGAAAAAAATGATATAATTATATGCCCTCTGGCATTCAAGTGAATATGCAGTTTGGGTTGGTGATGGTGTGAGTATGTTTATTATAATGAGCCCAAATTTCTTCAAATAATCTAAATGACTACTTTCTGAAATATGATTAAAAATCCTACATTATGTTAACAGGTTCTGTGTGTTAGGTAGATAATGAAATAGTAATTTATTACTATTGATCATTAAAGAGAAGGTATTAACAATGTTCATTGTTATCAGACTTCCCAGCAATTGAGTCTTTGTCCAGTGCTTCTCAGGAGTTTGATAAGGAGTTTAGGTAATCAGTAAATAACCTGGTAACATTCAAGGTTAATGTAAAATTGGTCAAAACAGTAAATATCATTATATATTAAGTTGAAACAGTAAATATCGTATATATATTAAGTACAACATCACAATCTGATTACTGGAGTTCCTGAAGACAGTCCAGCAAAGGGCTATGAAGATGCATAGGGGGCTGGAGCATCTCATAGGAGGAAAGGCTGAGGGAGCTGGGCCCGTTTAGCCTGGATAAGACAAAGTTGAAAGGGGACCTTATAAATGTATTTAAGTATCTTAAGGGAGGGTGACAAGACATTGGGGCCAGACTCTTTTCAGTGGTGCCCAGCAATAGGACAGGAAACAGTGGGCACAATCTGAAACACAGGAAGTTCCGTCTGAATATGAGGAAAAAATTCTTTACTGTGAGAGTGACGGAGCACTGGAACAGGTTACCCAGAAGTTGTAGAGTCTCCTTCTCTGGAGGTATTCAAAACCTGCTTTGACGTGATCCTGTACAATGTGCTTTAGGTGACCCTGCTTGAACAGGGAGGTTGGACTAGATGATCTCCAGAGGTCCTTTCCAACCTCACCATTCTGTGATTCTGTTAAGTGTTTTTAATAGTAAGATGTAAAACAATACACATAAACCAGAATAAAGGTTAGAATTGAAGATTTAGTCATTTTACCATGAAATGTAGTGTAAGATGAAAGTCACTAGGAGTACACTGTTCCTTGTTTTGGTATTGTGATACAAAGATGGATTACATTTCCAAAGTTCAGATAATTCATAAGGAAAAGCCCCAAACATTGTCCAGGGGCAGTAAACAGGCCCTAACAAGATAGAAAGTTCAGCTTATCATGGAGAAAGCTGAGAAGTGATTTACTTGAAGACACAGAAGATCTGGTAATAGGTAATTTTTCAGTTTTGCTCATGGAGACATTATAACAGTTAAAATCTGAAGATAAAGATTAATTTGACTTTGAAAAGAGATGCATTGTCACAGAAGGAAAAGTAAATGATCGCTGAAGTACCTTGCTAAGAAAATGGTTGACTCAGAGATATCTGGTATATTTAAAATAAAATCTATCTAATATATATTTAAGTACAGTTACTGAGAGGAATGTATTCACCTGTGTGAAAAAGCCTGCATTGTGCAAGCTGATAGTTTTGCTCTTTTTCCGCCCTTTGTGTTTGTACTTCTCTACTCTACCCACTCTGCTCTGCTGGATTCTACCAGTCAGAATTTCTGTATAGTATTGTGTGCTGCATGGTTACTGCTCTTCCATGCATATATTAAAATAAAAATGATAATCACTTCTGATATTGCAGGACTTGTCTGAAGGAATCAGCAAGTAGTTTTCCTCATGGTGCAACTAGATAAATGTGTTTAGAGCTTTTCATGTTCCTTTGATACAGCTGACCACAGCTACAGGTAGAATGAGACAGTGGAATGATGAGTTGCAAAATTCAAGGCAGATTTTTGATGGCTGGCAATATTCAGTGCTAAGCTAACCCCCTTCATGTACTCTTAATTTATTAAAAAGCAGTTATGATATTGACTAGACAATAGACTTTTGAAAATTAAAATGCACACTTTAAAGTATTGTTTCAAAAAATAGTCATCATTGGATAGGTTTGTTTTTAGCAGATTTTCAAAAATTTCAATGTTAGGGTTTTTCTCTATTTAGTATTTTGACCAATAAAATAAAAGCACTTGTGATAAAGCCTTTAGATACTTGATTATTGGGGAGGTCAATAAAAATAATAGGGCATGTGTACAGAACACCTTGGGTTACTTGATAAACAGATGGATCATGGTTAGTTTTTACACATACTAAGAATCCATTTATTGTTTAGAAAAAGGAGATTGTATCCCAACAACCATTTCAAAACCTCATGAATATCAGAATAACCAGTGAGGTCAAGTGTAATGCCATGGCAATATCCACAGATGTACAAACAGGAGTAGGGAGGCAGTTTTATCCTAAATACAGCATTGGTAAGAGAACAATCAAAATACTGTGTTCAGCCGTCCTGGGTGCATTTTATAACGGACCATGAACAAAGTGCAGGAGAGCTATTAGTACAGTTTGGGGGCTCGCAAAATGTCATACAGTGATTGTAGGATTCATCAGCTTTGATGTGGTAGTCTACTTTCATGTGAGACAATTCCTCACTTCACTGTATTGACAGATTTTGGTGGTTGGTAATAGGAGTATGGACACCAGTCATTTATGGAGATGCCTACAGTAGAGAGGCCTGAAGTTAGGTGGGAGCATTCTGCCCTACTGTAGATGTGTGAAAATATAACTGAAAAAGTGAAAAACTTGCTCTAATTTCTTTATCAGTTGTTTAAAGTCTGAAAATGCTGAAACCACATGCTCAGCAGGTTCTGGTATAATGTATTGAAGGGTTCAAGCTGAATCTTGACAGTGGATTGTAAAGAATCACAGAAGCAGGTTGGAAAAGACCTTTAAGATCATCAAGTCCAACCATCCACCTAAAACTACAAGTCACCACTAAACCATACCCCTAATGTCATATCCACATGTCTTAAGTACCTCCAAGAATGGGGGCTCTACCACCTTCTTGGGCAGTTTGTTCCAAAGCCTAACCACCCCTTCCATGAAGAAAATCTTCCTGAAAACTAATTTAAACCTACCCTTGTATGCTTTCACTTGCCACCTGAGAAAAGAGACCGACATCCTCCTCACTGCAGCATCCTTTCAGGCAATTGTGGAGAGCGATGAGGTCTCCCCTCAGCCTCCTCCAGACCGAACAGCCCCAGGCCCCTCAGCTGCCCCTCACCTCTTTTTTTCCAGTCCCTTCACCAGCTTCGTTGCTCTTTTCTGCACTCTTGAGCAACTCAATGTCCTTAAAGTACTGAGGGGGGCCCAAAACCAAACACAATACTCGAGGTGCTGTCTCACCAGAGCTGAGCACAGAGGGCCATCACTTCCCTCGTCCTGCTGGCCACACTAGTTGTGATGCAGGCCAGGATGGCAATTGGCCTTTTGGCCACCTGCGCACACTGCCAGCTCCCATTCGGTCGGCTGTCGAACAGCACCCCCAGGGCCTTTTCCAGACACTTTTCCCCAAGCCTGTACTGCTGCATGGGGTTGTTGTGACCCAAGTGCAGCTCTCAGCATTTAGCCTTGTTGAATGCCATACACGCAGATGCGACCCATCGATCTAGCTTGTCCAGATCCCTCTTCAGAACCTTCTTATTCTCAAGCAAATCAACAATCCCACTCAACTTGGTGTCGTCTGCTAATGTACTGAGGGTGCACTCAATTCTCTTATCAATATAATGGATAAAAATATTAAACAAAACCAAGTACTGAGCTGCAGGGAACGCCACTTGTGACTGGCCGTGAACTGTATTTAACTCCATTCACAACAACCCTTTGTATATGACAGGATAAAGGTAATCTTGGAGATAAAAACTGAAGACTAAGAAGTGAAATTTTGGAAGACCGATTTTTAATGTGTCTAGGAGAAAGATTAAGAGAAGACTTGACCAAATGTGTCTGTATTAAGAAATGAATCTTATCCCATACTCATTCAATTTTATCCATTTTATTGAGGGGATTACAAAGCAATTATTTTGCATGTGGACATTTTATACACTGGCATTTAGTTAACAAATCTGACTGTTGGGGAGCAATCCTGTTTCCTAAACTTGGATGGTTAGTGTCTTCTTAGGTGCTTTAAGGTATCTGAAACATGGCAGATGTAGCACAAGACCTGTGAGAGACTTGCACCCTTCTTGACCAGCAGATGGAAGCCAGGCAAGGTACCTTAGGGCATCCAGAGTGACATTCAACAGCTGTATGTAGACCCCTGAATTGCTCCCCTGGTTATAGTTTGTACTTTATTTATGTTCAGTTTACCCAATACTTAAGGACTGCATACGGGGAAGAAGTTTGAACTTTTCCTCTTGCTACCTAATATGGCTTGGGATTTTCTAAGACAACAGGGATTACACAGGAAATTAATTGGTGGCATATGCCAGCATGTTTAATGGCTTGAAAGAACTTCTCACGTCCCATACTGGTATGTTCTGCTCATAAAATCAAGTTTGAAACATTTGCTGAAATTTTCTGCCAGGTCATACTGGCAGGATATAAGAGGGGTCCTTTACTTTCTTGTACAATGTAGGGGCAGTATGCTTCCTGAGATATTTTTTCCAGATAAAGTTGCAGCTGCTGAAGGTGTGAAGGACTTTCGTGGTGTGCTTGATCTTTCCAGTTCCCTTCTGATAGTACATTGCAGGTTTTATGGCTTTGTGGCTTCGGTACTAAGGTTCTTGACTTTTTTCAGTACTTGTCCTATGAATGGAAGAAAGGATGCTTTCAGTGGCTCTTCTCGAACTGATTGTTTGTCACATGGCTGCTCACAACTCTGAAAGCTGGAGTAACTGATTTATATGAGCTCTTCTACAGTAAACATATACAATTCAGTTCCTGAACTATAACTCCAGTACAGAACATCACATTACCCTCTATAAATACCCTCAAGAACATCATGGTGGTGCCACATTGTTTTTCTCAGCATCTTAATTTTTCACTAGATTCCCCACAACTTGTGTCATTAAATTTTTTAAACAGCAACTAGCAAATTGAATAAAGTGAAATTCCTAATGTAATTGAATAAATAAACATATAAATAAGTAAAGTTCTCTAATAACAGTAGTTACAGGTTTCCATATACATTTGGTATATTTTGAGTTTGTGACTTGGTTTCTTCGGCAGTTACAGTAGTTCAGATTTCCAAATATATGGTGTCTTTTTTTTTTTTTTTTTTTTCCTGGGGTAAAAGAAGCTGCCAAAAAGAGATTTGCAACTGAAGATCAAGCAACAGGACAATCCACTTCTTGGTGTTCCTCTTTTGTTTTGGATGTTACCATAATCTTCTGGGAAAATCCAGCCATCATGCAAGAATACTAATAAATAACGTGTGCCCTAATCTTCCATTACTATGGATTCAGGAAATCTCACAAGGTATCCGGTGAATTCCCATTAAAGGAACAAAGGCATAAAAGCAAAGAGTAGCCATCTAACTTTAATGAGAGCCTTTGACAATGAGTTCTAAGGAAGTAAGGACCCAGATGGGCTGTCCATTTCATAGAGCTCTCTCCCTGATTTTGCTTCTTCTGCTAAATACTTCCTTTATTTTTTTCTTTCCAGAACTCCTACATGATAACTGCCACAGATTTAAGATAGAATGAGGAACTGCTTGTTCTTAGCTGCCCCTCCTGGCATTCTAGGTGCTGAATGCCCTACAAAATAAGTAACAAAATACCCAGTTCTGGAGTCAAACAATAACGAGGTAATACTTCATATTTAGTAATATCTCTAATCGTCTCTGTGGCATGTGAATTGATGCTGAACAACATTACTGCACAGCATTACACTGTGATAGCTAACATTTTGAATGGATCAAAACTAATTAACAGAACAGAAGAGGAACGGAATGGAACGGAATGGAACGGAATGGAATGGAGATAGGATAGGATAGCATAGAGTAGAGTAGAGTAGAGTAGAGTAGAGTAGAGTAGAGTAGAGTAGAGTAGAATAGAATAGAATAGAATAGAATAGAATAGAATAGAATAGAATAGAATAGAATAGAATAGAATAGAATAGAATAGTTGCAAGGGACCTGCAAAGATCAAGTCCATTTCAGACTACTTCAGGGCCAATCCAAAGTTAAAACATATCATTAGGAACAATTGCAAAGGACCTACAGAGATCATCTAGTCCAACTGCCTGACCACTTCAGGGCTAACCAAAGTTAGAGCATATTTCTGAGGGCATTGTCTAAATGCCTCCTGAATACAGACACGCATGGGGCATCATTCACTTTGCGTGAAAGCCTGTTCTAGTGTTCTACATCCCTCACAGTAAAGAAATTTTTCCTTATGTCCAGTCTCAACTTCCCTTGACATAACATTGTGCCATTCCCTCACATTTTATCATTGGTTACTAGGGAGAAGAACCAACACCTCCCTCTCCATTTCAGCTCCTCAGGAAGCTGCAGGAAGCAATGAGGCTGTCTCTTAGCATTCTTTTCTCCAGACTAGACAACCCAAGTGTCCTCAGAGGACATGCATTCCAGCCCTTTTACCAGCTTTGTTGCCTTCCTCTGGATGCTTTCAAGTATCTTAGTATCCTTTTATTTTCTAAGAGACAGTAGATGTAGATATAGATATAGATATAGATGATATAGATAGGAAACCGTACTGTGGGAAACCAGCATTAGCCATAAATGGTATGTAATCATTTCCACTAATTTGTAGGGGAATTGCTCATTGAATGCTGGAGATGGCAGCTTAACCACACCAAATTTGAAACAGTATCTCAGAGTTCTGCAAGTTTTGGATAGCTATTCCCAGGAGTTGTAACTTTAAGAAAAAAAAATCACTAATACATTAACTAAAATTCTATAAGGGCCGAGAGAAATTCTGCAAGATGGACTGTAAAGGAGTATGCTTGCTAAGATTGCAATTGCACGGAATCCAAAACCTCTGGTGACTGTGCTGTACTGTATTGAATTACCATTCCTAGCAGAGTTTCTGCCCAGGAGCTACCTAAATGACTTTTGTAAACTTTAACTTATTCACTGATTTGAGATCAGGTCATGTTTACCATATGACAGAAGATAATGACATTTGAAGTTGCAGCTAACTTCTTTCCTCCTGCTTACCCAGACAGGAAAGTAGTTTTAAAGACTACTGAAAGAGTAACAGTCATTTTGTGCATCTTTTGCCGTATACAGCATGGGATATGTTGATTGTAGATAGCATCATGTGAAATGCCAAAGGGAGATTATTGGGATGATGCCATTGCTGAGTGTTCCTGGGATATTTCTTCACTGAAACTACACATACTTTTGGGGGCTTATAAATGGTGTAGTGCAAATACACCATATCAATGATACAGGTGGAGAAAAAGCATTATTCATGCAAGCTGAGAATTCATCAACATATTATATTGTTGCCACAGAACAGGGAATTGAAGAATGGCAGCCAATTCTACAACATTCAAAAAACATACAAAGCACAGCACATCACCTTACCCCTTTAAACATTCTTATAGCCATATAAATGCTTACAGCTATTAACTAGAAAGCACTCTAGATTAGCAGCCTTAAGGAAAAATGCCATATAGAATATAACTGTATATTATCACACACCTCTCTTCTCACATGAACAGAAATGCCTGTGTAGTATCCTTTTGGGCCAGGAAATCAGCTACCTATGTTTTTGATGCAACAGATACAGAGATCTTGATTTGTTGAAGCTTCTTCTCCTTGTATGCAGAAATTTCAACCTCTTCAATTTTTGGCTGGATCCAAAAGCTGCAGTAATCTTTACAGATGTATATACAACCAGTTGCTCTTGAGACTGTATATATTCCCCAGAAACTAAATCTGTATCATTAGACTGTCAGTCTTCCATCTTGCACAAACATTAGGTGCAGAGACTTGTTCCACTTCTGATATACCAGCAATTGCATCACTCATGGAACAGAATCATATCTTTTTGAATGCCTTCCCAGGAACTGCCCTACTGCTTTCATGCTCCAGAATCCTATTTAGTAAGTTATTTTTAAGTGTTGCAGAATATTTAAGAGACTTTTTAAATAAACTCCTGCTTAGGTATTGTGTAAGCTGTTTCAAAACAGATTTGTCTATGATTCTGTGAAGAGAAATACTTTATTGCATGCACAGCAAGCAAAGTGTGTACAGGTAGTTGAAATTGCTGCTCTGCTTACATGTACTACCCATGCAGCTGTGAAAGTGTCCCGAGTGTATCATCCACATTGCATGTGCTCAACTTTCTGTGCAGCCCTTGCGCTATTAGTCTGGCACTACCTGGGGGCACTGGGCTTCTGTGAAGTAATGTAGCATTTATCTATGAATCCTCCCTCTATATAGCAGGCTGCCCAGTTACAGCTGCTGCTGCAAACCACTTGTCAGACAATCCAGACAGAAATATGAAATCTTCAGAACCTTCCTGAACTTCATATCTGGAGGGGAGGGGAGGGGAGGGGAGGGCAGGGGAGGGGAGGGCAGGGAAGGGAAGGGAAGGGAAGGGAAGGGAAGGGAAGGGAAGGGAAGGGAAGGGAAGGGAAGGGAAGGGAAGGGAAGGGAAGGGAAGGGAAGGGAAGGGAAGGGAAGGGAAGGGAAGGGAAGGGAAGGGAAGGGAAGGGAAGGGAGAAAAAAAGAAAAAGGAAAGAAAAAGGAAAAGGAAAAAGAGGAGGAAACAAAATCTCTTCAGGGAAATCAGAGTACACGGTAGCCATACTTAAGAGTGAGCCAAATCTAAAATTTCCTCACACTCAGGCTCTGCATAACCTAGGGAATCCTTGGGGGGGGGGGGAGGAAGATACTGCTTTACAGCTTTTCTGCCTTTCCTTGGGAACAGCATAATGGTCAAACACCGTAGCTATGCTTAAATTTATTGTTCCCACTTGTGAGGGACTTGTTCTTCTATCCTTGCAGCTCAGAGGTACTTATGTTTATAGTGGCAGACATAATTTCTGGGTTTTATTTCACAATTCTCAGATTTGTGCGTGTATTTGGGAAGAGATTAAAAGTACCTGTAGGAAGTGAGGAGGGTGAATGATTAGAGCTTTGCCCGGGCAAAGACAGGAATGGCACACTCAGCGGGCTGCAAGTTCTCTCCAAGTGGAATTTAGCGGTGCTTTCTCAGCATTAACTTGTAAGCAGAAGGAGCTGGCTGAAATAAGACACAGCATCGCCCTCAGTTCTCGCCTTGCTAGCCAAAGAGGGTGACGGTGCAGATTTTCCAGCCTTGTTACTCAGCCACAGGACTGTTCACGCTCCGGTGTTTGGTCTAATCCAGTTCAGGTGTTTGCTGCGGCCTTCGGGGTCTGTTTTCTCAGGTAAAGGTGACGTCGGAAACCGCCCTGGCCCCGCCCCCCCGAGCTGTGCCCGGGGTGCTCGGGTTGGGCCTGGCGGGCCCGGCCTCGGCGCGCTGCGGCCAGCGCCGGTCTCTGTGGCGATCCTCCGGGGGCTGGCGGCTCCTCAGCCTGGCGCTGGGTGGGAGATAGTCAGGGCTGGCAGCAGGAAAGCTGATGGCCCAACACGTGTCCGCGGCTGGGTGCTGACAAACCTGCTCCGTGCCTGCCCTCCGGCCACACCACACCCTCTGCCCAGCCTGCGCAGAGCCTGGCTTAGCAGACACCCTGTGCGTTCGCAGCCGAGGCCGACACTCCTTAATGCACACGCAGCGAAATGATAGCCTCCGACACAGATGGGCGGAGGCAACGCCCTCGTAAGAGGCTGTTTTTAGCGTGCCAGCACAGCCGAGTGCAGATGTCTTTCCCTGTTACATGAGAAACACGAGTCCCCTTCTGAATGCCTCTAACAGACCACTGACCCCCCTGGGACTGGCTCTCCCACCTCACCTGTGATCACTGTATTCGGTCATACCAGGAGTTCCTCCAGCTCTGTTTGTTTTCTCCCTGTGGCCAATGGCTTAAAGAAAAGCATGAGGATGGTTTTTCTTTTTCATCAAAAGTATTTTTTCACTGGTGCGTTCTTGCTTGTTCCTGAATACATTTGACTACCACAAATCCTTGGGGAATGTGACTTCCCCTATTGTAAAAACGACCCTACTTACCCTTCCCTTTGTTTCCTGACCTACCTTTTCAGCCACAAATTGTTGGATAGTGGAAAAGTGTTCTGGCAAAGTATCGTATGTCTGTCGTGCCCATCTATGCTTCCTTGGGCACATAGTGTTGCCCGCTGTCAGAGGTACAAGGGACAAGCAAACTTTGGAGCTGACAAGTATGTCCACTTCAAGAAAAGTGGCAATTTTCCTCATCTTTTTGTATCCAACTTCCTGCACTAATTCTCTCCTGCCCAGGCCACAGCCACAGCTGCTCTGCTGAATTCCCCTTATCACAGGCACCATCACCATCTCCTGCTGCCATCACCATCTCCTCAGCCCCATCACTACGAGCTCACCTACTGCAGCAGTGGTGCTGAAGCCATGCTTACAAGCCCAACTGTACCTGCATAAGTCCATCCCAACCTGGTTGTTTGTTACCCTGCACAATGTGCCCTGTGCTTCCTGCTGCAGAAATGATGCACATATGTATCCAGGCAGTCTCTGCATTAAGTCAGTCCAGGTTCAGCAACACTTACCCACTTGAGCTTCACACAGAGACTCGGTGGTACACATATGCCTCACCAATAAGGCTTACTTTGCTGGTGGGAAATGACAACTTACACACCCACAGTTTATGAGAGACATAGGAGATAATACCAGTGGCTTGTGATTTGCATGGGGATGAGTCCAACTGTTTTTTTTTAATTCTGCTGTTTAGTCCTAAGTGGGTATTTTTTCATGCAGTTGGGAAAAGGCCTTTCTAAGACAGCTTTTCAGTGATTAGTTCTTGACTCAGAGATACTTGGTCTTTGTCAGCAATCAGAAACTGAACAACATGGTGAAATGTTTGTTGCTAAAGAATATGAATCACATGTTTAAGTAGACTCATATGGTCTGTGTGCATTTCAATACGGCTGGATGCTGTGTTGAAGTGAAAACAGAATTCTACATCCTTGAGTGCAGTGATGATGGCAACAACAAAAGAGTCAAAATAAGAGGGGAAACACTGTCACGTGTACATCTAGTATTTTTCTTGCCAAGCGTGGCAAGCACAGATGCATAGGCAAGAGTAGCAGTACTCCAGAGTAGTCAGTCAGAGTAGATCCATAGTGATATCTTTATAGTTAATGGTCTTCAAAGGGTTTTCTTCTTTTCCATTGAGATGTTAATTGTTTTTTGAACACTGGCAAAATTTTGGTATCTAAAACATCCTGTGGGAAGGAGTTCTGCAGAGTAAGAACAATTGAGCAAAAGCTTTCCTGGTGTTCAATTTGAACCCACTCCCTGCTAGTTTCAGTTGAAGCCCTTTTAGTTCTTGTAGTGGAGGAGGAAATAGACAGCTGTCCCTGCTCATATTTTGTAGCCCTCTTCTCTAGGCTAAAGAATCATAGTTCACATTTATAATAGCCTTTTTGAGATGGGAAGAATGAGATTATTATTAGCAACATGTTCAGGTTGCAAGTTCCTCTGAATCTGTATTCTTTATTAAACAATGCTTAGTATTAGCTGACACTTTTCATTTAAAGGTTTATCTTTGTCATCTTTGATTTATAACAGTATTCATATATTAATCGATAAAATATAAAATTGTTTGTTTTGTCACTTTGCATTTATCAGCATTATATTCCCTTTTGCCATTTTTATTGTCCATTCAGTATGATGAGGTTCTTCTGTTTCGTCTTTCTTTTAGTTTTTGCAGTTGGCTGTCACTGTTCTGGGCAAGCTAGCATTATTAGGAGTTTGTCATCTGCATGCCTATCCATGCCCTTTATGGATTGTTTCTGAATATGTTGAACAGCATGGACTCCAGCATAGCCCTTGGGACCCCTGTGGAGCTGTGGAACTCCATGGGGCATGGAGTCTAAGCATTAAATTCCACTGTAATGCTGTGACTAAGAATTTTGTACTACAAAAGTGGATTATGTCAGCTAAGAGAAGAAAAATGAGGATGCTGCTATTTGAAGTATTAATTATTTCATTGCTTCAGTGTTGTGGCCTGTTTCAGGAAGAATGTTAAACAAGGGAAAGTCTAAGAATGAATTTAACTCTGGGAACATTTCCTTAAAATGAAGAGCTAAAGGCACTTTTAAAATAGTTAAGAGCTAGTATATAACTGACATGAGCACACCAAAATGGAGGTATATAGTTGTCTGCTTTTTATTCTAAGAGAAAAAAAGACAAAATGAGAATTAGACTGGGAAGATAAAGCTGGGTATTTCAGATTACAAATAGCTAGTGTGGACTGTAAAGACGATTATCTGTTGGAGTAGTTTACACAGGTACCTTCTAGATCCAGTCTGTTATAGTAAGACCATATTCTTTCCTGTTTTATCATGCAGCTCTACCAAGAATTACAGTCTAAGGCAGGAGTAACTTGTGATATTCACTGATCTGTGTTCTGCAGGTACTTGGATGGGAAAGTCCTCCCAGGCTTTATCTCAAAACTATTGTAGGTTTTCTGTTAAAGTGATTAATGATAGTGATAGTATGATTTTCCTTCTTCCCACATCAATGGCAATCCTTTCTGTTTTGGGAAGTGTCATCTCTGTTGAATGGGAATGGCAATAGGAGCCACTTTCACCCTCTGTACTCACAGTTCCTATTAAAGCAACTTTGTCTAGGTGTAGGACTGTCTTGTTTTTTTTGTTTTTTTGTTTTTTTTTTTGACTTTGAGGAAGCTTCTGTTCGTGTGTCAGTGATGGTGCAGAAAAAGCGTGTCTGAATATTGGCATTAATTGAGCGTCAAAAGCCAAAGAGCTTTGGAGCTTTTTGCAGATCAGTTGGTTGTTATTATGAGAGTTATATTTGTGCCATGACAAACTTTTCTTCCAAAAACTGGTTAAAATCACTGGTTTGTCTTGAGTCTCAAGTAATGGGTTCCCTACAGGCAAGTATTTGTCAAATGTTGGATATAAGCCCCTTCACCTCAGATTTTCCCAACATAAACATCAGGAGATTGAAGAAGCAATCATATCACTTGTTTTCATTTCTTCATGGATATCTTGAGGACTTGTCTGACTTCTGACCATGCTACAACAGTAAGAAATCCTTATACCTGCCTGCATTCCCCTTAAAATCTTGCTTCTATTCATATACTGAGGTGATTGTAACACACAATTACCAAGGGTCCAATGGGTGCATTTGTAGGCATGCATGTGCATTTGCATTTACTACCATATTGCACACAATAACATTTTTAATAGCATTTGGAAATGAGTTTCAGTGGAGTTCAGATAATAATCAATAACATTGCTCTTCAGAGAAAAAAAAAGGTATGTTTAAAACAAACAAAAAAAAAATTAAGCTTAGCTATCAGCAGCCTGAAAGAGAAAGCTGGGCATTCTGTTATATTCATCATCTTTGTTCATTGCTGTGATGTCCTAATTGATTTGTTCCTTACTTTGCCCATGTTACGTTTAACCATGTTAAAGTAATTCTTTAAGTGATTACCACCTTTACCTAATTTAAAGCGTTCATTGATTATAAATGAACTATCATCTCCAACATTACTCTGCACTTTGATTCTCTTCTCTTTTGATTTTGCCATCATGACCCCTCAATCTTCACCATTTATGAGGACGGGTGTGTCACTGGACTGAAACTCCTGGCCTGACTGCTGTTCTCATTGTTGGCTTTTTTTCCTTACAGCTCTCCCTCCCCTCATGGCTCGTCGATCTCAAAGCTCCTCACAGGGGGACAATCCCCTTGACCCTAACTATCTTCCCCCACATTACAAGGAGTATTACCGCTTAGCTCTGGATGTCCTTACTGAAGAGGGCAAAGAAAGTTACGAACGCTTCCTGGCAGAAGAAGCAGCCCCTGATTTTCTTTGCAACTCAGAGGTGGATCACATCATACAGAATCTCCAGAAACCCCAGTATGCCAATCAGGAAGGTAGCACAGACACCACAGGTGACAATGACATGGATGGATCATCTGGGACATACTGGCCTATGAACTCGGACCTTGCTGTTCCTGAACTTGACCTAGGCTGGCCAATGGTCTTTGGGTTCAGGGGAACAGAAGTGACAACCCTTGTGCAACCACCACCCCCAGACAATCCCAGCATTAAGGAGGAAGCTCGCAGAATGATTCGAGCAGCTCAACAGGTGAGACATGAAACAGTCCAACTAGAGCTATGTGCAAAAGGATGCATCAGATACACTGCTAATTTCCTTAACTTTGCTCGGAGGACCTGACAGAGGGGAATGATGATTCTAAAACTACCATTTACTGCATCAAAGCTAGTCTTTGAGTCTTTGCTCTCTGGATTCATGGAAAAGTGTGTAAGGACATACATAAAGCATAATAAGAGTTCACAGAATCACAGTAGCTGAGGCTGGAAAGTGACCTCTGGATATCATCTAGTCCATCTCCTCTGCTCAAAGAAGGGTGAATTAGAGAAAGTTACTTAGGATGTGTCCTTGAGTATCTCCAAGGGTAGAGACTCCACTATCTGTCTGGGTAACCTGTTGCAGTCTTCAATCACACTTACAGTGAAAGAGTTTTTTCTTATCTATAACTGGAATTTCCTATACTTCAGTGGTGTCCAATGTGTCTTGTATCTGGATATGTCACTGGGTATCACTGAGAAGAGTTTGACTCTGTCTTCCTTACTCCTTCCCATCAGGTATTTATATCCATTGATAAGAGTTGGGAAGTACAGGGAGATCCTACAGAGCTTTGAATCTTAGAGTCACAGAGTCATTTATTCATTTATGGGAAAAGACCCATAAGATCATCAAGTCCAACGATCCACCTAATACTAAGTCCACTGCGAAACCATATCTGCATGTCTCTTAAATACCTCCAGGGATGGGGACTCCACCACCTGCCTGGGCAGCCTGTTCCAATGCCCAACCACTCTTTCCATGAGGAAATACTTCCTGTATCCAGTCTAAACCTCCCGTGGCACAGCTTGAGGCCATTGCCTCGCTTCATATCACTTGTCATCTCAGAAAAAGAAACCAACACCCTCCTTGCTGCAACTTCCTTTCAAGTGTAGTAGTATAGAGCGATGAAGTCTCCCTTCAGCATCCTTTTCTCAAGACTAAATAGCACCAGCTCCCTCAGCCACTCCTCATATGTCTTGTTTTCTAAAGCTTATAGAAAAGCAGCTATTAAAAACTGCTAGAAAAGCTACTAGTAGCTTTCTAAAGCTATTTGGTTTTTGAAGCTACTTCCCATCTAACAGCATTTAGAGGTAGCTATAAAGTGACTGAATAAACATTGGTGAGGTAGTTATTTAAAAATGACTTATGTGTTTGAGGGAATGAGGAGGTAGTGGCCAAGCAGCTCAATAGATCCTTCCAATGTGGTTCTGGTGCCAGAAAATGCCTGCTGTGATCATGGGATTAACAAGTAAGGGAATGATCAGTTGCAGTGAGGTTTTACCGTCACCTCGCACCTTTATATACACAATATGTATATCAGATAACAATTCTGTTTCCAATTCTGGAGCCCACAGTGTCTAAATAGGAAGTTGAAGTGGAGCCATTGCAGCAGTGCAGCTTTGGAATGTGAGGGCTGTGGGACATGAATAGGCAGGCCATAGACAGGCACAGATCTCTGAAGACTTTCTTGCATTCTTTTCCTAGGTGGTAGCCATAGTGATGGACATTTTCACTGATGTGGATCTGCTGTTTGAGGTGTTGGATGCTGCTGCCCGCAGAGTGCCCGTGTACATCTTGCTTGATGAAATGAATTCTCAGCTTTTCCTTGATACAGCTGCTAAATGCAGAGTCAATCTTAACTACATAGAGGTGAGAAAACCAAAGACCCCTCCCACCCGCCAATTCCCATCCTGAGGAGGGTATGTCCTGGGACACTGTGCTGTCAATACAGTAAAGACCTGAGAAGGGGGAAAGCTGGGCCAGAGGCTAGAGAAATATAAGAGGAGCCAGGAGAGATGGCACAACAATACAGGACTGAAGGCTGGGGACACAGTGATAACGAGGGTTGTTTATCCACTGTGTATGCAGACAGAATTGATAGTGCTGAAGTACAACCATGGTGGTAGGAGGGACATTGTAAGAGCAAGGGGAAGAAAGAGGGACAGGGGGAGTGAAGTAACAGCCTGCAACTGAGTCAGTGCCTTGTCTGGTTTCCAGTTCCTAAGGGTGAGGACAGTTTCTGGCCCAACCTACTACTGCCGCACAGGGATGTCTTTCAAAGGTCATGTGAAAGAGAAATTCCTCTTGGTGGACTGCATGGTGGTGCTGAGCGGCAACTACAGGTGAGAATCCCTGCAATGTTATATCTCAATCTCAGTGAGTAATAGGCTGTTTGGTGAGTAAAGCAGTGTTTTAGACTTCCAAATGAGGAATTTTTAAACCTGCCTCAAAAAAAAAGTGTCAACAAAAAAAGCCATCCGAACCAACAAACCAATCCTAACCCAATAACTCATTCCAAAGCAGAAAAGTTAAAGAGACTAAGGAGTATGCCTTTGCATTTCAAGAGCAAGTTACTTTAACGGAATTACCCATGTCTTCTTTATTAATGACTTGACTATAATCATGTTATATCCAAGTATATCAATCAAGAGTTGTATGTTACTGTATCCCATTTCCTGTTCTTAGAGGGAAACCTATGTTACATCTTTGCTCATAACCAAAATTTACTTTAGTCTGTTAATATTACCCTACCACAACCTCAAAAACCTCCTCAAATAGCGTCATATAGCAAGGCAGTTGTAAACCTTTATTATGCTGAAATTAGAAACCATTTGTAATTCAGTCTCAGAGTAAATTAGAACAGAACAGAACAGAATAGAATAGAAGAGTTGAGTTGAGTTGAGTTGGAAGAGACCTTCAAAGAAGGTCATCTGGTCCAACTGCCTGACCACTTCAGGGCTAACCAAAAATTAAACCATATTGTTGAGGCCACCATTGAGGACCTTGACAGGCTTGAGAGTTGGGCTTGTGTGAACCTCTTGGAATTCTACAAGGCCAAGTGCAAGGTCCTGCAACTGGGTCAGGGCAATCCCAAACACAAATACAGGCTGGGCCGTGGCTGGAATGAGAGCAGTCGTGAGGAGAAGGAACTGGGGTTATTGGCTGATGAACTAAAGGCGGGGCTCATAAAAAGTTGGAGAAAGACTTTTTGCCAGGGCCTGTAATGACATTACAAGGGGCAATGGTTTTAAAATGAGTGATGATAGACTTCAATTGGATTTAAGGAAGAAATTTTTCATGATAAGGATATTGAGACACTGGGAGAGGTTGCCTAGAGAAGCTGTGGGTGCCTCATCCCTGGAAGTGCTCAAGGCCAGGTTCGATGGAGCTTTGAGCAACCTGATCACTACTTAATTCACTACTTCCTATAGGCAGGCAGATGTTCAGTCACTTCAGTGAAAGTGGGGCTCATCACAAATGCCATCACTCAAAATGTCTCCCCTTATCTCCTTCTTTCTCCCAGCTTTTATTGTTGAGCATGACACCATACGATATGGTATCTTTGGTTAGTCCGGGTCAGCTGTCCTGTCTGTGTCCTCTCCCAGCTTCCTGTGCACCCCCAGCCTCCTCACTGGCAGGGCAGCATAAATAGAAAAATCCTTGACTAAGTGAAAGCAGTATTTTGCATCAACTAAAAACATCAATGTGTTATCACCACTATTTTCATCGAAAACCCAAAACACAGCATCATTGAAGCCTCTATGAGGAAAATAAGCTTTATCCCAGCCAAAACCATGACAACAATCTTCCCTCTGACTGGGGTAAGAGTGACTGGATATAGTTCCATAGTTCATCCCGTTGCCCTTTTTAAAGATGGGCACAACATTTTAGATGTTAAAAAAAATAAAAGTATTTGCAAGAACATCTACTTCACATCACTGATATGGATTATCATCAGATATCTTGCTGTTGTTAGTGATAATTGTTTTTTGTTTGTTTTGTTTTGGTTTTGTTTTTTTTAGAACAGAAGTCACTTATTGCCTGATAAAATACTCTTCCAAGCTGTGATGCCCAATAAATTTATAACTACAGAGGTTGGGAACAATAGTGTGTAATGAATGGCTGCCTGAGCAGTACATAGTATCGGGAGATTTTTTTTCAGACAAGTTTATTATTTAATGTGAACTAGTACAGCTGAGTTACTTGATGCTAACACTATTTTTACTTCTGTTTCTCTTTGTAGTTTTATGTGGTCTTTTGAGAAGATTCACAGAAGCATTGCACACATCTTCCAGGGAGAGCTAGTGGCCAGCTTTGATGAAGAATTCCGAATTTTGTTTGCACAGTCAGAACCTCTTGTTCCTCCAGCCAATGTCTTGGCAAAGGCAGAGAACCCATTTGCCATGACTCCCTTTGGCAATAACATGCCCTTCTTTCCCAAAAAAGCACCCCTGATGTTCCAGAGGGATGACAATCTTTTTCCCTCCTTTATAGACAGAGTTGATCCAGACAGGTACTTCCTGTCAAATTTCAGGCGGGATGACATGTTGCGCCATACTGTGGAGGGGTCAGCCATGCGAATGTATAAAAAGGTAGAAATGGAGAATGCCCAAATGGATCCTGTCAGGGGTTTTCTCCGTTCCAAGCAGTTAGAGTTAGATGCTTTTAAGAGACACAGTTTTGCAGAAGGAACATACGAAAATTTTGCTTCTTCTAAACAGTATGCCAGGCAGATGTTCATGAACAATATGGATGAATTTAAAATTCAGTCTAGCCATTTTCAGAAGGATCAGTTCTACCAGTATCAGTTTGACCATCCCCATCTTTCTGGCAGACCTCAGGGACTCTTTGAGAGAATCCGAGGTGGTAGGCCAGGATTCAATGAACTGGAAGAGGGAGGACCTCTTTCCTATGGAGAGGGACCCAGATACCCTGAACTTGAATCCAGTTTTCCACAGGAGGGTTTCCCCTTAAGGCTGGATTATGTACCTTCAAATTCTTCCAGGGAAGTGAGACATGGCTCTGATCAGCTGAACCCTGCAGGCAATGGTCCAATGGGAATGATGTTAAGAAGGCAGAATATAGGACAGAAATTTATTTGCCAAACTTCTCCTACACAGAAACAAAGCCTGGAACAGCGCCTGTTCCTACAAGACAAAGATGAAGACCAAGATCAGGACAAGAACACCCAGGAAAATAGAACAGGTTTACGTAACTGGAGGATTTCGTCATACCTTAGTGCATATCAGTCAGAACCAGAAGAAGGTCTCCCAATGCCTATGGAATCAGAAGCATATAATGATGTTCTGGGGGATAACCTCACAAAGCACTCCACTGACCTTATCTCAGCATTCAAATCCCCTATGTCTTTTAATAGCAAGTCACTGGGAGTTGACAGTGCCAAAGAATTTGCAGATCCTGACAGAGTAGGTGAAGAAACCCCTATAATGAAACAAGATGCCTTTAGGTCCAGAATAAATCCTTTGATCCAGAGGAGCTCAAGACTCAGGTCCTCTCTGATTTTTAGTGCTGCCAAGTTAGATCAGCCTAACACAACAATAGAAAAGGTTCAGATGATCCAAAAAGAACAAATGTCTAGTGAACTGACAAAAGATAATGAAACTATAAAGACAGCCACCTCATCTAAAGTGGCAGAACTTTTAGAGAAGTACAAAGCTGTGGGCAAAGACACAGAGCGAGCTACAGTCACTCACACCAAAGCTGTTTCCAGTTTTCTCCAGGAAGAATCACAGAACACAGAGAAGAAATGTACCAAATCTGTGCAATATAAGATTCTGGAGAGTAGGGTACTAGACTCCAAAGACTCCTGCAGTACTTACAAAGTGCATGGAGAGGCTGACAGATCATTTGGAATGGCTTCATCAACCCCCCAACTCGTTGACACATTGAATAAAGATCCCCTAGCACATATTAGCAGTAAGGTGGACAAATTATCATCTCGGTTTTACCCAATAGAGAATAAACCCACGCTTCCAGAGAAGGAGAGTCTTATATTTGTAGGAGACACTCAGAAATTGACTCTTCCAGAAAAGAAGGAAAGAGTGACATTCAAAGAAGACACTCAAAAATTAGTCAGTACAGAACTGAAGAAACCACAGATTAGGACAAGTACTGCATCAGCTCTTGAAAACTTATCTAAAAGTCAAGGATCTGACAGCTCTCTCAATAAATCTGAGGAAGACTGTTCAAAACAGGAACAAAATCCAATTGAGTTTTTAAGAAAAGGATCACTACGGTTGAAGCAGCTTTTGAACCCAAAAGGTGATAAGAAATTGGAGGAAGAACCCACTTCTGAGAGTGGAAAATCTGACAAACAGCCTGTGGGGCTCAAAAGATCTTCCATAGGGGACTGTCAGGAAATGATGGAGGAAGAAAAAAACCATAAATTTGCAACACCACTTCCTCCCAAAAGCAGCCAACCAACACAGGGGAGATTTCCTTCATCCACAGCTAATATCCTGTACAGCAGCAATCTCCGTGATGATACAAAGGTAATTTTGGAACAAATCTCTGCAAACAGTCAGAAGAACAGAGCTGAACTCGCCAAGCAACTACCATCCACTAGTAATCCTGATCTTTCTAAGTCAACTACGAGCTTGGAAAGGAAAGGTGAGAAGGAGAAAAGCTGTAACATCCATAGGTCAGAGAGTTTTGGAAGCCAAAAACGAAATCTTCAGCGGCAACCATCAGAAGATAGAGATACCCTTCTGAAAAAAATGGAGAACATGCGGAAGGAGAAGAGAGTCTACAGCAGATTTGAGGTTTTCTGCAAAAAGGATGAACATACAAGTCAGAGCGAAGAGGAGTATGACACAGATGCCAAAGATAAGAAGATGGGAAAATTCATGCCCAAAATCCTGGGGACCTTCAAGACCAAAAAATGATCATAGAAATACTATTTAACACCATATAATCACTGACTGTCAAAACCAAATGAGGAGGTAACACATTTATGATGGCTATAATACCATAGGCAATGCTCTTTGGGGGTAGTGAGTGGAAATACGTTCCTATGACTCCTATGGCACAATTTGCCCAGTAAAGTCATGTGGTAACAGTCAACTTTATTGCAGTATGTTTAAAATAAAGTTATTAAATTGCCAACATGCTTAAACCATGGAAATAAAGTAGAGTCTCTTTATATCAGGCTCAGGGAATGTTTTCAGTAGATGAAAAAAGAATTCCTCCTTCAGTAAAGAAAAATTCAAAAAATAGGAAAATCAATACTTGAATTCAATCAAAGAAAGAAAAATATACATATACATGCATTTAAAAAAACAGGTGTTGTTCAGGTTCTTTGAATCTAATGCCTAATCTAATACAGGAGGCACCTTTTTGAAGATTTACAGGACAAAAAAAAAAAAATCATAAGCAACTTTTTTCCTTAATGATCTTGTCTGGCAGAACATGCCCAGTTTTTATATTTACCATTTTACAAGCCTATTGGTTGTGCTGTTATTGGTTTGTATCCTTATGTATAATGGAACCATTGCATCAGAAGTTGAGCTGAGAGAAGAAGCTGGAAGGCCATAAAAGAAGAAACTGACAATTTATTAATGGAGAGAGAGATGGTTTTAGAACTACTTTTCAGCTGAGTTGGGTGTTATAGCCTGTAAAACGCTGCTTTAGTCAAGCAGTAACTTACTTGACTATGTAACTCCAATTCCTTAAAGGAGGGGGAGGGTCATTTGTTAGCACACCTTCCCAGTTTGGCAATCCTGATCGAATGTTCGAACTCAGAAGTGTGTTATCGCCCAACTTTCTTGTATGGCTTTGGTAGCAAGCTTAAGCACGTGGTATTAGACAAAGTCCAGATTAATCTGTAGGTTCATGCTGATGTGTTAAACTGTCTCACAAGATCGAAGGTAGAGTCAGAGGCCAAGAAACCATTGAACATAAAGTTCTGTTTTTTTTTTTTCCTTAACTTGGACTGCCTCTGCTTGGCATTACTCAGGATTGCCAAACTGCTTGTTTGTTTGTTTGTTTTTCGATCTAAAGAGATGAATGAGAAGGATCTGCCAGATGGTAGAAAGGACCTGCAGAGGGACCTGGACAGGTTGGATCGATGGGCAGAGGCCAATGGGATTAGATTCAACATGTGCAACATGGCCAGTGCCAATTCCTGCACTTTGGTCACAACAACCCCATGCAATGCTACAGGCATGGGGCAGCGCGGCTGGAAAGCTGTGCAGAGGAAAAGGACCTGGAGGTGTTGGTTGACGCTCACCTGAACACGAGCCTGCAGTGTGCCCAGGTGGCCAAGGAGGCCAACGGCATCCTGGCTTGTATCAGGAACAGTGCAGCCAGCAGGACCAGGGAGGTGATCGGTCCCCTGTGCTCAGCTCTGATGAGGCCACACCTCGAGTGCTGCGTTCAGTTTTGGGTGCCTCACTTCAGGAAAGACATCAAGGCCCTGAAACATGTCCAGAGAAGGACTACGAAGCTGGTGAAGGGCCTGGAACACAAGTCCTGTGAGGAGCAGCTCAGGAAACAAAGGTTGTTTACCCCGGAGGGTCAGGGGAGACCTTATTGCTCTCTACAACTACCTGAAAGGAAGGTGTGGGGAGCTGGGGGTCAGCCTCTTCTTGCAGATAACCAGCGATAGGCCTAGAGGGAATGGCCTCAAATTGTGCCAGGGGAGGTTTAGGTTGGAAATTAGGAGAAATTTCTTCTCAGAAAGAGCAGTCAGGTATTGGGACGGGTTGCCCAGGGAGGTGGTGGGGTCACCGTCGCTGGGGGTGTTTAGGGAAAGGTTGGACGTGGTGCTTGGGGACATGGCCTAGTGGGTGATATCAGTGGTGGGAATATGGTTGAACCAGATGATCTTGGAGGTCTTTTCCAACCTTAACGATTCTATGATTCTATGGAACTAGACTTCTGAATTTCTTCTTTCCATAAGCTTTGGTTTCATGACTATCCACTTGTGGTGTTGGCTGCAAGCTCAGCAAACCTCTTCAGGTATGTAGCTGACAGATGGAAGCAGAAGGCTGCAACAGTTCCTGAAGGTAAATCAGTAGGGTATTTAAAACTTAGAGATTTTTTTTTAGGATGCCAGCTCCCATGGTAGCAGGCTTTATATAATTTGCATATCTTTAACAATTAATGATAGTTTTATGGTTTGTTGAAAATCTTGGGAAATGAAGATGCTGATCTGAAAGAAAATAAGCCAATTTCCATACTATTATAGATGGTATGGATAAATTTGCAAGAAACAAAAGAATTTATCATTTTAACATGAGAAATTAAACCTAAAAATAAACTTCCCTGTAAAAAAATAAGGAGGGAAGAACCAACCAAATCTGGAAAAAAAGCTGAAGTGGATCTTATTCCACATTCCATATATGTATACTATTTCAGATACAAACTATAATCAGTTACACAGGCACAAATTCATAAATTGATACTGTTTGTATGCTTATTTCATTTTCGTATTGAATCAGATCCAGTCACACATAGGTTCTTACTGAAGTTATCAAGACAACTGTTCTCTCTCCAGTGATTCAGATATTAATCCTACTCTACCCTCTTCATAGTTATATATCCTATATGTAATATATGCAAGCCCTATTTTGTGTAATTCATATAATCTCTCGCTTCACCAGCCTTTCACAAACCTACCTGCTCTAGTATCATTCTGTAATAGATATGTTGGAAATGTAGTTATTTCTGTAATGACAAATTACATGAACATTTTAGAATTTTTCTTCATTTGTTTAGACTTTTAGAATTTTATCTTGCTCAGCATAGTGTTTTCAGTGTAACAGTATGTTCCTGACTAGAACTAGAATGACTCATCTCTTTTAGTGGTAAATTGATTACCAGCTGTTGTGGTGTATATACAAATGTTGCAGAATAACTAATTCACTTGGTAATAACAAAAGCTATTTTAAGGATAAAAAGTTAGTGTTACAGCCCATCACTTGTCAGTCTAAGACTTGGTTCACAGAGGGTCTTACATGTTTCATTGTACCATCAAACTGATAGGTGCTAGGCTTTCATTGGAACTCACAACCCTGAAATAAGCATTAGGCTGACTTTTCAGTGAATGAGAACTGTCATCTTAAACTCACAAGAGCCAACACATTGTGCAAGGTGCTGCCTATACAACCCCGTCATTGACATTTACTATTTCTGTCTGTACCTGAGATAGACAGGAAATGCCTATTTTATGAATATAAACCAGGGCTTCCCAGTGAGTTGCAGTCCCAGCTCCCTAGTATTACCAGATTTAAATATGCACACTACATAGCAGAAGTGAACCCGTTACTTTTTTTTTTTTTTTCATTTAATTAGACTTTGGTGTTTATGTACTAAAAGATAAAATGGATATGCTATCAATGGCAATAATACTCATATCTTGCAGTTTAGTGCCTGAATCCCCACTGTAACCCCTGTTCCAAAGTTCTGGAATAGCAATCACTTACCAAAGGTGAAGTGAAGTTTCAGGGACAGAGACTTCTTATAAGAATTTAGGAGTTAAATAAAAAGAATATATTAAAAATCAGCATTAAACCACGAAAACAGTTTTAAAGTTTACTGTATTCCTACTGCTGCCTGATGACAGCTTAACGATGTTGCAGCAATAACATCCCTTGGAACATTGCTTTCTGTAAGAAAAAAAATTACCATAATCTTATTCACAGAACAAAATTACCCTTGTATTTCTCCCCCTTCAGCAGACTGCAAACATCAATTAAAAGACAGTTTTTTTTCTGTAGTGCAATATAAAGAATTTATTATTGCAACACTTAAAAAATACATTAATGCATGGTAGGTAGGGTATTCCATATTCTAACAGAATCCACATATATTTAAAATACTTCTCTACTTGATTTTGTTGAAGTAGGCCACCATTAACTTTGTTTATTCAGGTTCATTCATTTACCATGAAAGAGTCCTATAGAAATTAGTGTATGAAGGGCTTTAATGTTACCTGTGAAGGGTTTGTTCAGTCTTCTTGGCCTTCAGTGAACAGTTAGTTACTTATTCTGCTCAAAAAAAGTCTGGACTTAGGCAGTGCACCCGAAGCTGCTAAAGAAACCTGAATATGTCTAAAGACAGTCAAGCATCAAAACATTGCAACCTTCTGTAATTTTTTTGCAATAATTAAAATGAGGAATACGAACTGACAGTATTCAATGTTCTCAGATTAGGGGAGCAAATAGTTCTGTGTCCTTGTCTGGGAAGACTGTAAGGCAAAGGGATTAGATTCTTTTCCCTGTTGGTTTGTCCAAAGGAAAGTGGTACATTGTTCCATGCAATGAATAAAGCATTTCTCTTCAGCTGGGGTAACTGTCAAATGCCTGTTATATTTGGCTCTTACTTGTTGTTACTGGCTGAGTTAGGGGATTGATGAGATGAGCTGTATTTCTCCTGTTTAGGACTCTTCATATTCACTATTCATGTTGTTGTGCAGAATTTGATATTGGAAGACTCTGCAGTGCAGATTTACATATAGTTCCATAGGCCTGGGAGTAACTGCCCATTGATGCTTTTGGATCACCAGCAGCTCCCATATTTGCAGTAACCTTGAACATCTTTTTACTGGATTTCAGAAGGGGACGGACATCTTTGCTGTGAAACTGAGTATTTCTTGGATTCTGTGTGAGAAAGAAAAACAAAGACAGTTAGAAATCTGTAATCGGCATTCTAAAATACAAGAAAGGAACAAAGAATTTGCTTCGGCTGTGGAGTAGAACAGATCTTGAATGTTAATTGACTAACAAACAAAATAGAGTGTTTCATAATATTAGGAACAGGGTGGCAAGAATGATGTGAGGGAGAAGGGTTTTTAAATGGGTGTATCAGGAATGAGTTAGCAGCATTGGAGCACTGGAGCAAAAGTTCAAAGGTCTGGCTAGTATTTTGTTTTCAGTGGTAGTGAATGGTTTAAATAAATGTACAAAAGACAGGTCATCCTCATCATTTCCCAGTACATCCTCCTGGCTTCTGCCA
The DNA here is from genome assembly GCF_965140915.1 of Aythya marila. Classification (NCBI taxonomy): domain Eukaryota; kingdom Metazoa; phylum Chordata; class Aves; order Anseriformes; family Anatidae; genus Aythya; species Aythya marila. The sequence goes on from NC_139043.1 coordinate 156,915,534, forward strand.
GTCAAATGGCTTGGTAAGTGTCTGAGTTGGAAATTGTTTATGGACATTAGCCCATGTGGGGGAAAGTTAATCAAGTATTAATGCTTTAAAATGCATAATACATTACTGTATATATTACTGCAGCTTTAAAGGACAGCTGTCTCAGTGCAGCTTATGCTTAGTGAACCGCTTTAGTTAACTGGAAGACACTAAGTGTGGCACTGACTGCTGTCATCCCAGCCATTATAGGAGTCAAATGGCAGAGAACAAGAGTTTCATGAGCCTGACTTGATACTAGGAATGAATGCAAAATGAATGCAGAGCAAGCTGGAATGTCAGAACTTTTCAGCTCCTGCTGAGGCTGACCAAGAAAGATGGAAAAGTCAAAATTCACTTAACACATGATTAGCCACAATGCTGATGAGCACCCACCACAATATCTTGTCTCTGCCAATGGTCAGTGTTAGCCTCTCAGGGAACAAATACAAAGCACGTGTAGCATGATCTTCTCCCTCTTATGTGCTTCCAGTAGCATGAAGTTAGTCACAAGTGCCTAGAGAATCTTCAAAACGCATTGTTTATATACATATTTGCACATGCAGTAATCTCCACAATCTCACATTGTGGCATTAATGGTTCCACACTTGTTCCTCACATGTGGAATAAATAGTTCCCTACTAATCTCAAAAAGCTTTGAATGGGATTCCAAGGCAGAAAGGCTGAAAGGTGGGTTGTTAGTGTGCACATGTGGACTTACATTGAACTTTGTAGAAATCATGTCTCCTTTGAGCACCTACTCGTATATATTTTTGTATCAATCACAACAGATTGCTGTTACTGGCTAGGTTAGGGGACTGATGAGACAAGCTGTATTTCACTTGGTTAGAACTCTTTCATATTTGCTACTCATATTGTTGGGAGGAATTTGAAATTGGAAGACTCTGCACTGCAGAATTACATACAGTTCCATAGGCCTGGGAGTAATCACCTATCGATGCTATTAATAAGAACAAGCTTGATGCTTAACATTGTCCTCAGCTTGTTTCTAGGTTGAAATAGTTCTAATCTTTCAGAGCTGTGCTCAGGGAAATAGTCTCTTTTACGGTATGATACTGCATGCTGATACAAAGCAGCTGATCACACCTGACTCTTCTTTGACAGTGGCATCTGTCAGAATTTCTGTCAGAAGTCTCTTCATCCAACTGAACTGCACTCAGCATACATTTTGAATGGTTTGGAGCTCCAGCATGTAGATATTGAAGTATTCTTTTGTGGGGATGGGAGAAAGTCTCACAATAAATAATCCAATCTTTACTGTCACAAAAAGGGTAATTTGTGGTGCCTTATTCCATCTTCTTTTGCCATGATCGCCTTGTGTTGGCTAGGCTCTCCTTGAGTTTGTCAGCAGACAACTAGCTCAAGGAAAAAGAAAAAGCAGGGGCACAGAGTCATTTAAGAACCCAATGAACATGAGAATTTGCACAAGGAAGCAAGGCAATGAAGAGAGAAGAGGAAGAAGCAGGGGACAGGACTGAAACCTTCATTGTTAAGCAACAGCAGTCCATTAGGTTGACAATAAAGGTAGTACAAATTCTCCAGCTAAATTTGGAATATCCAACTGTGTCAATCAGGTTAAAAAAGGAGTATGCTATCTACATGCTCTGGACTTCACACACCATTATTGAAGAGAATTTAAAAGCAACTGATCTGTGACTCTTGAAGTCAAAGGGAGCTGATGATAACCTGAACAATGCAATGATTTGAAATGGTATTCAAATTCCCACTTGTCTGAAGTGATAAAATTGAAAGCAGAATGGAGTCCAAATTAGCCTGTCCTCTAGAAAAAGGGCAAAGGAAAGTATGGTCATAGATCTCAGCACATCTCAAAAGAAGTTGCATTAAAAATTCAAGATGGGAAAAAGAAACAGGAAGAGAATTCGCAGAGAAATTTCTACCTTTTTTATTACAATTATCTGATAGTTATGATCCATTGTGATTAATATTTAGAATGGAATAGAATAGTTCACTTGGAAGGGACCTTCAAAGATCATCAAGTTCAACCACCTGACCACTTCAGGGATAACCAGAAGTTAAAGCATATTACTCCCCTATGAAAAAAGGCTGAGAGATCTGGGGATGTTCAGCCTGGAAAAGGCTCCTAGATGACCTTATTTGCAGCTTTTCAATACTTAGAGGGGGCTTATAAAAAGGATGGAGAGCAACTTTTTGCTCGGTCAGACAATGACAGAGCAAGAGGGAATGGTTTTAAATTAAAAGAGAGGACATTTAGATTGGATGTTCAGAGGAAATTTTTCATTCAGAGGGTGGTGAGGAACTGGAACAGGTTGCCCAGAGAAGCTGTGGATGCCCCAACCCTGTAGGTGTTCAAGACCAGGCTGGATGAGGCCCTGGGTAATCTGATCTGCCACCTCCTGTGGCATCCCTGCCCATGGCAGGGGGGTTGGAACTAGATGATCTTAAGGTTCCTTCCAACCCAAGGTGTTCTATGATCCTATAATGAGAGAGGGCATTATCCAAATGCCTCTTGAACACAAACTGGCATGTTAAGCACCTTTCCAGAAAGTCTGCTCCAGTGTTTGGCCACCCTCATGGTGGTTAATTTTTCTTAATATCCAGTCTGAACGTCCACTGGTGAACTTTTGTGCTGTTCCCTTGCATTCTATCACTGGTTACCAGGGAGAAGAAACCTATACCTCCCTTTCCATTTCTCCTGCTCAGGAAGTTGTAGAGAGCAATGAAGTCACCTCTTAGCCTTCTTTTCTCCAAACTAGACAACCCAAGTGTCCTCACAGGACATGCCTTCCAGCCCTTTTAGTGGCTTTCTTGCCTTTCTCCAGATGCTTTCAAGTATCTTAATAGATTTTGTATATCGTGGAGCATAGAACTGTACACAATATTCAAGGTGAGGCTGCATCAATGCCAAGTATAGTGGGAGAAATGCCTCTTCTGGCTGGCTGGCTATGCTACGTTTAATGCACCCCAAAAATGCAGTTTGCCCTCTTGGCTGCCGGTACACATTGCTGATTATAAAAAAAGTCCTGATTATGAAGCAGAAACCTAGTATTACAAAAGGCTGCATTACTTTATGTTCTCTAAAGTGCCTAATTCCTTTATTTAAGTTCAACGGTCATTCACAGAACTCCTGCATGAACCTATAAGCACTGAAATGCTCTTACTCAATTCAGAGATGACAATGGCTTCATTTGAAAGAGTGTGGTTAGACTTAAAATTCCAGGAGAAAGTTTGTGTTTATAAACCCAGAGTAGCTGAAGATCAGCATTACGTATGCTGGAGATGTAAGGTTTAAGACATATCTCTGTCTTTGGTGTTTCCTGGTCATTACATGGTCTTCCTCTCAACATGCTGCCTTTTGTACAGAACTTAACTGAGAGTTGTAAACTTCATTAGTAGACATAACACTGGAAATGTAGGTATTGCAACACAGACGACTAGAATATTCAAGCTTCTGTCTCAATCCACTGCATATTAGAGGTAAGTTATGACCAGTTATTTCCAGAAACATCAGTTAGCACACTCCTCAGTGCTCTAGTAAAGGGAACATATTCAGTACAAGACCTGTACCATTTGACTGACACTAGATACAGGCAATGAAATTGCAGTGTGTATCTTTATCATAAGTAATTTTAACTGATGGACAGTAATTTAGTAACTATCAGAGCAATATGACTTGCCTCTCATGTAAGTATCTTTACGAAGCTGCAAATCAAGATATTTTTTGTCTACATCATTTCGGTCCCTGAAAGTTATCTGTTTTCTGTGCAAGACAGCTACTTACATTACAGAGGTTCTGTACACTTCTAGGAAGTAGCTGAGCATTTGCATTTGTCCATGTGATTTGTCTCCCCGGTTTTCCGTTGTTAGAAGTTTTTGCCTGTTGATGATGTGGTGCAGAATGGTTCCTGATCACAGCACCAGAATTTGCATTACCTGCAGGAGAAAAAAAACATGAGAGAAAGTAGGAAAATCATGAGGACACAGAACACACTAACTGAAGCAGGGACAGAGCATAAACAGTGAGTCAGCCTCAGCCACAACACTTAATCTCACTAACGGGACAAAAATATTCAGAATAAAATTAGAAAGAAGTTGCAAACAAAACCAGTTCAAAAGAGCAGGGGAAAAGAAAACAGCACCAGAGAAGTAACTGAAGAGAAAACAGAAAAGGAAAAGGGTCAAGACTGAGGCAGCCAAGAGCTAAAAAGAACATTACACACTCAAAAGTCATTCAACAGTGTTTTGCTCTTATGTCATTTTCCTCCCACAGTTTCACTCTCATTTTGCCCTGTTAATTCTTTCAGTTTCTTTTTCCTCATTCAATCTATTTTCCTCTTTCTTCTCCATAATAATGCCTCATTATGGTGCATTGCATCCAATTGCAGGATCGTAGTACCTACTTTGAATAGCAATATGTGTTATGGGATTGTATATCACATTGATCCTTGATCTCTGACATAAAGATCTTGCTAAATCTTCACTCTGGATGGATACTTCTGGCTGGACACTAGTTGTAGTTCCACTATGCATTTGTGGATTTTTTAGAAGAGGTGGTGTTGGTTCTTTCTGGCTCTTCCTGGTGGGTAAAGTCACAGAATTGGAATATGGAAGAAATGGTCTGGATTGAGATTGACTTAGTTGAATGTTTTCTCTCTGCATTTGCTCCTTTGGATGGCTATTTACTTTCGTTTCAAGGATCATCTACAGAAAGGAAAAGTCAGTTAGACTTAACACTCTACACAGCAAAGCAGAGGAATAAAAATAAAAAAAAAAAGAGAGAAACATGCAAATAATTTATTTCATGGAATATGTAAAAATTATAATTTTAAAAGTAATTTAGGGTTGGAAAGAAGATAGAAATAATATTCTTAGTGGAAAGAAAGAATGGGCTGAAGCCTTAAGAAAAAGGATTGGGTCAACAGGCAACTTCAATGAATTTTTAGGGAGAATACCACTACATAAAGTTGCCATTAGCTACAGGAAAGGCAGAATCTATATGGCAAAAAATGGTTAACACAATGCTGTTTCTTACCATCTCTTTCTAGAATTTTGCCAAGTCAATTTCTAAATTGTCAGAGGAACATACATTGCAGATAGTTCATAATCTCACCTACCTCTACATGGCTATTATCTAGCATTAGAATCCTTGCCGAGGTTTGGAGTCTTGGTACAGACAACCTGCTCTCACCCTCCTCTGATCACAGTCATGCCGAACTTGGCACACTATCATTAGGATTAGTCAAAATGTGTTTCTTAACCTTGTACCTAGATTATCTGTGAATGATCTACTGATATTTGTAATACCTTTCCTACCTATGCTCAGTATTCATTTTACTCAGTCATCTGCTCATGACTCCTAACACTTTTTCACAGTATTTTTTTTTCCTTTAAAGACCTTAAAAGAAATGTTCAGTATGTTCACCTTTTTTTAAAAAAACAACTTTCTTTTTCCTTTTTAAAAATTTTAATTGCTGTTCATAGAAGCAATAACACTTTTTCTCTCTCCCTGGGAAGCTGGTCACCCTTATCAATCTTTCTCATTCTGAGATTTTCTGATCTCTAAGCTTCCTTCTCAACCTTTTCTTCCCACTGACATTCTTTCCAATGCCTGTTTTACTACATTCACTTTCCAGCTCCTGCTTTTCTCACCATCTTCCAGATACTTTGCCTCATAATATTTACAAAATATTCACTGAAAAAAAATAAGGAAAAAAGCCCAAAACAATTTAATATCCTGAAGTCTTGACTTACTTCCACTTTTGCTGCTCGTTTTATTTCATTGTTAGAGCATTCACTGTTGCTATCCTCCTCCTACTGCCTCACACCACCATTCAGTTCAGCCCATTGTGTCCTACAATTAAATCTGATTTATCTTAATTTTGTTCTTCTTTCATTCCTTTAAACATTACATTTAAACAGTTACTTTAGTTACTTCTGTTCTCTGCAGAAGTTTCTCTAAGTCTTTCTCATCTTTTCTCTCTTGCTCTGTTTTTTTAAAGCAGATCTCATCTACTCATATTATTTCACTGAAGATGCCAAATTACTGTCAGCTCCACTGCCAAATTCCTGTCAGCTTTTTATTTTCCTTTTGATCTTAACATGTCTACCAAATAGCATCAAAATACTACCTTTCCTTTCTTCCCCGTACAGCTAAAAGTCCAGTATCAGCATTTTTTTTCTTCCTTGATTATTACACTATTTTCTGATTTTTCAAGTACTACTATTTTCCCACATTAATGCATTCACAATATGGCTACTAACATATCACTGTCTTTTATTATTAGCACTTCATCTATGCTTATCCTTCACTGGGGGAATGGGGAGGCACTGATTTCTTCTCTCTGGTGACCAGCAACAGTACCCAAGAGAATGGCTTGAAGCTGCATCAGGGAACGTTCAGGTTAGATATTAGAAAAAGGTTCTTCACTGAGAGAGTTTTTGGGCACTGGAACAGGCTCCCTAGTGAAGTCATTGTGGCACCAAGCCTGCCAGAGTTTAAAAAGCATTAGGACAACACTCTGAGACACATGGTTTGACTTCTGTGTGGTCTTGTGTGGAGCCAGGGACTTAATGTTCACTGTAGGTCATTTCCATCATGGGATATTCTGTGATTCTGTAATTCTGAAATCTGACTGTTCTGTGTATGTGGTGCATCATGCAATGGCACTTGACTACTCTTGAGCAATAAACATAAATATGTCATAAAAGCTTACATGTAAATCCATAAAGGAACTCAGAAACAGAACCAGGATGGGGACCCCAAATAATACCATGCCAAGCTGCTCTCAAGCCAATTCACAGGAACCACCAGCCAGTGAAAGACACATCTGCACAAACTGAGAGGAACACAAGTGCACAATGGCAAATGGGAACTCAAATTAAGGACTCCAGGGAAGCAAACACCTTGACTGGACCCCTCCAAGAGCTGTCTCAGCAAAGCCATCAGCCTTTAATGGTGATGTAATGGCTAGCAGATCAAGCCAGTCTAGTCTAGTCAGTGAATGGCTCAAATAGTCTGGGAGCACAGAGGTGAGTGGGTCTCTAAGGGGATGAGAGCACCTCTGTATCTCTAGGTGTGAGAGCACAAGGAACATCAGCTAAAGGGCCTAGAAAATCCAGGGCAGCTGTATATGTATGCTTGCATGGTCTATACCAGCAATCCGTGTAGGGCTGCAGTCTCGGGGGCTCATATGTTCAAGTGCAGTAACTGGGGGGCCTGGGATCCAGGGGACAGCTACTGGTCAGACAGTGTTTGAGACCAGTTGCTCAGCCAGAGAAGTGAGCAGGATGAGGCTATTGGTGCTATGTTTGTGTGAGTGTTCTGTCTGTCTGTCTGTGACCTGTGTGGCTGTCCATTTATGTATGTATATATGTAGTGTGCCTACATTCTCTGTATGCCTGAGCCTACAGGGAACACTTTCAGGGTTTCTGCTGTCTGGACCTGGGGACACCAAGTGGCAACAGCCTCATTTCTTAGGCTGTTGGATCCAGCCTGATATATTTAATTCTAACACAGTCTTTCTCAGACACCAGGCTTTACAGACTTTTCCCAGTGGGAATCTAGATTTAAACACTTCTCTAAAAAATTATGACAGTATGATAAGAAGAACCAAGCTGTACCTGTAAGTAAGCATGGAAGGGGAATGGAAATGGAAGAAAATGACAGAAATCAGTTAAGTGTGTCAAGAATTACAGGTTACCTGGAGGACTGAGATTTCAGAAAATAGAAGAATGTACCTCATACAATTTATTTCGATATTCTGCCACAGATAGCTGGATATCATCACCTAAAGGAAGAATCACATCATAATCCAAAGAGGGCTCCCTGGCAGGACAATGAAACCTAAGATGACAACACAACATAAGTCACTAAGACTAAAAACAGCTCTACAGTTTAATACGGTATTACAAAGGATTGTCAGATCACCTAGTGTTCTCTCTAGTCTAAATAGGGTTAGAGAGAGTTAGGATTTAGCTTTGTCTTTTTTTCTACCATGGATATAAAGGAAAGTTGTGCCAAAAGCAGCTCTATACCGTTTCAGCAGACAGCAGAAGAAACTGCGTATTGATACATGTGCGCTTACAGCCCAGAAAGTCAACCATATCCTGGGCTGCATCAAAGGAAGCAGGGCCAGCAGATCAAGGGAGGTGGTTCTTCCCCTCTGCTCTATTCTCTTGAGACCCCATCTGGAGTACTGCTTTCAGCATTAGGGCCCCCAGCACCAGGGCACAGAAGTATTAGAAGGAGTCCAGAGCAGGGCCACAAAGATGATCAGGGTCTGGAGCACCTCTCCTTGGAAGACAGGCTGAGAGAGTTGGGATAGTTCAGCCTGGAGAAGAGAAAGTGCCAGGGAGACCTTATAACAACTTTCCAATACCTAAAGGAGGTCTACAGGAAAGCTGGGGAGGAACTCTTTGTCAGGGAGTGGAGTGACAGGACAAGGAGTAAACTAGAGAAGGGTGGATTTATAATAGATGTAAGGAAGAAATTCTTTACTCTGAGGGTGGTGAGGCAGTGGAACAGGTTGCCCAGATAAGCTGTGGATGCCCCATCCCTGGAGGTGTTCAAGGCCAGGTTGGGTGGGGCTTTGAGCAACCTGGTCTAGTGGGAGATGTCCCTGTTCATGGCAGGGAGGTTGGATCTAGATGATCTTTAAGGCTCCTTCCAACTCAAACTATCCTATTATTCTATGATATTAGTCTCACCTTTTCACGTAAGGATGCTGAAGGGCCTCCTCTGCTGTCAGCCGTTTATCAGGGTTAAACACTAAAAGTTTCTTCAGAAGATCCAAGGCAGGCAAAGGAGTAGAGGATGGTAAAATCTCCTCAAAAGTTACTCGTTGCCTAGAAGTCAGGAAACAATGATATAAGAACCCAATGTCTAACTCACAGGTAAGTCATGAATTATAGTTCTGGGAATCTCATCAAGGTGACACCTGTCTCCAGAGTTCACTCACAAATAGTGTGTCATAATTCTGGAACACTCAAAGGCACAGGTCTGTGAGTACGACAAAGACTTTTACCTCTTTGATTAGATTTGGATTCCTTCCTCTCAGTGCTATGAACCTATGTGAAGTGCCTGCCTAACTTTTAAGACTAGTCTTTCTCTTGTTTCAGTGGAAAGAGAGATATAGGTCAGTATGCCAGAACAAAGAGTAATGATCAGTGTTGTGGAAGTACTTCTGTTCTTCTTTTGACAATGCAGGATGCCCAAACTCCTAACTTGCATGTTTCAGTTTAAATGCTGATTCCATGAATCCAACCCTAAGACCACATAAATATATTTCTATATCATTTGCAATGAAAAGATGAAGTTTAAAAATCTGGTTTTGCATTTCTTAAATCCTGAAGATTTATTATTAACATAATAAACATGAAAATATTTAATGCATTTCATAGAATCATAGAATCATTTGAAAAAACAGTTTTAAAACATTATTTTTACTCATATTTTAAAACATTTTATTACTCCATGACAACATTATTTTTAGTTTAGAAAAATGATCCAACATGGAATTTGGATTTGGATTGAATGGCTCAGAAAAAATCATGAACGAGATTTCACTTGTTCTTTTACCTAGCTGGAGCTGTCTATCAGAACCTAGCCATTTGCATTCCATATTTTCAGGTGAAAAAAAAGGAGCATAAAATCCAGGAGCAGGACTGTCAAAAAAAAAGTGCATTTCAGCTAGGAATGAATGGAGTTTTCCAGTAGTTTTATTCCACTGTGGAGAAGGGTTATAGAAACAAGACAGCTCAGAGGTACTGCGTTGGGTTGACCCTAGTTGGCAGCTAAGTCCCTTGCTTGCTTACTCACATCCCCACCTCTACACTTCCTGCTTATTGACATGCAGCAGCCCCATTACAGGATTCACTGAGAGGCTAGGCAGTTGTAGACAGTTGTTTAATCTCTGTAACCATAGCAGCTACACCAAAAGCACACTGGTACCCTTTTGGATCTTTGAAGTAGCCTCTCCTGCGGCAGTCTATACCAACAATGTACAGAGCCTCTAGGCTGGCCACAATAGCATAATTTGGCCACTCCTTGCTTGCTAGACTCACTTTCTCTAACACAGACAACTTTTAGGAACCCACTGTCACTTCAGTAATCCAGATGGGTTCTGTGCTTTTATACCCAGATAGTATTAGGGTACACTGTGTAATGGTATCCACCAGAGCCTTATATTCCCAAAAATATATATATTGGTAAGCAGTCAAAGAACTCATACCACGCATAGCTGGGCTATTGGTAATGCTGACTCCCTGATGGGGAGAGATGCCCATGTCACATATGAGTACAGAGTACTCAGAGAATAGTGACTAACTTGCTATGGCTTTAAGAGTGTTAAGTTTCCTAATTTTTACTAATCAGGTATGTAATAACTGACTAATTTACTTAAGCAGAATTATCAGGCTTTCCATGTGTGAACCAATGACATTAGATACCTAAAAAAGTCAGGATAGGAAAATTTATAATTTTGAGAAAGTACCCATGACAATAGCTTGGAATGTAGGTCCAAACTAATTTTTGCTTTGTTACTCCGAGATTACAATGTCATCGCTCGTCTCATCACTCTTTTCTTTTTAAACTTTACATCCCCTCCCTAGAGTCAGGTGAATGTGCAGAGAGCAGAAAGCATTTCTACTGGTGAACTCTGGAAGGTGAACAACAGGTGATTTTTTTGTCCACGTTATACAGTAGATTGTTAACTTCTGAGACATATTTAATATACCCAGCTTACCAGGAACTCATGCGGCTAATAACTGAGGCCCTGTAATCTGATTGCATAGCCAAAATATCTGGAATAATGAAAAGATACCATTAATGCCAAGATTAGTGTTACTAGAGCTATACAGTTTATGAAGGAAAGCAAGTGTTTGACATTAACATAAGAATCATACAATCATTAAGGTTGGAAAAGACCTCCAAGATCATCTGGTTCAACCATATTCCCACCACTGATATCACCCACTAGACCATGTCCCCAAGCACCACGTCCAACCTTTCCCTAAACACCCCCAGCGACAGTGACCCCACCACCTCCCTGGGCAACCCGTCCCAATACCTGACTGCTCTTTCTGAGAAGAAATGTCTCCTAATTTCCAACCTAAACCTCCCCTGGCACAATTTGAGGCCATTCCCTCTAGGCCTATCGCTGGTTATCTGCAAGAAGAGGCCGACCCCCAGCTCCCCACACCTTCCTTTCAGGTAGTTGTAGAGAGCAATAAGGTCTCCCCTGACCCTCCGGGGTAAACAACCTCAGTTTCCTGAGCTGCTCCTCACAGGACTTGTGTTCCAGGCCCTTCACCAGCTTCATAGCCCTTCTCTGGACACGTTCCAGGGCCTCGATATCCTTCTGGTACTGAGGGGCCCAAAGCTGAACGCAGCACTCGAGGTGTGGCCTCATCAGAGCTGAGCACAGGGGACCGATCACCTCCCTGGTCCTGCTGGCTGCACTGTTCCTGATACAAGCCAGGATGCCGTTGGCCTCCTTGACCACCTGGGCACACTGCAGGCTCGTGTTCAGGTGAGCATCAACCAACACCTCCAGGTCCTTTTCCTTTGCACAGCTTTCCAGCCGCTCTGCCCCATGCCTGTAGCATTGCATGGGATTGTTGTGACCAAAGTGCAGGAATCAGCACTTAGCCATGTTGAACCTCATCCCACTGGCCTCTGCCCATGTACACGTTGAAAGAAGAAATTAGCCTAAGAAAGCTCAGTAGGAAATCCTATGGAAGGGGGGTGGAACATTGACTTAAAAATGCTCTTTCATGGTTCCTATTTACTTCTCTGTAGATTTGAGAAGCATGTACTCTTATACCTACATACTTAGAAACACTAGGATATCTGAGGCAAAATGATGTGGCCTGAATCACTTGTGTTTTAAACAGACTACGAGGGATACCAGCTATCAATTTCTTCATTGCACCATTGGGGTTACAATGAACAGTTGCAAGGGGATTTTAGGTTAAGTTGCTGTTATTAGTTTGATTTTCCGCATTTGGAATACTCTGAACATATGTCTATTTTGTACTTGTTTGTCTAGCAAAAAAAGAAATGTGTCTCACAACCTTCTTGCTGTGTTTAGGATACAGGACTTTCTGATAGTGAGTCACTTGCCCTGTGGTCTTAGAGTGCAAGCCTTCCGGTCATAACATTAGCAACACACTTTTCAATTATATTGCTGAGAATGGTCCTAAAATGCTATTCACATTTTTGTTATTAGTGCAGGCTATTCTTCTAACTTTAGTTTTGGTATTTTCATATACATTTTCATCCATATTTTATTCACAGCAATGAAATCTCCAAGAAAAAACATACATACATTTAAACTAGAATAGAATTATCAAAAGTATGTTCTTAAAATAAAGTTAGCTATCTTTCTAAAAACTGTTTGTTAGCTCAGTCAGAACATGTTATGTTGCAAAAGTTAGTAAACTGTATGGACTGTTAGACTAGAAGCTATAGAAGACAATCATAATAATAATCAATTTTGGATTTAAAATATGATTTCTCCAGCTTTCAATTCTGTATTTAGACTTCCAGACCAAAAAGCCCAATTTACTGTTACTACAGAAGTCCCTCTGCAGTATGATACTCTGTTTTAAACTGTTACCATCTTACAAATCTCAAAAATGTTTTCAAGCCCTGGTTCTTGTTTCTCATCTAATCAAGCACAGGCCTATGTTCCTCCAACACTAACATTTCACAGATAATCTTCAGGTTCATTGGGAAGATAGTAGAATAACCTACAACAGATATATTCTTCCTGATCCAGCCAGGCTGCTTGCTTTCACTCTTTTTATCTCTTCTCTACATACCTTTCTCCACAGAAGAGTCTTACCTTCTCGGGATGGGGCAGGAATGACCCTCAGGATCTGCTCTATTTGATTCACTGTTGATGTTCCAGGAAAAAGAGGCTTTCCAAGTAGCAGTTCCCCCAGAATACAGCCAATGCTCCACATATCTACCCCTTTAGTGTAGCTACAAATAAAAGAAGAACAGAGTTAGGTTTATTTTTCCAGTACTTGGTATTCATATCGTCTACATTACCTTATTTTGCTAGAAAAATAAGCTTGATTACTCCTTTAGTATGAACAGGTTTTGATTATAAAGTGAATGACACTGGTGAATTATGAAAGTGGCAAGAGCAAAACAGAAAAAAAAGGCTTATCCCATTAAAAGTATACTCTATAAAACCAGAAAAGGAACTACATTAAAGGTGAATACTAGGATAAGGGAATATATACATTTCACATGATCAATAGTGAAGATATAAGCTGCTGTTTAAAAACAACTGGTAGGAATCATAGAAAGGTTTGGCTTTGCTTGGTTTCTCCCTGCAGATGCAGACTGCAGCTCTGCACTCTCTCTGTAAAGCCGACCTTGCTTCCACAGCTCATGTATTTTCTTTTTCTGCCCTAGTTCCTGAAGGAATTCCCTGTTCAGCCAGGCCGGTCTTCTGCCCCATTTACTTGACTTGTGGCACAATGGGATTTTAAAAGGTGACTGTGGAAGAAGCTCTCATGGGCCCCTGGACTCTCTAAATCCGATTCCCAGGGAACACTGCTAACTAGCTCTCTAAGAAGCTTAATGTCTGTTCTCTTAAAGTCCAGAGTGGCAACTCTGCTGACCTTTCTTCTCCTTACCCCCAAAATTTTGAACTCCACCTTGCCTGCCCTGCCTATCCCTCCTGAACAGTCAATAGCCCTCCATCCCAGTACTCCAGTCATGGAGCTCATCCCACCAAGTCTCACTAATACCAACGATATCATAACTCTACGAAAGGTCCAAAGCTTCCAGTTCATCCCATTTTTTCTTGTTACTGTGTGCACTCTTATACAAGCATTTCATTCAAGTTCCTGAACTTGCAGTGCTCCCTGGAGTGGCATAGATGCTCCTATTAACCTTGCCACCCTAAAACAGTGCTGTACCATTACTTGGCTTAACCACAATATTCCTAATGGTACTCCCACATCAATCCTAGTTTAAAGCCTTCTCAATCAGTCTTGCCAGGTTACAGGCCAAGAAACATTTCGCCCATTGACAGAAGTGGATCCTGTCAGGCTACATCGTTGGCACCCACATGAAAGAGGAGAACTGGGTAATAGTCTAAAGGCTGTATCATGCTCAAAAGCTATACAGAGATAGAATCTGAAACATAGATCTGCACCCGAAGGAGGAAATTTCTGAAACAGAAATCATTAAGAAAATGAAAGGTGAAAGCTACCTTATATAAGGCAATGATCCTACCTCTTTGCCTACTAGATAGATTCATATGTCCTAGCAGTATTTGCACCAAGCTGCACACACACACAATTTCAGCTCCATGCAGTCTGCTCTTCTTTTTTGAATGCCATCTCATTATATACTTTCTGTTCTCGAACTCTCCATCTCTCCAAGTGAAGACTCAGAATTGATGACCATTTTCTCCCACACTCTCCTACATACTTTAGATTCTCTGTTCTGTGCTCACCCTCTCGCTTTTTTTTTTTTTTTTTTGTGTGTGTGTGTGTGTTTTTCCTTTTTTCTGCTACATGCTGGACTACATATGCTCATCTGGAAAGATGAGACCTGATACTGATTTAGATGCTACAGATCATATGATGGACCAGGCTAGTGAGCCACAAACTAATAACACAGACAATTAGGTACTACACAGTAACTGGTCTGCAGTAACTGTCCATGTATAGATTCATATCTCACATCTTACCTACCTTTAAGGCAGGCAGCTCACTTCTTTCCTAGAAAGTAAGAACCTTCAAATGTCCTGAAACATAACCTGGCAAAAGTTTTTTCAAATGAGAATTTGCTAAAGAGAAGCTAGCTTACATCAGCCAACTCAAAAAGACATTTGGACTGCGGATGACTATGCAGTCATCCAACAAAGCCAAAATATATATGAAGAGTTCTGGAAGACTAAATACCACTTCTAGAAATGGGATGAGAAACTCTGAAGTGTTAGTAGTAGGTCTGTTCTCATAGCTTGATGGCTAAATATGCTTCAGTGAGTTGTAAAGAAAAAGACAGTTATGCTGTGTGCCCATGCATCACATAACAGAATGGGAACATCCCGTAACGCTTATTCTGCTTTCTGTTGTTGCTGCAGCCAGCAGAGAAGGAGTGGTATCATCGCAAATGAAGCATCTACAACGAAAGCAAAAGATTAATAATTCCAATTTCCCTCAGCTAGCTATGCATCACCCTCATTTGAAATTGATAGAAATTGTATCTGCAGTCTTCTTGCCATATCAGCTGTTACAGCTGACACAAACTTCTTTTCACTTCATGTTTCTTTCCCTAGTCCTAGAAGGAGAGCAGAAACTGCAGAGTTCTTTAAGCAACTGAACAACCAAACATAAAAGACAGTATGAACAAGCAAAAACTCAAAAGCAAAAAAAAAAAACCTTCCCAACCACCCACACTCCCCCTCAAAAACAAACAAACAAAAACCTACAACAATACAGAAGTATCAGCAATACTCTAGGGAAAATTCTCTTTAGGGAAAAGTAGAATAGGCTAAAACTTGCAACTCCGTTGGCAGGGAAAAGAAAAGTAGTGCTTGAAAACAAGCAACAAAATGAAGAGGAAAAACCTGCTTCCTGGAGTCCTTAAAGAAAAATTTGGAAAAAGAGGACTGAAGTATTAAAAATTTTGTAAAGATGCAGATTTAAAGGGGATAAAGAATAAGTGTGGTGGGAGAAAGGACAACAAACAGATGAGCTGATAATGTAGGTAAATTGGCAATCTAAGAGGCCAGAGGGGAAATGTACATGAAATGAGAGATTTTTCTGTTGCAGAACAGAAGTTTAAATGCATGCTGAGAAACTGAACCTGTGATAAGACATTGCATCTGAGAACATTTGAAATTAACAGATTTAAGACTTCCCAGTCAATTACTTTTCCCAGCAGTGAAGAAATTATACAGTCCCATCCCTTTACTCATAACAAGCAGTTACCTCCGAGAGGAAAGTAAGATCTCAGGGGCTCGGTACCAGCGTGTTGCCACATACTCTGTTAAGGCAGGGTTGCCTTGATCTTCATTCATGTGACACAGAGAACGGGCCAGTCCAAAATCACAAAGTTTTACAAAGCAGTCTGCATCCAGCAAGATATTGGAAGGCTGAATTGAACAAAGGAAAACTAATAAGCTCTTTACTCTCTGAATTGCAGAAGGTTATTATCAAGGTTCTTATACTAGTCTCATTCTTTTCATACTTTTCCATTTAGTGTTTAACACAAAACTTGAGTGAAGGATAAAGACTAGTGACTGAAATATACCTTCTGATCTCTGTGAATAACATTTCCTGAGTGGATGAATTTAGTTGCTTTCAGAAGTTGGTAGATAATGTAACACTTGTGGATGTCTTTCAGTAAATTTCCCTTCTTAATCACAGCATGTAAATCTGTCTCTGTAATACACATCAGTAAAGGATTATAAAGTTATGAATATGTACCTCAAAACAAGGCCAGAATAGACCATTGTACAAACTGTAACCTTCCAAGTGCATTCTCAGTGGAAGTTAACCTGACTGATAGTACCCCAACAGAACCACAGAATCATAGACTCTCCTGAGTTGGAAGGGACCCACAAGGATCATTAAGTCCAACTCCTGGTTCCGCATGGGACCAGCCAAAATTCAAACCACATCTTTCAGAGCATTGTCTAAATGTTCTAACACTAGATGTCCCTGCAGAGCCTGTTCCAGTGCTCAAACACCCTCTCAGTGAAGAAACTTTTCCTAATATACAATCTAAACCTCCCCTGATGCAGCCTCATGCTGTTCCTTTCAGTCCTTATCAGCTGGTCACTCCCCTCCACTCCCCCTCATGATGAAACTGTAGACCACGATGAGGTTGCTCCCCAGTCTCCTCTTCTGTAGGCTGAACAAACCAAATGACCTCAGCCGCCCCTCGTATATTTTGCCCTCCAGATGCTTCGCCATCTTTGCAGCCCTCCTTTAGACACTCTCTAATAGTTTTATGTCCTTCTTGTATCTTTATGTCCTTCTTCCAAAACTGCACACAGTACTCAAGGTGAGGCTGCACCAGCACTGAGTAGAGTGGGACAATCATTTCCTTTGACTGGGTGTATAGTAATGCTGTGCCTGATGCACCTCAGGATACAATTGCCCCTTTGGCTGCCAGAGCACGCTGTTGACTCATATTCAACTCGCTGTCAACCAGAATGCCCAGATTGCTTTCCATGGGATTGCTCTCCAGGCTTATCATTCCTCGGTCTGTACATATATCCAGGTGCAGAATCTGACACTTACTCTTGTCGAACTTCATGCAGTTGGTGATTGCCCAGACCCTTAATTTGTCGAGATCTCTCTGCAAGGCCTCTTTACCCTCAATGGAGTTAACAGCTCCTCCTAATTTAGCGTTGTCCACAAACTTAGTACACCTTTGAGTCCAGCACCCAAGTCATTTATGAAAACATTAAAGAGAACTGGCCCTAAAAAGGAGCCCTGAGGAACCTCACTAGGGACTGGAATCAGTATGAGTCAGTGACTGCAGTCTCTCTGCATTGTCAGTTCAACTTGCCGCTTATGCTACAGTAATTGTTCCATTATTGCATATTTTTCTTACAGTAAAACTGCATGTAATCTCTTCTATATTCTATTCTATTATCCCTTCTGTCTCTGTAAGTCTTCTAATCAGTTGCTTGCTGCCTTCCTTCTTCCATCTCAACTAGCTAGTTCTCTCATTATTATTCCCTTCAAAGGTTCACTGCTATTCCCACCTAATCACAACAGGTATACACAAAAAACCTGTATTGCTTCAACTTACAAGTCTATTTACATGAATATTCATGTTAATCATTAACACATTACTACCACAGGCAGGAACAAAGATAACTCATAAGACAGGATGCATTTAAATGGCTGACACAACACTAAGTCTCACCCATGGACTCAAAGATGAGGTAGATGTCTTTGTCATTCTGAGCACGGATAACATCAAGCAGCTTGATGATATTTGGATGTTCTCCAAATTCCTGCAGAGGGAAGAGACCCAACTGTCAAAATCAAGTGTTTTTCTTGTGAATCACCAGAAGTACTGTAATTCATTTTGTAATATTCTCTAACACAAACATTAACATGTTATTTCCTTCATTAAGCTTCTACTGTAATACTGAAAATGTATTTAAGCTTGCTCCAGTATGAAACCAATCAGTCTAAAACTCTGTATGATGTATACATTAGTACTACAAATCCCTCTACAGCATGTATGGATAAAATCCAGTCAACATTATGCATCTTATATTTCCTACTGAAGGTAAAGAATTATTGTGGTAGTGCAAATTTAACAGAGGTGCCATCACCATTCATAATTAAAAATCCCAACCAACCAGAAAGGGTTTATTTGAAGGCAGGCTGAAGCACTATATAGACTGCAGTGATTGAACTGATTGTAATGGGAGATCAGGCAGCTACCATACTCAGAGATACAGAAATACAAGTATTTTAAACTGGGAATGAATTCACACTTGCAGATTGACAATACTGTCAAGACCATTTACTTTGTCCTCAACCTTACAGCTTTTATTTCCTATAGCTAACACCTCTTCACAGCCAGAGACACTGTGAGCACTTCACAATATGCCAATATTTTCATGAGCTACCCATTGTAGAAAATAGTACTTATCACTCAGAAAAGAATCATCAAAATGCCCAGATTGTGAATCAACATTTCTCAAATATAATGAACTTCATCAAGTGCATTAACTGTCTTTATGATAAACATACAGATGAAACTAAGGAATCATGACATACAGGAAGGAATTTGCAGAGGCAAACAATATAAGAAAAACATCCAGTTACCAATGAAAGAATATTTTTTACAACTTTCACCCTGTGCTCTCTCAGTCCTGAATTTTAAATTAGAGCTTAAAAAACCTTCAAAAAGAGAAGGTGTAAACTCAAATTCTTAAGACTATTGAGAACCAAAAGCCATGAAAGTCAGGGCTTAATGGTACATTAACCACCTTCTCACAAAACATCTCGGTCTTTCATTCAGGAGAGATAACCTTCTCTTTCTTTTCACAGCTCTTCCTCCACCCATCTACTCCAGAAGTGCTACACTTTCAGAGATGATCTAACTCAGAATCAACCTCTTAGGAACTGTTCTCACGTTTGTGAGAACACTTTCTCACTTTGCTCTTAAGACTGTTGCTTTTACTTCAGGCTTAAAGAATAATAGGAAACTTAAAAATCTCATATCTTCTGTACTTAAACTTGACAATCACAGGAAACAGCCTGTGAGCCCTGCCTTGCTTGTGTCTTTAGCTAATCATATTTTAACAACATTATCACTATTCCAAAATATTGATGTTTCTGCATGGTAAGTCTATGGAGGAATGGACAAGTAATTTTAATGCCACTGCTAAGGTAATTAGGCCCAGCGTGTGGTTAACTATATTCAAACATGAGCAGCTGTAAGTAATTTCATACAGAACTTACATTTTTAGTTTTGCTTTCATTACTTCAAGTGGTCAAGTTTCTTTCACACAGAATCCCAGAATCACAGAATGACAGAATTGTAGGGGTTTGAATGGACCTTAAGAGATCACTGGGTCCAACCCCCCTGCCAAAGCAGGTTCCTTAGAGCAGGTTGCCCAGGTAGGCGTCCAGATGGGCCTTGAGTATCTCCAGAGAAGGAGACTCAACAACCTCCCTGGGCAGCCTGTCTCAGTGCTCTATCACCCTCACCGTGAAGAAGTTCTTTCACATGTTGGTGCAGAACTTCCTGTGCTCCATTTTTTAACCATTGCCCCTTGTCCTATCCCCACAAACCACTGAAAAGAGGTTGGCTAAATCCCACTGTCTTACACACTTATGATATTTGTAAACATTGATAAGATCCCCTCTCAGTCTTCTCTTCTCAAGGCTGAACAGACCCAGGTCTCTCAGCCTTTCCTCATTGGGAAGATGCTTCAGGCAATGTGATGTATTCTTTTCATGTGATAGAGGAAAAACATTTTGTCATGTAATCTTCTTAAATGCCCCAGCCCCATCTCTGAGTAGTGGCATTTAAAATTTAAGAAAAATACTTTCCATCAACAAGGAAGGAAGAAGTGACAGAAAGTGCTAGTCTATATGCCGATCACAGAGAAGGTATATTGCTAAAAAAGGTGAAAAAGCAGGGCATGTCTCAAGAGAAAAACAAGACCATCTCTCCATTTCATTCCAGTGCTTTTGCCCAGTCATGGAAAGACTGCTTGTCAAGACATTGCAGAAAAGAAGGGAAAAGAAATGTCAATGATGACCATTTTGAAAAAGGATGGGAAGAAAATACGTGAACAGAGATAATTAAAAATCAAAGAGTAGGAGGGAAAAATGGACCTTACCCGTAGGAACATAATCTCACGAAATGTTCTCTAGAAAAAAACAAAAAACATTTATTATAACATCAACAGAATGACAAAAGAGAGTATGGACTTCCAATGACAGAGATAAACCCATTCTCATTTCTACGGTAAATGGAAGCTCCATGTGGTAGACAGGCTTGGAAAAAACTGTTTGCTCCCGATAGAGTCACAAGTGGGCTATGGAAGTCTAGACACTACAGAACATCATTATAAGGGAGAATCAAATTGTGCATGCCTATAAAGACAGTTTTTCCTCAGTGACATCAAAAAGTAGTCTGTAGCTATTAAGATATACAAAGCCTGACATTTATTGCTCCTTTTTATCCTATTGCAGCTGTAGACTATACTACTACATAATTGTCAAATAATTAGTATCTTTTGGAGACATAAATCCTGAAAGTATTGATGAATTCCATATCCCCTCAGGACATGTTATAAGAATGATACCTCACCTGAGCATCTGTTCTGTTCCTGAAGGCATCAAAAATCTTTTTAACAGCAACTATTTCTCCTGTCCTGCGATCAATTGCTTTCCATACAATGCCATAAGCCTAGGGAGGAAGAAGGACAGATTAACAGTGTACTACAACATCTTACACTGAGTTCAAACCTTCAGCACAGAAGCAGAATGAACTCAACAGAGCTTCAAATCACCAGCTACCTAGAAGAAAGAGAAACTAGGCCAGTAAGTACTACTTGGTTGATTTGAGAACTACGAATATCCATATTGTGTCTGACCAAACGACCACAAGGTCCAGCATCCTGGCCCCCAAAGCAGCCAATAGCAGATGTATATGAGTAAATATATAACAATGATCCCCCTTTACAGCTTCCTGGCTTCTAGTTATTTTTGGCTGAGGCTCTACCTGAGCCAGAGATGGTTTCAGTGTATTTGACAAAGTCTCCATAGATGTGTCTTCCATTAACATGACAACTTCCTCTTCACCCCATGCTGAAATATCAACAACAACATGCTGTTCCAAGGAGAATGTTTTCACCTTTAAGAAAGAAACCTTGTTGTGACATAGGAATCACTAGATCAGATCACAATAGAATGTTCTTCCTATTTCTGGGTTATGATTTTAAATAAAGACATAAAAAGATGATTCTAGTGACTATAAAACAACCACAAGGTAAAAACTTGTGGAATAACTTCATTGTATGGGAAATATCTTCTTAGTGTCTGCTGGTTAAGAAATCATCTTCAACCATCAGACCCATGACATACAGCAAACACACACAACAATAGCAATACATCTCATTAGCTGTATTGTATTAAACAGATGTCCATGCACTGTATTTTCAGAAGTACTTATCGCTGTTCTGTTTCAGCACTGCCATGGCTAATCCTAAACTGCCCTATCAACTAATGGAACTTCTGCTGCAAGACACAGGCTTGCCATATTAAGAATGTCTTTCCTAAAACAGTTGAACTTCCTATTTGCAGAAACCAGGCAAAAGGAGAGAAATCTAGAGCATAGTAAAATGAAGTTAAAATAATGTAAGAAAACAGAAAGGATATTTCCAATTACATAGCTGATGTGACCAGAAATAAACATCTGTCATGCATACAAATAGGTTTGTCTGCTTAAGATCCTGAACAAACACATCCTCTCCTGAAAATAAAATGGAAAAAAAAAAGAGAAAAAAAAAAGATACAATCACCAACAACCTAGTACTAAAACACTTATTTGATGTACATATACTCCAATGGCTTGCACTTCATGATGTGTAGCCAAGGACCTGAACCCATACTGCAGAACCACAAATATTCTTGGAAGTCTGCCTTGATGTCACTAACTGAGTATTTAAGTACAAAAATCACTCACTATCGTATATTGGAGCTGTTTTACGTTGTAAAAATATTTAAACATTAACTGGGCAACTGAGTGACAAATGACCCTGATATGAAGACATAAGGCATTCCCTAGAATGTGGAAACTTAAGATTTAAATCTATGACACCCAAATAAATAAATAAATAAATAAAAGATGGTGAAGGGCGTAAAGGGGAAGACGTGTGAGGAGCGGCTGAGATCACTTGGCCTGTTCAGCCTGGAAAAGAGGAGGCTGAGGGGAGACCTCATCGCAGTCTACAGCTTCCTCATGAGGAGGAGTGGAGGGGAAGGCACCAATCTATTCTCTTCAGTCACCAGTGGTAGGACCTGAGGGAATGGTGTCAAGCTAAGGCAGGGGAGGTTTAGGCTAGACATCAGGAAGAGGTTCTTCACTGAGAGGGTGGTCGCACACTGGTACAGGCTCCTCAGGGAAGCCTGCACCAAAGTCACTGCACCAAACCTGTCGGAGTTTAAGAAGGGTTTGGACTGTGCACTTAATCACATGGTCTGAAATTTTGGGTAGACCTGTGTGGTGGCAGGAGTTGGACTTGATGATCCTTATGGGTCCCTTCGAACTTGGGATGTTCTATGATTCTATGGAAATGGATCTGTGCCAAAAGGTAAACTGAGTAGTCACCATTTGCAAGTATCATACTAGTTAAAACAGTCATCCAGAATAAGGAAAACTCAAGTTAAATTTCCTGTTCCCTCAGCAGACAACACAGCCTTTAACTTGAAAATATTATGAACAGTTTGAATTCCCTTACTGTGAAGCTTATCCCCCTTGCTGCTGCACTTCTCTGCTTTATTTTTCTGGGTAGTGCTCACCTGTTTCAGGGCCTTTTGACAGTCACATAAGCACTCACATAAGTTCATCAGCTGTGGAATTTTGCCAATACATATAGAGCTTTCTGCATATGAGAGGCGGGAAATGCAAGCATTTAGGAGACTGGCACTACCTGAGTTAAGAGCTTAACAAGCAGTTTTCATAATGTCAGTGGTGGCCTGAAGCCACTAAGGTCCTTTAAGGATGCCACTGTATGCTTGTGAAACAGTTTCCAAATGGAATCCTCAATTTAATTTTTCAGATGAAAGAATAATGCCAATTTTGTTCAAAGAACATAACACGTTAAAAGATATATTACATTCGGTCAGAGGGAGAAAGCTGATAAGCACTGAAAGTATGGCAGCAAACCTCAAGTCAGGCAAACCTGGAATGAAATACAACCACAGGAAAGAGCTTGATTTCAAAATGAGAACAGACAAAGCATTGTCTTAGTGGATAAGGATGACAATGTGCCTCTCTCGAGTGCCCCCATGTAATTGCACATGAAATCTGTAACTACTGGTATCGACACAGCTAAACAACGGCAAAGAGTTGCTAGAATAGAGAAAAACAGCTAAATCAAGAAAGGCTTAGAGACTGAGGAGAAAGATCCTACAAATGAGCTTTGGCTCACATAAAAATATGTAATTTTATGTGGAAAAAAAAATTACTTGATGTGGCATTGTACCTTAAATAGTCGATTTACAGTAAATGTGAAAGAATTTGACAGACACAAACAGAAAATCTTTTTGAGGCTCAGACTCATTTCACTAATAAACTAGGTGTACTAAGGTGTACTAAGTGTACTAGCATTGCTTTGTGTGGAAACACAGAAGTATAGCATAAAACATGGGAATGGTTCTCAGTAAGTACAAAACAAAAAATCTGGTGGGAAATTTACACCTATTTTCAGTTTCATATGCTACAATCATAACATTTTAATTGCTGATTTTTTTTTAAGAACAAATAGAGAAAAAATAAGTCCCAGAAAGTTCTCGATTTGTTATTTGTAATACGATTTGTGATTTTTAAGGTTTAATAAGCATTACAAAGCCCTTTTTTTTTCCAACTGGTACACTCTGAGACATCCAACACCACGCGCGGTTCCGGTCAGAGGCACGGACCGGGGCCGGAAGCGAGACCGAAGGCAAAGCCGCCACCGGCCTGGGCACCGGCCTGGGGGGGCGTGCCCGCGCTGCAGCGCAGGACCCCGCCGCGCAGCTCCCCAGGCTCCCGAGGGCCCCCGAGGCGCTCACCCCCTTGCCCAGGCGCCTCTTGATCTCGTACTTCTGGGAGACGAGCGCCTCCACCTCCGGCACGCTCATGGCGGGGCAGCCGAGGCAGCAAACGGCGCCGCGCCGCGCCCGCCCCGTTGGTTTCCGCTGCTATGGAAACAGCCGCGCCGGACGGCGCAGGCGCAGAGTGCGACCCCGGCCGGCCGGCGGGCAGCGGCTGCTGTGGCGGTGCGGCTGCTTCCGTTCCTCCGCGCTGCCCCTCGGCGGTGTGGCCGTGAGGAGCTGCCGCGGGCTGGGCCGTGGCTGCGCCGTGGCTGCTGGTTGAGGGGGAGCGCAGCGCGGCCGCCGGCGGAGGGCTCCCCTCAGGCAGCGGCGGGTTGCGGCCGTGGTGCCGCTCGCGGCTCCCAGGGGTGCGGTGGGGGAGTGTAAAACGTCTTCAGCATATCCTACCCTGCGCCTTCGTCTTACAAACTTGTAATGAGCGTGCCGGTGTCAGCTATCCGACTTGCTCGCAGCACCTGTTCCAATGCACAGTAACGTTTCTCTCTCACTCTCTCTTTTTTTTTTTTTTAAATCTATCAGTTATTAGTGTAAATGCCTACAATGCAAGTCGTTCCTTCCTACCAGTATGCTCTGGCAGATACTGTTTCCCATAATATCGATGCTGACAAACTGATCTAAGTATGGATTAGCTAAGTGGATGGTTTGATGGAGTGAAAATTCAACTGCTGGAATCAGACAGTTGTCATCAGTGACACGAAGACCAGCTGGAGGTCAGTCACTGTAGTGCTTTAAAGTAGGGGTAAATACAGGGGCCAGTACTGTTTGGCATCGTCATTAATCATCTGGATAATGGGCTAGAGCGCAGTCTCAGCAAATTTGCAGATTATATGAGACAAGGAGGAGAGGTTATTACAGCAGATAGTTGTGCTACTATTCAGAGGGACCCTGACAGGCTGGAGAACCAGGCCAAGAGGAATCACATGAAGTTCTGCACTGAAAAATGCCTAGTTCTGCACTAGAGGAGGAGTAATTGTTTCCACCAGTACAAGCTGGAAACAGATGGTCTCGAAAACTGCGTGGCAGGAAAGGACCTGGAGGTCCTTGCGGATAGTAAGATGACCATGAGCCAGTAATGTGGCCTTCCAGTAAAGAAGGCCAAGAACATCCATAGGACATCGAGGTGGTTGAGTGAGTCCAGAGAAGGGCAACGAAGCTGGTGAGGGGTCTGGAGAACAAGTCCTACGAGGAGCGGCAGAGGAAGCTGGGGTTGTTCAGCCTGGAGAAGAGGAGGCTCAGGGGCGACCTTCTCGCTCTCTACAGGTACCTTAAAGGAGGCTGTAGCAAGGTGGGGGTTGGTCGATTCTCCCATGTGCCTGGCGAATGGGCTAAAGTTGTGCCAGGGAAGGTTTAGGCTGGATATTAGGAAGAACTTCTTTACCGAAAGGGTTGTTAGGCATTGGAACAGGCTGCCCAGGGAAGTGGTGGAGTCACCATCCCTGGAGGTCTTTAAAAGGTGTTTAGATGTAGAGCTTAGTGATATGTTTTAGTGGAGAACTGGTTAGTGTTAGGTCAGAGGTTGGACTAGGTGATCTTGGAGTCTCTTCCAACCTAGATGATTCTGTGATTCTGTGATCCTGGGCTGCGCTAAGAAGAGACTTGCCAGTTGGTTGAGGCAAGTGATTCTTCACTTTTACTCACCACTGGTGAGACTGCTTGTTGAGTACTGTGTGCCCAGCAAGGGGCCACAGAGATAAAGCCTTAGAACATCTGTGATAATTGGAGAGTGTGATTGTTTAGCCTGTAGAAGGCTCCAGGGAATCTTACCAATGTGTTTAAATGGTGGAGAGGGTGATGGGAGGCAGAGCCATACTCTTCTGAAACTGAAATTTAAGAAATTCTATTTAAACATAAGAAAGATTTTTTTTTTCTTCTGTGACCATGGTCAAGCAGTGGAACAGTTTGCACAAAGAGGCTGTGGAGTCTCCATCCTTGCACACGTTCAAAAGCTGCTGAAGGTGTCCCTGCTCTGACACTCCTGTGAGATTGCATCCTCAACTATATTTTGATTATTTATAAAATATCCATTTGTGCCTACTCAAATTTAGAGTAAGGGTGACCTCTAATACCATTGCTGATGAGATAATCACAATCCAGAAGTGTTCAGCTTGAAATGTGAATGTAACAGCAGGCTACTAGAATTTTGCTTCTCCAGTGAAACACTGAAGCAACAAAAGAATGAGAAAAAAGCAAAAATTTATATTGAATCACAGAATGACAGAATTGTAGGGGTTGGAAGGGACCTCAAAAGATCATCGGGTCCAACCTCCCTGCCAAGGCAGGTTCCTTAGAGCAGGCTGCCCAGGTAGGCATCCAGATGGGCCTTGAATATTTCCAGAGAAGGAGATCCCACAGCCACCCTGGGCAGCCTGTTCCAGTGCTCCATCACCTTCACCATGAAGGAGTTCTTTCACATCTTGGTGCGGAACTTCCTGGGCTAAATTTTGTGGCCATTACCCCTTGTCCTATCCCCACAAAGCACTGAAAAGAGGTTGCCCAAATCCCTCTGTCTCCAGGTATTTATAAATAGTATGAATATATTTTATTGATAGTTATGATGAAAGGTCAAATACCTTAACTGCATCTATTGTTTAAAATATTTGGTTACTTGCTTATTTATTTTCTCTTTTTTTTGGAGACTAACAAAAGATAAAATTAATAAAGTCTTTGCTGTGTTGAATGTTTGGAAAAAAAAGTGCTGGAAGGAGCTGGCCTACATCAATTCATTTTATGGTAACAATAGATGTAGATTGCAGTGAAGGTTGACATAGAGTTTGTTTCACTATGTGTAAGAGTATAATTTGTGTGTGGAAAATTATTAATTGATGTCTGATCTCAAAGAGAAAATGTCATTGTTTATTTTGGGGAATGAAAGGAGTGCAGTTCCAGTTGTCTTGGTATAAATGTCGTGGAAGTTAAAAGGTGAGGTTGCTTTCAAGATCTCATCTAGATTGCATGCTGAGCATGAGTTATGTAAATGAATCCTTTCATCAACCCACAGAACATGTCAGTTATTCAGGTTACTTATGTATACTCTGTTACTTAACTAGTTGTAATAACAGTTGATGGTCCAGCTAGGTTTAGTGATACAGAGTCATGAGTGAGCAATAGAGAAATGTTTCTTTAGGCTAATGGCCACATCTGGAGGGGCTGTCAGAGCTGTGGGTTTTCCAGTTTGCATTGTGTGCCTCATGCCGGTGTAACCTGTGGCGCATGCATGCCATATCCTGAGTGCATTGGTTCTCCCGAAGAAGCTGCTGCTGCTGCTCTCTCAGTTGAACTCTGATTTCTTTAAGGACTTTTGAGTATTGGATGAGTCTGAGCAACTCCTGGCGCAGTTGCCGATTCTCAGCTTTTACTTGTTTGATATGCTGAATTAGAGATTGTATTGCTGCTTCTTCTGCTCTCTTGGTGAGAACCTGGGTCTTCTGATGAGAGTCCACCTCACAGTCAGCTTTGGCCTGCAAAAATCTGCTCTTGATTTTGTGCATTTGTTCTGAATGCTGGATCTTTGTGACCAACAATTCCTTCTCCAGCTCTTTAATCTTTTTCATCTGTTCTAACTGCAGATCTTTGAAAGGCTGCAAGTCTTCAACTTCCTTGTTCATAAGAGAATACTTTTCCTCCATATTCATCAGATTGGTTTTTACCTCCTTTTCTTTTTCTGTATACTGCGAGATTAGCTTCTCTTTCTGCATCCAGACCTGAGACAAATCAATTTGGTTCTGGTCATTTAGTGTTATTATTAGATTCTGGCACTTCTGGCTGTGTTTTGTTATGTAGGAGAGGTAAATGTTACTCTCTTCCCGATTCCGTCGGGCTTCCTCTTCCAGGAATTTATTCTCCTGCAGGAAATACTCCACTTTTCCCATGTATGTGTTCATATGTTCAGTAAGTATTTTGTATTCCTTCTGCAAGTATGACTTCCTCTCTTTGACAAGTGTCTCCATGTCACTTATTCCTTTGGATATATCTCCATTCTTGGTTCTTACTCCTTGCTTATTTTTCCCACCACCAGTGGTGTCTTGTTTAATCCGCTTTGTAACGGATGCCATATTCCACAATGGGGTATCAAATTCTGGCAAACTGTAATGGAAAGGGAAATTATGAATTTTTAGTGAGCATTTGTGTCACATGTATGATTAACCTTGTTTTTTCTCCCCAATCATGCCATCTTACATCCTTTTGTTTTCAGTTGTTCATTACAGCAGCCAAAATGTTTGACCTAAAATTTCTCTTATCTCATCCATGTGTTGAGTTGAAGAACACAGGCACGTAATGTGCATGTGCATTTTTACATTAGTAGGTAACTGACGAGAAGTAGTTCTACTAATTGAAAAATACATATCTTTTTAAAATTGTTGTTGTTTTATAATGTTGTGTTATTTCTGTACTTTGGAGAACAAAGTCAAAGTCCACTGAGGAATTATTACATGAGTACATTCTCTGTAGGCGGAAGATCTCCTGTATAGAACTTCAGCCAGCAAGTAAGCACTAAAGGGATGCCTGAAGCTTACAAACATGAATGTTGATAAATTCTAAAATGTGACTGCTAGGTCATCATGCTAGACTAGAAGCTGTCTATATTAGTCTATAGAAAACATTAAGGAGAGAAATACAGATTAAGCCTTATTCTTTCATAAGGAAGGAAAAAAAGCGTCTTGTGTACTACTGAAGCACAACACCTGAGTTTTCCAGAATCCTGGCACCCTATATAAAGTACAGGCCAACACTCTTGTCCCCATGAGGTGTGTCCTCAGTGACTATTAGAGCATGCATAGGCACTGTGGCTGATAGTTTCCTTTCCAGTTCCTGTGGGGTTTGCAGCCCTACCGGGGTAATCAAGACACACAGAAGTTTCAGCCAAACCTGCACTCTTACAGGATAGAGACCAAATCACACTTTTGCTGCCGCACCTGCACAGTAAGCAAGTGTTTCCTGACATTCAGAGAGAACCTCCTGTCTTCCAGTCTGTGCCTGTGGCTTCTGGTCCTGTCGTTGTGCACTAATAAAAAAAGTGTGGCTCCTTCATCTTTGCACTCTCCCTTCCGGGCAACCTGCTCTACGTGGCCCTGCTTGAGCAGGCGGATTGAACCAGATGAACCCCCAGATGTCCCTTCCAACCTCAACCATTCTGGAATTCTGTGAAATTAGGAGGGTAACGTAATGCAGTGCAAAAGACAGTGAGATTACTTTGACCAATCAGGCAGGTTGGGGCTGCAGGTGAGAGGAAGAGCCAGTTCTGGAATGGGTACTAGAAATGTGAGCATAGGACCTCTGTGCTTCTTATTCTTAGATACAAACCCAGGTTTTCATGGAAAGAGAACAACATCCCAGGTCAGAGCCCAGTGCGAGGAAATGTGCGGTGCTAATAAAGATAAGACTTATCAAGTTAATAAAATTGACCAGAGTAATATGCACTTTTGGAACAGAGGATATTTCTCTAGAAGAGACAAACATGAATAACAGTGTTGAGGCACAATAGAAGTATAGAAGCTAAATGTGTCTGAAATCTACGCTTTTTCCTTTAATTTCAGAATAATTTTTTTTGTTGATCTTGTCTGTGTGGCACAAGTTCACGCCAGTAAGTATAGCTGAGCACATGCTGAAGCTGAGAAATAAGTTAGAAGACATGTTTTGTCATGTTTGGGAGATAACAAGTGAAGATGATGGGATATTGGTCAATGCCCTATATTGCTCTTAAAAATTCATCTTCTGTATGTATCCAATGATTAAAAGAGAATACATCATAGGAAATAGATATCTAGAAATTATGCGTAATTTTTGTGATACCAGTGAGGAAGAGAACTGTTGAAATAACAGTAATTGGTAATATAGTTATTTGAATATATATTCAGACAGCTTGAGCACTATGCTACAATTCTACTTCAAGAATTTGCTAATTTTTCAGCAGTCGTTTTATCAGAGGTTTCATTTTTTAACATACAACATTAAGTTTTAAAACTGCTGAGATACCTGCAATATAAGAGGGTCAGTTAAGTCCACAACAGATACTGAAGGAAGGAAAAAGCACCAGTATTAATGGTCCTTACAAATATAATCAGAAAATAAAGGAGTGAATTGTACTTTGCATACAGAATTTCTAAAATACTTATTCAAAAGAGGAACAGTGCAATCAAGTATTTAGAACTGGAGAGAAGTCTAAGAAGTCTAAAGTTTTAATGAACATTTTAAACTAAAACTTACTGTATCCTACTAGAACTGGTAGTCCCTTTTAAAGAAAATATGCAAAATTTGAGTGGATAGGTGAACAAAATAGAAAAAATGTATTAATCTATTGTCATAGTAACAGCAGAACAGTGTCCAAGCTAGGAATGTGGCAGCTGCATCAGAAGTAGGGTAGTCATAGGGAAACATAAGAATGTGTACAGAAATCAGTGTAGTGTTTTGGGGAACAGAGTTTCCAAAGAGTTAAAAGGGTGTCACAATGGAAAGTAGTAGAACTGAGTTAATGCTAGTTAATGTGGTTTTATGGGAAAGAAAATAGCAGAGCTGTATAAATATTAGAGAAATGACTAAATCTGCATGAAAAAAAACCAGGCCTTGATAAAATTATTATACAAAAAGTGTTTAAAAACAAAACAACAACAACAATACTGACCTTTCCTGCTTTTGTGGTCTTCACAGAGTTTCCAGATAGCTCCTTCTGGCTTGCTGATTCTGGCTTACTAGATGGCATTTGCAGATAGCTAAACTGTGATCGCTGAGCAATGGTGGTGTTAGTAAGCTGTGTGTGTCCATGGTGATGAAATACCGCGAAGTCACAAGAGAAGTTCAGTAGTGAGATTCTCAGAGCCTTTTCAGTTCCTGGCTTGGTTGTGAAGCCTGACTGTGAAGCTCTTTGTTTAATTAAATTGGAGTTAATTTAGCAGACACATGAGGGCACTTTGGCTTATAAAAGTGTGATTTTTAGTGGCCACTATATAAAGAGGGAAACAGTCTCAGCTACCTACTAATACACATGTATGCTGAAGGAAAAGGTATGTCTTAAGCCATGATCGTCCTTGAGGATTAGATGCCAGTATCTACTCAAGCATTTCTGGTCCGTATATTTGGTTTTTCTTTCCAACAGGTTGGCAAACATTTCTATATTTCACAAAGATAGGAAGGGATGGATGTGGGGAAGGAGTATTTGTGACATTTCAAAAGTAGATTAAAGAAGGGATTTTTGCAAATGAACTCCTTATTTATGGAGGGGTTCCTCATTTTTAAAAGAAAATTGATAGCTTGGGATGCATTTTCTGATTTTTGTAGGGAAAATTAGAGAATATGGTAATGCTAATTCTGGATTTGCCCAGAGAATTATGGTGTCTGTGGGCTGGTTGATCACTGCAAGAAGGATGCAAGCTAATATACTTGAGAGTGGTCCAGCAACTGGCAGTATCACAGAATCATAGAATCATTGAGGTTGGAAGGGACCTCTGGAGGTAACCTGGTCCACCCCCACCTATTCAAGCAGGGCCACCTAGAGCAGGTTGCCCAGGACCATGTCCAGAGAGCTTTTGAAGGTCTCCAAAGAAGGAAACTCCACAACTTCTCTGGGAAACCTGTACCAGTGCTTGGTCATCCTTCACAATAAGAAAATGCTTCCTGACTTTCAGATGGCTTCTCTTGTCTTCCAGTTTGTGCCTGTTGTCTCTTGTACTGTCACTGGGCACCACTGAAAACAACCTGGCTCCATCTTCTTTTCACCTTCCCTTCAGTTGTTTCTGATGTTGCAAGATCCCCCCTGAGCCTCCTCTTCTCCAGGCTGAAAAGTCCCAGCTCTCTCAGGCTCTCCTCACAGGAGAGGTGCTTCAGGCTCTTGATCATCTTGGTAGATCTTTGTTGGATTATTTCCAGTACATCCATATCTTGTACTGGGGAGCCCAGAACTGGACCCAGCACTCCAGGTGTGGCCTCACCAGCGCTGAGCAGAGGGGAAGGATCACCTCCCTCAACTTGCTGGCAATGCTTTACATAATGCAGTTCTGAATACACTTAGCTACTTTTGTGGCAAGCTACTTTTGTGGCAACAAAACACGTAATGTGTTTTGTTTTGTTTTGTTTTGTTTTGTTTTAAATCGAGGCTCGTGTGTGTGCATTTGGCTTGTCCCAATGGCTGGTGTAGATGATCGCTCACATGCCCCAAAGCTCCTCGTGCTGATGCTGGATTTGCCCCTTGGTAAAGGACCGCGTGCTGTGTGTTCAGCTTTTCTTCCTTACTGTGTCATCTGTATGTATGTATTTGTTGTGGTTCCGCTCGAGTGGGCAGCCGAGCTCCACCACAGCCGCTCTCTCACTCCCCCTCCTCAAAGAGGAATGGGGAGAAAATATGTGAAAAGGGCTCAAGGGTTGAGATAAGGACGAGAAAATCACTCAGTAATTATTGTAACAGGCAAAACAGATTCAGCATAAGGAGATAGTAAGATTTATTGCTCATTACTAACAAGCTAGAGAAGTGAGAAACAAAGGAAAGAAACCAAAAGCACCTTCCCCCCCATCCACCCTCTTCCACCTCCTCCCCCCGAGCGGCGCAGGGGAACGGGGGAATGGGGGTTATGGTCAGTCTACAGCACTTCTTCTCTGCCGCTCCTTCGCGGTCACTCTCGTCCCCTGTGCTGTGGGGTCCCACCCATGGGATACAGTCCCTGATGAACTGATCCAGCGTGGGCTTCCCACAGGCAGCAGCTCTTCCAGAACTGCTCCAGATATGGGTTCGTACCACGGGGTCCATCCCTCAGGAGCAAACTGCTCCAACCTGGCTCCCCTACGGGCAGCAGCTCCTGCCGGGTCACCTGCTCCTGCGTGGGCTCCTCTCCACGGGCTACAGGTCCGGCCCGGAATGTGCTCTGGCAGGGGTCTTCCACAGGCGGCAGCCTCCGTGGGTGCAGGGCCACCTGCTCCACCGTGGTCTCCTCCACGGGCTGCAGCATGGAACCCTGCTCCACCGTGGTACTCCATGGGCTGCAGGGGGACATCCTGCTTCACCATGGTCCTCACCACAGGCCGCAGGGGACTTCTGCTCCGGCGCCTGGAGCACCTCTCCCCCTCCTTCTGCACTGACCCTGGTGCCTTCAAGGCCATTCCTCACTCTCCCAGCTGCTGTGTGGCGCAGCGTTTTTTTCCCTGTCTTAAATATGCTCTCACGGAGGCGCAAAACAACATCGTTTATTGCCTCAGCTCTGGAAAACAATGGGGCCCTTACCAAATGTGGGGCAGCTTCTAGATCCTTCTCACAGAAACCACCCCTCTGGCTCCCTGCTACCAAAACCTTGCCACGTAAACCCACTACAGTATTTATTTACTTCTCTGAAAGAAAGGGTGGATTTTTCGTGGGTCTCTCTTTGCGTGTCTCGAACCAGGCTGCAGTAAATACACGTAAGCGAGTAGGCTGCTGCAGCGCATCCTGGACAGTATCAGGGTGCTACTCTGCTAGCAGTGGAGAGCCAGGTGAAGGTGTCCAGGGTAAAGGCTTGTTCTGCCTCAAGTTGAACGGAAAGTTTCAGGAGTTGAGCATCCCAGGGGATGTTTGTAGGACTGCTGTTAGACGATAAAGGTTCGGATGGCTGTCGACGAAGGGGATTTTGTTGGTTCTTTTTCGATAGCTGTTCCTGCCAAAGATCGCGTCGGTCACAAAAGGTAGTAGTAACCTTGCGGTTTCTATGTTCTGTAGCGTTTGTACTAAAATACACTGGCAGATGAATAAATGAGCAGGTACAAATACACGTGACTCTATAGCTGAGACTAAATAACGTGCAGTTTCTTCTGTGTTTTATCTTTCAAAGCACGTTGTTGCTGAGCGCCTGAGCTTTTTGCTCGCGTTACCGAGGAAAGGAATGGCAGTGCTTCTTCCCCCCTCATCTCTCTCTTTTTTTTTTTTTTTTTTTTCCCCCCTCTCCTCTTCTTCCTCGATGACAGGGTACTCGAAATGTTTTCCTCGGATGTCCACGTGAAAAACGAAATAAATAAATAAATGCTGATGGTGAAGACACTGACAGAATTGGGTGACATTTTCAAGGTAGAGGAGGGGCGAAGAATGTGGAAATTCCTGGTACATTAGTGGTGCTCTGTTAACAAAACTGACGTATACGCCACTTGCTGTTCCTAGTTTTTTGGTTTGGTTTTCCTTTCAGTAGTCTCCCCGAAGGCTTTTGCGGACACACGGTGTATCTTTTCTGTTCTTCCAGTATTCGTTTGTCAGGAAAGACGACCATGCAATCCGAGGGCTGTGGACAACCATCTACCAGGTGGTTGTTGCAGCCTCCATCGGTCATGTTATTTGTGCTTTTAGCTCGCCCTCTCCTATATCTTGAGTTGAATTTTTTTTTTTTTTTTTTTTTTTTTGGCAACGCTATGTTTGTAGTGATAGCATTGCTGCCGAGGTATTTTTGACTAAAAATGATCTTAACTGTAGTAGTGAATTCACAGAGTGTGGCTTTGTGTAACGACTCCCGCGATCACAACTTTTTTTTTTTTTTTTCCTTTGTCACAGATAGGAGGAAAGCTCTTTCCGGAGAGATGGAAAGAAAGTTGTTTCAGAATACGTTCAGAATGTCTGAAGTTGTTTTGGAATTTTTTTTTGTTTTGTTTTGTTTTTTTTTTTATGAGTTAACGGTAGTACAGCCCACAGAGCAATTTCTTTGTGCGTGAGAACTCGCGGGTTAACTGAAAGTTACTTGTTTTATTATAAAACTAGGATTTGAAGCCACGGGCATTCAGAAATGCATATGATATGTCTTGTCACAGTCTTCTAGATCAGCTAACCGGAATGAGAACCAATCTTCTGAAAACACGCAGGGATATCGTGGGGCAGGATGAAGGTAAATGGACACAATTATTTATTAATATTCTGGTACAGCTATTTAATTCACCTAAGTAGTGTTTCTGTCCTCGGTGTGGGAGAGGAAGTAGACTTTGCATCGTTTCTTGGGTCAGTCGTCCTTCCCTAGATTCCGAAGGAAAAGAATGAAATTTCTGCCTTCTGTCACGAAACACGTTGTGCGTGCTTGGAATTTGAAAATTAAGTTTCATGGGTGAGCTTTCCTGTGCAACAGGATGCAGTAGATGTTCTTATAGTGATGGTGAAAGGAAAGAGGGGCTTTATTTGCCTTTTGCTTTTCCTTTGTTTTGTAGAGGGAGGAAATAGTGATTTCTAGATCTTAAATGCTAACACTGGAAATGGAAGCATGCGAGGTTTGTATTTCCTTAGTCTTAAGGTAGACTAAATTTAGATACCTTGTTCTGCTGCAGACTGCCTTCACGGCGTTCTTGTTGCTCAAAGGGGAAATCGTCAGGAGTAGTTGAAAATGATGCCTTCACCCCTTCGGGAGATTGATCCAGATCAACCAAAAAGGCTTCTTCATACACTTGGCAGTCTGTTCAAACAGGATGAGAAGGTAGGAGAAGTCTTGCTATCTGCTGTATCATTATTTGAAAAGTAACTGAATTGTAACACGGAGGCAAATACTCTGGTAGTGAATTAACGAAGCAATTGTTTTTTACTTATATTTAAAAAAAAAAAAAAAAAAGTCTTTTCAGGGTACGATGATAGATGAAGCAGATAAATTTGTTGCTGGGCCTCAGAATAGGATCAAGCGTCCTAGAGAGCCCAATACTCCAGCATCACTAAAGAGAGAAGGCGTAGCACGTCGCCGCTATTGCGACGGCCACAGTCACTGTTGTGACAAACCATGTTGGTGGGAAAGGGCCACCCTGTGCTGCTGGATCTCCGTCACCATATCTGAACCTCAAAGGCATGCCAACAAATAAAAGTATGTTGGAGTTGTTGTAGTACAGGAACTTGTGTGGTCATAAATGGACATAGTGTGCAGGAAAAAAAAAAAAAAAAAGGTCTCCGTGCTTTCTGTGTTAATTCAAAAGGACACGTAAGTTTTTTAGAGTTAATTGGGACTGAATTTCTTTGGTCGGCTTAGACAAACAGGCTGTTGCTATAGGTAACGAAGTCCTGAATGAGCAATAATTTGGAACTGTTTCTAAAAAGTGCTGAAACCTTTCACCACGATGGTTTGGCGGTAGCAAGGATTTCATTTCAGCTTTTAATTCTCATTTGTGTATTCTATAGTGGGGAAGGGAGAAGTGGGGAAGGAAAGTGTGTAAAAAAAAAAAAAAAAAAAAAATTTTAAATTTCTCACAAATAGTAATTTACCCACCTGTTGCAGCAGAGTCGAAAGAAAAATTTGCTGGAACTGGGGGAAGGAGGGGAAACTTTAGTTTGCTTTAGTCACTGAAATGGGAATACAGCAAATAACTTCACGACAGTCATATGAGACGGTAGCAGCCCAAAAGGAGGTATTCCTGTGGTTGCGTCAAAGGGTGAATAAAACTACTGAAGTGATCTGACAGTGCTGAGTAACTCTCTCCACAGTACTTTCAACAAGAAGGGATGCAGAATAATGTCCTTCTGTGTTTTTTGATCCTGCAGTTATATGCACTACTAAGCTCCTTCTTAATTTTCAGACACTGGTATCAGTACTGTCCAAGATGGTAATGGAGAGAAGAAAGCAGAAAACTGTCAGTTGCTGGAAGAGCAAATTGATGGCTTGTCTGTGCAAATGGCTTCTTCGGTTCCAGCTGTTAAGGGAGAGGATGAAATGTCACCTGG
Organism: Aythya marila; assembly: GCF_965140915.1. Classification (NCBI taxonomy): domain Eukaryota; kingdom Metazoa; phylum Chordata; class Aves; order Anseriformes; family Anatidae; genus Aythya; species Aythya marila. The sequence goes on from NC_139043.1 coordinate 156,952,507, forward strand.
TGACTTAGACTCTCTACATGATGAGTTCAATTGCTTAAATGATGCAAAGATGGCTTGGATCGTAAACCTGGTACCAATGCACTTGTTCGAGGGCCTCTAAATTACAGCGTGGCTGGAGATGACCAAAAACGAGTGATGGAGTCTACTTCTGAATCTGTGCCAAACTGATTTAAAATAACACCTACAATGTTGGAGGGAAGCGATGCTGGTATTAAAATCAGAGTGGTGAAAGAGGTTCGCAAACGTGGAAGAAGTAAGTTCTTTATTAGTGTATTAAAAATAGGCTAGGGGTACAGCAGACTTTTTCTTGAAATGAGGATCTATTTTGAAAATAAAACCTCAGATTTGGAATGATTTTTGATTACTCGTGTACAAGTAGTGGAAGAACAAGAAAGTAAGTACATGTATTCACAGTCCAACTTTATATCCTCACCGTCCTTACTGCAGCACTCTTAAGCAGGCTTAGTCACAGCACCATTCGTGTTTTCATAGTTGGTTCAGAGAAGAAAACACAGAAACCAATGAAAAAATACTGTTGTTTCACATCTAAGGTGTCCGGTTCATTCTTTTGCGCTACTTTTTTTTTTTTTGTTAAACTTTATACGAGACAATCGTGCTCATGCTCCACATAGATCGGTCATCTTGTAAAGAGTAGTTATCTTAAACCTCTGCTTTCAAAAATGACAGCTCTAGGTTGAAACATGGCTCGGTATCCCTTTGTTTCTATTAACTGCTGATCATGGCAGCGTGTTCGTGGAGATGCAAGGCTTCTCTGCTGATTAAACCTAGTCTGCATTTTCCAAGGGCAGGTGTTTCTAGATACTGCTCTTTTAAGAGAACAAAATTCAGCGTTACATTTGAATATCAGCTAATCGATATCACTTCAAATTATTGGTATGCTGGCTTTTTTTTCTTACGTGCATTACTGTATGCAGAAATGGGAAACTCTAGGCTTTGTTGTTTTTCCTTTGGCTGTTGAGATTTACTGAAAATGCATTTACAAGATCTGTTTCTAATACCTGTTTGGATCTCTTCTTTAAGATCGTGAAAAAAATCTTCTCTCTTCTTGAGGAGGTACGTACAAGGACGGATGGAAACTCAGAAGTATTTCATTGAATTTGCTATAAGGGAAGGAGCAAGGTTTGTATAGATACGAATGATTCGGAGTTAAACGCTAACGTTGTTCATGATAGCAAATCTCAGTCTTTTCCAAAACAAGTGTTTTGTTTTGACATACTTAAATTATTACAGTTTCAGCGGTCAAACTGCCGTTGTATTTTCTGAAGTAAATGGTCGTTACCTAGAGCTGAAGTGTGAAATAGAAAGATACGGGTGGTTATGGAAGAAAGACCCAGAATTTGCGTGGGTTGGGGAAAGATGGCTGTATCAAATTAAATTTGCCATTCTGATGTCAGAAATGAGGGAAGCTCTTCCATGCTGGAAACAGAGAGCCTCTGCTAATACTGTTTGTCGTGGCCAAATAATACTGAGTTATTTAACTGCTGTTTTTGGAAGAAGAAATGAAATTACTTCCCTAGGTTTAAAAATCGTGTCTTAATACAGCACTTAGAGAGAACGCTAGAGGAGCTAGAGTTCAACAGCCTACCCAACAGAGTTAATCAGGTGAACGGTAGATAATAGTGTACCAGCCAGAGGAATACGGACCGGGAATGAGTTTGCTGTGCCGCAGAAGAGTGGAAGAGGACGTAGCTGTTGCCCTCGCCATCCTGGCGGTCAAGTGATCTTACTGTCAGAGTCCGAGAAGAAGCAGCAGAGCTTTAACTTTACGAACCTCTATCGGCAGAAGCTGGGCTGTAACCTTAAGGACGTGCTATGAAAGGTGTGGCTTTTTTCCTGTGGAGGGTGCTCTTTGCTCAACAGGCTGAAAAAAATAACCATTGCTGCCCCTCCTGCAGGTGGTGAGAATTTACTCACTTGAATACTGTCATTAGCCGTTTTACGTGCAATAGGCAGTGGATCGCACTAAAATGGGGCACTGTCAAATGCACACAGTGTCTGCATTGTGGAGGGATCCCATCTGTTTTGTTCCGGTCCCCCCCCCGTCCCCCGTCCCCCCCCCCCCCCCAATAAAAAAACAAACAAACAAACAAAACTCCCAGAAACACCTGCACTGGTAATATTGCATGTTGCCAGCACAGAGACGAGGGCCTTGTTCCCGAGAACTGCTAGCCATGCCTTTAAACTTGAGATTCAGCATAGATCGAGAGTAAAGAAACTGCTGTTGTGTTAATGAAAGCTAAAGACAGCCCTGTGACTGTTACCACTTGGTGGTTACTAAACAATCTACCTCAGACTCTCTTCTGTTTTTATCTGCAGACATTATGAAAGCGCACCTGAGGCTTCCCAGGTCCCTGACTTCAGTTCTCTTTCATCCCGTGAGGAGGACGGAGATTCTTCAGGTGGCCTTGCCTTGGCACACGCTGTGCTTTGGAAGCACTAAAAAGAAATGCTTTTAAAAGTGTGCATTTATTTTAATGTTCATACAAAAGAGATTGGTTTTGAACAGTGTTGTTACCGGATCACTAATTTGATATTTTAACTGTATACATTTTTTTGAACATAGGTGGGTGTGTGTGTGTGTGTATATGTGTGTGTATATATATATATATATATATATATAAAAAAATAAACCGTTTTATTAATTCTCGTTAAGTGCTGATCTGAGGAGTCTGTAATGGGCAGCGCTGAATTCCTCAAATTGTCTGTCACCAACAGACCGCTAATATTTTTTGTGAAACCAGTCTGCATATCCTGAAACCCCACTTCTGGTAATAGCTGCGGAATGTGTTTGTTACTTACCTCCCGGTAGCACGTACCCTGGAGCACCTGCCTCATCAGTCAGCTCAGCCTGTACAGGGTGTACATTTTTGCTCCAAGGCTAAAGTGTTAAAGACACCAAGTTCCAGCTTACCAAATCCTTGGTTACCCGAGTTAGTATCCTCCCTTCCGTTCCTCTTACTCTTTTGTTCAAAGGTAATGTTGTGAATCACAGAAAATGCAACGAAGACTGGAGCACCTGCACGTAATTAATATTTTCCTTTTAAACGGTAATATGCCAGTAGTAAGTGGCTCTTCAGATAATTTTATTTTCGGTTGTTCTCATTTAGAAACAGTCTCCTGCTCCTTTAACAGCTTTCTTTTAAAAGACAGGTTGAAGTTGTGCTGGCGTTAAGAAGCTCTTCACAAGGTATTGGGGCTGTCCTGAGGATTCCACTTGACCAGCCAGCAGAAGAGGCAGGGAAACATACTTACATTGATGGCCTGAACTTCTCTTCCTATTACTCTTTTTAGTACTAGCCAGCGTGTGTGAGACATCTTTTCCTTCTCCTGTGAAGCAGTGGGCTGTTCTTTCTGGAAGAGGTTGTTTGACCATTGGAATTACACCAGTGAGATTCAAGAAGGAAATAAAATCCAAAAGCAGCAGCGTATCTTTATTACTACGTTAAGTGAGAAAGTGACACGTGGAACGAACTCGTTATAAACAATTCTGAACTCTTTTCTTAGCGGGAACGTACTTACCTGTACCGTTGAACGTACTTGAAAAAAAAAACAAACAAACCACAGGAGTACCTTGGAATACATAGGGCGATTCATCCCTTCAGGATCATTACACGGCAGCTGTATGTCACCACAATACACCTCTTTTGCTTAATGGTGGACTTCTAAGAGGGAATTTACTTGGGTCAGGTATACTGTGTGTATGTGGTTTTATGCACGTAGAATTGCCTGTACTACACTATCTTTTAAATAGGTGGTGGTAAGAGGAGACAGCTTTCTTCTAGTAGATTCTTCCTTAAGTTTCTTTAGTGATTCCGGGGGCGCTCACTTGACCGTGATGTGCCTGACCTGGTTAGCATCTGAACCTCCTCCTCTGATGTGGTACAGCTGTCTGCTAAATTAGTTACAGAAAGACGGTGACTTTAACTCAGCCAGTTCTCTCTTACCTCGCTATTGTTTTATCTGGATAATTTGAATTTGGATTAGAGCAGCGGAGGGAAAAGATGCCTTACACTGAAACGGACGCGAGTCTGTGAGAAGAAAGCCAGGCGTCCTTGGAGACTGTGCCAATGAAAAGGGGAAGAAAAATGAGTGGAATAAATCTGAGTGCACATAGTCCTGCATCCCGAAGGGAGCACAGAAGGAAGGTTGCTTGCTTAGAAGAGCAGTGGATGCTTCGTGCCCGCCTTAAAGAGAATATTAACAGAGAGAATTCTTTGTAAGACAAGCTGCCCCGCGGGGTGTGGGTAGCAAATACGTTGGAAAAAATACAGCCACAAGCTCCGAATGGCACAGTAGGCGAGCTGTGATCCGCCCGACAGGGCCTCCCGCGGGCGCCCTCAGCCGCCACCTGCTGGTGGAAAACGAGTACTGCAGGCGGCCGAGGGGCGCGCATGCGCGGTGGCACCGGCGGGCGCCCTCTGCCGCCACCTGCTGCTGTTATTCGGGTACTGCAGGCGGCCGAGGGGCGCGCATAGCGCGGTGACTCCCGCGGGCGCCCTCTGCCGCCACCTGCTGGTGGAAAACGAGAACTGCAGGCGTCCGGGGGGCGCGCATGCGCGGTGGGGTCCGGTGGCGCCACCTGCTGGTGGTGAAGGGGTACTGCAGGCAGCCGGGGGGCGCGCATGCGCGGTGACGCCCACGTGCGCCCTCTACCGCCACCTGCTGGAGGGAAGCGAGTACTGCAGGCTGCCGGGCGCCACGAATGCCGCCTGACGCCCGTGGGCACCCTCTGCCGCCATCTGCTGGTGGAAAACGAGTACTGCAGGCGTCCGGGGGGCGCGCATGCGCCGTGGGGTCCGGTGGCGCCCTCTGCCGCCACCTGCTGGTGGGAAAGGGGTACTGCAGGCGTCCGGGGGGCGCGCATGCGCCGTGGGGTCCGGTGGCGCCCTCTGCCGCCACCTGCTGGTGGGAAACGAGTACTGCAGGCGGCCGAGGGGCGCGCATGCGCGGTGGCGCCGGCGGGCGCCCTCTGCCGCCACCTGCTGGTGTTATTCGGGTACTGCAGGCGGCCGAGGGGCGCGCATGCGCGGTGACGCCCGCGGGCGCCCTCTGCCGCCACCTGCTGGTTTTAATCGGGTATTGCAGGCGGCCGGGGGGCGTGCATGCGCGGTGGGGCCCGGGGGCGCCCTCTGCCGCCACCTGCTGGTGGAGAACGAGTACTGCAGGCGGCCGAGGGGGGCGCATGCGCGGTGGGGCCCGGGGGCGCCCTCTGCCGCCACCTGCTGGTGGAGAACGAGTACTGCAGGCGGCCGTGGGGCCGTGCATGCGTGTTGCTTATTACGTCGTTGGTTTTTTTGATGTGTAATTTCCTACGCTCCTAGATTTTTCTTCATATGTAAATCACACAGAATCACAGATCTTCTAGGTTGGAAGAGACCTCAAGATCATTGAGTCCAACCTCTGACCTAACACTAACGTTTGAGCTAATTCCCGTGGAAAATATTTCATTTACTTTCTTGGTTGTATTGTCCTTTCTATGTTCAAAGCTGAGGCATAAATACGGTAAATTTTGCTTCTAGAAACACCCCAGTTCTTTTGTCTGCACTCTGCATGCTGTAAACTAGGCATAGGCACAAAAAAAACAAATAAATAAATAAATAAAAGAACACAGCTGCTGCTGCTCCTGCTCTCTTTCTTGTGGTTTGCCCCCTCCTCTTTCCCAGGTGATTGGGTTTGGGTGCTGGGCGGGGCCAAATGGTATAGGAGCCCCAGGCACGGCATCAGAGAGCTCCTTCTGCCTGGGCTGCTCTTTGGGGTCAGTGCTTTGTTGATGCTTCTGTTAGCTACATGCAGGGTTCTTTTGGTGGGTCAGGGTCTGGTACGATCTTTTAGAGGAAACCGATCTAGTAGTATGTGCATTTATTGCTTGAAGCTCTTTGGAGGTGATTAATTGTTATAGCACGTTTATGGATAGGATGTCAATGTTATTTTGTGCGTTTGCTTTGTTGTTCTAGGTCCCTCGTGATTTTTGCAGGGTTACAGGGCAGATGCCACCAGATCTACCCCTTTTGTTGTTTTTGTTTTGTTTGATTTTTTTTTTTTTTTCTTGATTTTTCTTTTCCTTTTTTGGAAGGGGGTTTGGGATTTGAGCATCTCAATTTTGCGGGTTTGGGATTTGAGCGTCTTAATTTATTGGGTTAGGGGTTTTAGGCATAGGACTTCAGGGGTTTAGTGTGGTAAATAGTTTGGGTTAGGTCCGTAGGGGTTTCGAGGATGTTTAGGGATAGGGCTTGAGGCTTTTTTGTGTAAGGGCGGGAAGGGCTAGGGTTACAGTGAGTGCTGTTAAATGTACTTCTCGAAAACTCGGCCTCTGATTGGCCGTGCTGGCTGTCCAGGGAATTCTGGTAGGTGTAGTTTTCCGGCACCAGGCTTCCGGTAGGCCGTGTTGACTGCCCGGAGCATGCCGGGAGATGTAGTTCTGGGACTCCGAACTTCCGGGAGGCCATGTTGGGTGCCCGGAGCATGCCGGGCAATGTAGTTCTGGGACTCCGGACCTCCGGGAGGCCATGTTGAGCGCCCAGAGCATGCCTGGAAATGAAGTTCTCGGGAACCAGGGTTGGGCTTAGGGACTAGGGCTGGGGCTAGGGTTAGAGTTTAGGGTGAGGGTTGGGGTTAGGGTTAGGGCTAGTGAATGCTGGTTCTCTGTGTTTGCAGATGACGGTGAGCGTGTTTAAACTAATTCCAGTTGAAGAAGTTTCAGTTACTTGCTTGGTGCCGTTATCAGTTCAACATTAAAAGCTGCAGCAAAAGCAAAAGGGGATTTTTGCTTCTAGAAACACCACAGGTCTCTTGTCTGCTCTCTGAATGTTTTTGAGATAAAACAGATTTTAAAAAACAAAGGAAAAAAAAAAAAACAAAACAAAACAAAACACAGCTGCTCCTTTTGCTCTCTTCCTACTTTCATGTGCTTTGCCCCTCCCCTTTCCCAGGTGATTGGGTTTGGGTGCTGGGCGGGGCTAAATGCTATATGAGCCCCAGGCATGCCATCAGAGAGCTCCTTCTGCCTGGGCTGCTCTTTTGGGGGCAGTGCTTTGTTTTTCCTTCTGTCCGTTGCAGGGTTGTTTAGGCAGGCTGGAGTCTATGGATTTCTGGATTTTAAGTGCTTGGAATTCACTTAGTAGAGGGATGTTTAGTAGGGGCTGCTGGCTCAGTTTGGGGCGCGGTTGTCACTGCAGTTATTTTCCTACAGCCAATAGAGTAAAATTCCAGTTTGCCTTTTAGAGGTGCTATAAGTGGGTAAAGAGAACAGATGGAAGCGTGTGCCACGTGGGGTAGGCAAGCGGCTGAGGTACAGGAGGGGATGAGAGCATGTGATTTTTTTTCTGGGGATGAAATGGACTCAATTTTGTTGGTGTATAATCTGTTCTGCTCCTAGATTTTTCTTTCAATGTGAAGAAAAGTTTGAGCTAATTCCAGGTAAGAAAGTTCCAGTTACTTGCTGGGTCGTATTGTCCTTTTAATATTCAAAGCTACAGCAAAAGCGTGGGGATTGTTGCTTCTAGAAACACCCCAGTTTTCTTGTCTGCACTCTGCATGCCGTTGAGCTAAAGCAGACTAAAAAATAAATAAATACAGGAAACACACACACAAAAAACAACAATAACAAAAACAACAACAACAAAAAAACCACACCATTGGGTGATGTGTTGTGAACGCAACGATCATTTAATCCCTTTGTTTTCCCAGGTGGTGTGGATGATACTGGTTGCAGTGTTGGAGCTTGGATTTGGAGAGGAACAGGTGAGCATAGTTGTATGTTGCATCAGCAGTAGTCAGCGTTGTGGAGAAGGTGGGCATCATGACCGGCATGCTAGTGAATGCTGGTACTCTGTTTTTGCAGCTGATGATGAGCCTGGCAATTGACTAAGATGACGACCAGTGCCTGTGTATTTCTTGAGGCGGAGGGAATTTACCATGCAGCAACCTGAGAGCTAAGTTGGGGGGCACCTGGTATTTGCATGTCTGGGGTGGCTAATGGGAGCTGGGAGCCAGAGCAGCGTGGAGCCAGCTGGCTGAAAATACTTGGTGCCGCTGCGAGGGTGGTTCAGGCTGGGTCACGTTCAGGCTGCTTGTGGCTGGGTCACCAGGCTAATAGAAGCAGCGGGATTATTTTGTAGCGTGAGTGCGTGCGCCAGGCAGGACAGTTTCCTTCTGTTCGTCTGTCCTGTAGTGTTGCTTCTGCAATGTCTGTTCTGTGCTTCTCGGGTCTTGATATCCTTCTCGCTTTTTACACTGGACTGACCAGACAGGTGACTTGGTAGCGGTGCTGAAGGGCCTCAGTGCTTGTTTTGTCATCGTGGCTCTGATCCGAGCACTTCTTGTCTTGCAGTCGCTGCTTGAAGTGCAGTTCTGTTTCAGGTCTCGTGCATCATATTCGGTTTGAGATCGCATCTGTTTCCATCCTCGCTCTTGTGGAAGTCATCTGGGCCGCATCAGGAGCTCTTGCTTGGGAATTGATTTCCTAAGCGTCGTCTTATGTGATTAAGGAGGTATTGGGGAGGCAAGGACAGTCCCCAGACAAGGACTGTATATCTCGAAACAAGACACCGGAACTCACGATAAGGAAGCGGCAGACGGACAGAGAAACAAATGTAAGGACTATAAATCTCAAAACTGGACGTTGGAATTCATTATAAAGACACAACAAAGGGAAGAATTAGCAACAGCCAGCTCTTGCGATTAAGAAACATGCCAACTCAGCGGATTCCTGACCAAAGGTGAAAAGTACAATGTGAGGAAGACTCGGGGTCTTCCTCCCAAAGACCCCTGCCCATGTCCCAAAGGCCCCTGCCCACAGTTCTTGGGAGGCTCTACGCAGGCGCAAGGTGCCAAAAGGCTAATTAGCATGAGAAGCGAGGGAAGGCGGGGGTAGGCAATGAATATGTATAGGCGCCGGTAGAATATTGATAGATTGATTGTATAAATTCAAGACTGCTTTCTGCTTTGGGTATGCACGATAGGTGGAGAGATCCCCCCGTGCATCCAGCGCTGCAATAAAGAATATACCGCTTAAAGGAATTTCGGCTTCAATCTTTGAATCATATGGGGTTTTCAGTCCCCATCCTTCTGGTCTCTTGTCTTGAAGGAAGGCTTTTTAGGCCTCCATCACCCCAGTTCTGGCAGTGTCTTCCAGTCGCGTGTCGTGACATTTGAGTCTCTCCTTGGGTCTGGTGCAGAGCACCTGTTGTGACTTGCTGTTGCCATAGGGCTTCCCTCCGGGGGTCACTTTTTCTTGCGCCTTGTGTTGTGTGTTTTGTTTGTAGTGTTTGTGGCGTGGCTGTGTGTGTATGTGTTTGGTCTGGAGCTGTCCTGCCTGGCAGTTAGTGATGACAGCTAACGTGGCAGTGCATGGGTGGGCTAATACATTGTCCGGACTGTGTTGGCGAAGACATCTGGTCTGCCTCTGCGCACGTACTGAAGGGCAGCGGGCACAGTCATCTCTGTGGTGTTTGTCAGATGTGTGTGTGGGGGGGAAGAGTTGAGCTGCTTGTGAGCAGCTGCTCGCATAGTGCTTGAACGGTGTGCTTGAGGAGGAGGTCTGTGGAATCTTGAAAGCTTACAGATAAGGGGTTTTTGAAACTTTTATTTTTATTTCTCTCCTGTCCCCAGTAGAGTGTAAACCTCTGGAGGAACCTGTCACAGGAAAGAGCTCCTTCCGGAACTGTTCAGCGCTCCGTAGGCAGCTCGGTGACTGGCTTGGTCTACTTCTGAGGTGTGCTGAGGTATGGGGGCTGCTGTTTTGAAATGATAATATTGTAAACGGGGTCCCTTTGTGTTGTTGAGGGATGGGTGCTAATGCTGGCAGCTGAATGATTATCTTGTGACCGTTTTCATTTGTTAAAGCTGAAACACAGTGTACAACGCGGGACTTGACCGGAGCTGCTTTTGGCAAGGTGAGCGATGAACAGATGTAGCAGGTACTTTAGGGGTGCAGTTGTCACTGCAGTTACTTAACTGCACAAAGTACAGTAAAAATCCTGTTTATATTTCAGGGGTGTTGTAGCTGGCCTAAGAGAGCAGATGGAAGCACCTGCCTCGAGGGCAGGTGAGGGAGCAGAGGTTAGGGAGCAGATGAGAGTAACTGTCCCAGCTGTGCTGTGGCTTTGGATGCTGCTTCAGCCTATGCTTTTCTTTTTGTTTCACAGGTGTGTCGCACAGGCTCAGAGGGGCCAAGCTGCACTCTGAAGAGCAGCACGAGAAGGGCGGGCTGTTTGTGAGCTGGATTGGAGCAGAACTGCCAAGTAGCACGAGGTGACTGCGAAGGGTCTTGCTTTGCAGGTGCCATGGCAGGCTCTCCACAGAAGCGGTTGAGGATTTGAGAAGAGGTTGCAGATCATCGAGGAGCGACACGTGCAGGGACGGCTTGAAAACGGTATGGCTGCTTTCTCTTCTGTTTATCAGGTGTCCCAGGCGACGTGGGCTGTGATGTTAGCCTTTAGGATCGGAACAAAGCAGGTGCTGATGGCGGTCTTCTTCGGTAGGCAAAGAGGTGCCCGAAGCCCCCTCCTGTGCAGCCTGAGCACGCCTCGCTGAGGATGAAGCTTGCTTTCCAGCAGTTCTGGAAACTGTGTTGAGGCTGAAATGCTGCGTCTGTGTTCGGGTTGGGGTTGCACCTTGGTGAGTGTAGGGATGGGTTTTAAGTGGGTGCAGCGGAGGGCCCGGCCCCAGTGTCCTGTAGTGTGTTTTGACCCATCAGCATAGCCTTTTGGTTCTCAGATAGCCTGCTGAAGTAAGTGATTTTTGCTGCGAGTGGAACGGAATTGATTTTGTTGGCGTATAATCTGTTCTGCTCCTAGATTTTTCTTTCTGCGTAAATAAAAGTTTGAGCTAATTCGAGCTGAAAAAGCTTCAGTTACTTGCTTGGTTGTGTTGTCCTTTCAATATTCAAAGCTGCAGCGAAAGCATGGGGATTGTTGCTTCTAGAAACACCCCAGTTCTCCTGTCTGCCCTCTGCATGCTGTTGAGCTAAGCCTTATAAATAAGTAAATAAACCACAGCTGCTGCTCCTCCTCTTTCTACTTTCATGTGCTTTGCCCCTCCCCTTTCCCAGGTGATTGGGTTTGGGTGCTGGGTGGGACCAAAAGGTATATGAGCCCCAAGTATGCCGTCAGAGAGCTCCTTCTGCCTGGGCTGCTCTTTGGGGGTAAGTGCTTTGTTTTTCCTTCAGTCAGTTGCCGGGTTCTCTAGGCAGGCTGGAGTCTATGGATTTCTGGAATTCTAAGGGCTTGGAATTCACTTCATAGAGGGATATGTAGCAGAGGTTGCTGGCTCACTTTTTTTTTGGGATGGTGGGATGATACGCTCCTGTGTTTGATCTGTATTTTAATCTCTAGATGAATCAACCCACTTGTGTAACTCTCCAGAGGACTAAAACCAGCTTGATGACATGCTACAAGAGGCTTGACCGTGTTGGTGCAGTATTACCAAGAGACTGAGCAGGGTCACCTTTTTCATCTGCAAAGGGTATGTCTGCCATTACCCCTGCCGGGGCTGCTATGCATTCATGGCCTTGTGGCATTTGTGGACTTCAGTTTGTTTGTTTGTTTGTTTGTTTGTTTGTTTTATTTGTCTGGCTCTGGTCTCTGTGTTTGAGTCCTCTGCATGTGCCGCACTGTTTGCGTATCCATTGTGGATGTGACCTTCTCTCTTTGTTTCTTGTAGCTCAGGGCGTAGGCACGGAAGCTTGAACGAAGCATGAGGGTGAGTGGACAGCAGTGGGGGCCCCGAGTTGCTCGGTGGACTGTGTGAGTCTGCTTCAGCTGTCGGGCCGGCTTTGCAAGTGCCTTGCGACAGCAGAGTACGTCTCCTGCCACGTTTCTGACACGTGCCAGACGTCAGCGGTTCCAGGGTTCCAGTTCCTGAAATGCTGGAGATGCTCGGAGCACGAGAGGGGCTGGGGGAGAGGGGACAGGGGAGAGGGGGGCGGCTGCGGCGGCGGGGGGGGGCAGAGAGGGCAGCAGGAGGAGGTGCCGTTGCGTGCGCGTGGCCGACGCCCCTCTGGATTGGCTGGACTGCTCCGTCCCGAGGCATGCTGGGAGCTGTAGTTCTGCGCTGCCGGGCGGCCACGTGGGCTCCGGGCTGCGCGGCCGGGCCGGGGCCGGGCCGGGGCCGGGCCGTGCGCGCCGGGAGGCGCAGGTTGCCGCTGGCGGCGAGCGCGGTTGCCGGCGGTGAGGCGAGCGAGAGCCTCCGGGGGTGCCTCCTCGGAGCGTCGGGCCGGGAGGGGCGGGGGGTGTTGAGGCCGGGCGCGGGTCCTCGCTGCGCTTGATCGTTGGGCTGCGCCGCGCCGCGCCTCGGAGGCTTTCCTCTCCCTGCGTCCTGACAGCCGGCTCTCTCCTTGTGCTGCGGTTCACCGGGGCAGAAGCAGCTCCCCGCCGCTAGGACCCCTGCGGGGTTTGTTGCCGAGCGAAGGTGGCGCACCGGGTAAAGCGAGGAAAGCCGCAGCTGGCGTGCTGCGGTCGCAGGGTTCTCAGGAGAGAGAGCAGCCCGTCCGTCCCGACTGCCCAGGTAAGTCGCAGCGACCTCGGGGTGGAATCAAGGCGTGCTCGTAAGCTTCCTGCAGTCCCGGCTCCAAGGCTTCATTGAATTTGCGGAAGCGCGAGCTGCTCGGCGCTGGGAAGCGCAAAGGGAAGGAAGGCACGTAGTGCCTGCCGAGTCGTAGTAGCCTCTTAGACCTAGAATGAACTGGCCTGTCAGGCTCTGTCTGTTGCTCAGTCTTTGGTACGAGAGGCTAAACTTTGTCCCGCCTCAGCTTTCGGAGTTGTCCTAGGAATAGACCGGTGCTTGCGGGGCTTTCCGGGACGCTGGTTGCGGTCAGTGAGGACAGACGTGAGAGGCAATTTCTGTCTGTCTGTCTGTCTGTCTATTGGTTATGTCCCAAGAGTTTTGCTTGAACTGTGTGCAATAAAGGAGGCCTTGGGCCTGTACTGAGCAGCGAGAGAGAGCAAAACTCTGCGTAAGCACTGGCTGTGGCAACGTTGCTTGGGAGTTGAGCGGCTGGGGGTCTTTCCAGAGGTGGGGGGTCTTCCCAGCGGAACTCGGTACGCAGGCAGAAACGTGACCTTCGAGGTCTTTGTTTGTCTTGCGCTGCAGCTGTGGTATTTGACCCATAACTGTATGGAGTTGCTGAATTCTAGAGGGGATGATGATAGAGACGTCCCTGGTTCAGCCTTTTTTTGCCGCAGTCCTTGCAGAAGTTGTGGAAAAATGAGTAGTATCCTTCTCTTTAAGTTCACCTTTTAAAGAGTTCTTCCTGCAGACTCCTGTCTCCGTGGTTTAGGTACGTGATTTGTGTGAAACAGAGCCAGGCTTTCCTGTTAACGAGTGCCCTGATTGAAATTCCCTGTTGTTGGAGAACAAGAACCATCAGTGGTGCTTGGCAGTTTAAAACCTCTTGGCTTACGCAAAGGCTAACTTGCCAAAGCGAATGGGAAGTAGCCTAAAGTTCAGTAAATGCGCTGAATAGAAAAGGCCGTCTTCTTGACGGGAAAAGAGCTTTGCAGAACGTGAGCTTTGTTTCCCGTAGGGCTCCCTGCTTGCCCACCTGTTCAGCGATTACTGCAGGCTTTGACTGGTCCCCTCAGGCCCAATATCGCACACGTGCTGTGCTGCAGACGGTGCCTTAGCTTCCTTGCCGTCTCGTGCTGCGTTACTTGTACCTGCAGAAAACTTACTTCAGTGTCACAGAAACCCCGTGGGAAGCGTTCCCGACTCACGCCGGTAGGACCATCCCGTCGCGGCTGGTAAAATCCAGGAGCAGGACGATGCTTGGAAGAACGTCACCTATGGAGGAGAAGACAACAGTCTCCTTCCTCTTAGGCAACAGGTTTCCAAGACTGGTTTCCCCACCCCCCTGTGCGTTTTGAAGGAGGCAGTCCCTAAGCTGATGCAATCCAACTATCCAACTGCATCTAAGATGCTGGTTGTTACTTCCATAAGCTATAAAGGAACTTAATGTGCTCTGTGTTTTTAGGTCGAGGCTTGTGTGCGTGAGTTTGGCTTGTCGCGATGGCCGGTGTAGATGATCGCTCACGTGCCCCAAAGCTCCTTGTGCTGATGCTGGATCTGCCCCACGGTAAAGGACCGCATGCTGTGTGTTCAGCTTTTCTTCCTTACCGTGTCGTCCGTATGTATGTATGTATTTACTTCTCTGAAGGAAAGGGTGGATTTTTCGTGGGTCCCTCTGTGCGCGTCTCGAACCAGGCTGCAGTAAATACGCGTAAGCGAGTAGGCTGCTGCAGCGCGTCCTGGACAGTATCAGGGTGCTACTCTGCTAGCAGTGGAGAGCTGGGTGAAGGTGCCCAGGGTAAGGGCTTGTTCTGCCTCAAGTTGAACAGAAAGTTTCAGGAGTTGAGCATCCCAGGGGATGTTTGTAGGACTGCTGTTAGACGATAAAGGTTCGGATGGCTGTCGACGAAGGGGATTTTGTTGGTTCTTTTTCGATAGCTGTTCCTGCCAAAGATCGCGTCGGTCACAAAAGGTAGTAGTAACCTTGCGGTTTCTATGTTCTGTAGCGTTTGTACTAAAATACACTGGCAGATGAATAAATGAGCAGGTACAAATACACGTGACTCTATAGCTGAGACTAAATAACGTGCAGTTTCTTCTGTGTTTTATCTTTCAAAGCACGTTGTTGCTGAGCGCCTGAGCTTTTTGCTCGCCTTACCGAGGAAAGGAATGGCAGTGCTTCTTCCCCCCTCATCTCTCTTTTTTTTTTTTTTTTTTTTCCCCCCTCTCCTCTTCTTCCTCGATGACAGGGTACTCGAAATGTTTTCCTCGGATGTCCACGTGAAAAACGAAATAAATAAATAAATGCTGATGGTGAAGACACTGACAGAATTGGGTGACATTTTCAAGGTAGAGGAGGGGCGAAGAATGTGGAAATTCCTGGTACATTAGTGGTGCTCTGTTAACAAAACTGACGTATACGCCACTTGCTGTTCCTAGTTTTTTGGTTTGGTTTTCCTTTCAGTAGTCTCCCCGAAGGCTTTTGCGGACACACGGTGTATCTTTTCTGTTCTTCCAGTATTCGTTTGTCAGGAAAGACGACCATGCAATCCGAGGGCTGTGGACAACCATCTACCAGGTGGTTGTTGCAGCCTCCATCGGTCATGTTATTTGTGCTTTTAGCTCGCCCTCTCCTATATCTTGAGTTGAATTTCTTTTTTTTTTTTTTTTTTTTTTTTTGGCAACGCTATGTTTGCAGTGATAGCATTGCTGCCGAGGTATTTTTGACTAAAAATGATCTTAACTGTAGTAGTGAATTCACAGAGTGTGGCTTTGTGTAACGACTCCCGCGATCACAACTTTTTTTTTTCCTTTGTCACAGATAGGAGGAAAGCTCTTTCCGGAGAGATGGAAAGAAAGTTGTTTCAGAATACGTTCAGAATGTCTGAAGTTGCTTTGGAATTTTTTTTTGTTTTGTTTTTTTTTTTTTTTAGTAGTTAACGGTAGTACAGCCCACAGAGCAATTTCTTTGTGCGTGAGAACTCGCGGGTTAACTGAAAGTTACTTGTTTTATTATAAAACTAGGATTTGAAGCCACGGGCATTCAGAAATGCATATGATATGTCTTGTCACAGTCTTCTAGATCAGCTAACCGGAATGAGAACCAATCTTCTGAAAACACGCAGGGATATCGTGGGGCAGGATGAAGGTAAATGGACACAATTATTTATTAATATTCTGGTACAGCTATTTAATTCACCTAAGTAGTGTTTCTGTCCTCGGTGTGGGAGAGGAAGTAGACTTTGCATCGTTTCTTGGGTCAGTCGTCCTTCCCTAGATCCCGAAGGAAAAGAATGAAATTTCTGCCTTCTGTCACGAAACACGTTGTGCGTGCTTGGAATTTGAAAATTAAGTTTCATGGGTGAGCTTTCCTGTGCAACAGGATGCAGTAGATGTTCTTATAGTGATGGTGAAAGGAAAGAGGGGCTTTATTTGCCTTTTGCTTTTCCTTTGTTTTGTAGAGGGAGGAAATAGTGATTTCTAGATCTTAAATGCTAACACTGGAAATGGAAGCATGCGAGGCTTGTGTTTCCTTAGTCTTAAGGTAGACTAAATTTAGATACCTTGTTCTGCTGCAGACTGCCTTCACGGCGTTCCTGTTGCTCAAAGGGGAAATCGTCAGGAGTAGTTGAAAATGATGCCTTCACCCCTTCGGGAGATTGATCCAGATCAACCAAAAAGGCTTCTTCATACACTTGGCAGTCTGTTCAAACAGGATGAGAAGGTAGGAGAAGTCTTGCTATCTGCTGTATCATTATTTGAAAAGTAACTGAATTGTAACACGGAGGCAAATACTCTGGTAGTGAATTGACGAAGCAATTGTTTTTTACTTATATTTAAAAAAAAAAAAAAGTCTTTTCAGGGTACGATGATAGATGAAGCAGATAAATTTGTTGCTGGGCCTCAGAATAAGATCAAGCGTCCTAGAGAGCCCAATACTCCAGCATCACTAAAGAGAGAAGGCGTAGCACGTCGCCGCTATTGCGACGGCCACAGTCACTGTTGTGACAAACCATGTTGGTGGGAAAGGGCCACCCTGTGCTGCTGGATCTCCGTCACCATATCTGAACCTCAAAGGCATGCCAACAAATAAAAGTATGTTGGAGTTGTTGTAGTACAGGAACTTGTGTGGTCATAAATGGACATAGTGTGCAGGAAAAAAAAAAAAAAAAAAGGTCTCCGTGCTTTCTGTGTTAATTCAAAAGGACACGTAAGTTTTTTAGAGTTAATTGGGACTGAATTTCTTTGGTCGGCTTAGACAAACAGGCTGTTGCTATAGGTAACGAAGTCCTGAATGAGCAATAATTTGGAACTGTTTCTAAAAAGTGCTGAAACCTTTCACCACGATGGTTTGGCGGTAGCAAGGATTTCATTTCAGCTTTTAATTCTCATTTGTGTATTCTATAGTGGGGAAGGGAGAAGTGGGGAAGGAAAGTGTGTAAAAAAAAAAAAAAAAAAAAAATTTTAAATTTCTCACAAATAGTAATTTACCCACCTGTTGCAGCAGAGTCGAAAGAAAAATTTGCTGGAACTGGGGGAAGGAGGGGAAACTTTAGTTTGCTTTAGTCACTGAAATGGGAATACAGCAAATAACTTCACGACAGTCATATGAGACGGTAGCAGCCCAAAAGGAGGTATTCCTGTGGTTGCGTCAAAGGGTGAATAAAACTACTGAAGTGATCTGACAGTGCTGAGTAACTCTCTCCACAGTACTTTCAACAAGAAGGGATGCAGAATAATGTCCTTCTGTGTTTTTTGATCCTGCAGTTATATGCACTACTAAGCTCCTTCTTAATTTTCAGACACTGGTATCAGTACTGTCCAAGATGGTAATGGAGAGAAGAAAGCAGAAAACTGTCAGTTGCTGGAAGAGCAAATTGATGGCTTGTCTGTGCAAATGGCTTCTTCGGTTCCAGCTGTTAAGGGAGAGGATGAAATGTCACCTGGTGACTTAGACTCTCTACATGATGAGTTCAATTGCTTAAATGATGCAAAGATGGCTTGGATCGTAAACCTGGTACCAATGCACTTGTTCGAGGGCCTCTAAATTACAGCGTGGCTGGAGATGACCAAAAACGAGTGATGGAGTCTACTTCTGAATCTGTGCCAAACTGATTTAAAATAACACCTACAATGTTGGAGGGAAGCGATGCTGGTATTAAAATCAGAGTGGTGAAAGAGGTTCGCAAACGTGGAAGAAGTAAGTTCTTTATTAGTGTATTAAAAATAGGCTAGGGGTACAGCAGACTTTTTCTTGAAATGAGGATCTATTTTGAAAATAAAACCTCAGATTTGGAATGATTTTTGATTACTCGTGTACAAGTAGTGGAAGAACAAGAAAGTAAGTACATGTATTCACAGTCCAACTTTATATCCTCACCGTCCTTACTGCAGCACTCTTAAGCAGGCTTAGTCACAGCACCATTCGTGTTTTCATAGTTGGTTCAGAGAAGAAAACACAGAAACCAATGAAAAAATACTGTTGTTTCACATCTAAGGTGTCCGGTTCATTCTTTTGCGCTACTTTTTTTTTTTTTGTTAAACTTTATACGAGACAATCGTGCTCATGCTCCACATAGATCGGTCATCTTGTAAAGAGTAGTTATCTTAAACCTCTGCTTTCAAAAATGACAGCTCTAGGTTGAAACATGGCTCGGTATCCCTTTGTTTCTATTAACTGCTGATCATGGCAGCGTGTTCGTGGAGATGCAAGGCTTCTCTGCTGATTAAACCTAGTCTGCATTTTCCAAGGGCAGGTGTTTCTAGATACTGCTCTTTTAAGAGAACAAAATTCAGCGTTACATTTGAATATCAGCTAATCGATATCACTTCAAATTATTGGTATGCTGGCTTTTTTTTCTTACGTGCATTACTGTATGCAGAAATGGGAAACTCTAGGCTTTGTTGTTTTTCCTTTGGCTGTTGAGATTTACTGAAAATGCATTTACAAGATCTGTTTCTAATACCTGTTTGGATCTCTTCTTTAAGATCGTGAAAAAAATCTTCTCTCTTCTTGAGGAGGTACGTACAAGGACGGATGGAAACTCAGAAGTATTTCATTGAATTTGCTATAAGGGAAGGAGCAAGGTTTGTATAGATACGAATGATTCGGAGTTAAACGCTAACGTTGTTCATGATAGCAAATCTCAGTCTTTTCCAAAACAAGTGTTTTGTTTTGACATACTTAAATTATTACAGTTTCAGCGGTCAAACTGCCGTTGTATTTTCTGAAGTAAATGGTCGTTACCTAGAGCTGAAGTGTGAAATAGAAAGATACGGGTGGTTATGGAAGAAAGACCCAGAATTTGCGTGGGTTGGGGAAAGATGGCTGTATCAAATTAAATTTGCCATTCTGATGTCAGAAATGAGGGAAGCTCTTCCATGCTGGAAACAGAGAGCCTCTGCTAATACTGTTTGTCGTGGCCAAATAATACTGAGTTATTTAACTGCTGTTTTTGGAAGAAGAAATGAAATTACTTCCCTAGGTTTAAAAATCGTGTCTTAATACAGCACTTAGAGAGAACGCTAGAGGAGCTAGAGTTCAACAGCCTACCCAACAGAGTTAATCAGGTGAACGGTAGATAATAGTGTACCAGCCAGAGGAATACGGACCGGGAATGAGTTTGCTGTGCCGCAGAAGAGTGGAAGAGGACGTAGCTGTTGCCCTCGCCATCCTGGCGGTCAAGTGATCTTACTGTCAGAGTCCGAGAAGAAGCAGCAGAGCTTTAACTTTACGAACCTCTATCGGCAGAAGCTGGGCTGTAACCTTAAGGACGTGCTATGAAAGGTGTGGCTTTTTTCCTGTGGAGGGTGCTCTTTGCTCAACAGGCTGAAAAAAATAACCATTGCTGCCCCTCCTGCAGGTGGTGAGAATTTACTCACTTGAATACTGTCATTAGCCGTTTTACGTGCAATAGGCAGTGGATCGCACTAAAATGGGGCACTGTCAAATGCACACAGTGTCTGCATTGTGGAGGGATCCCATCTGTTTTGTTCCGGTCCCCCCCCGTCCCCCGTCCCCCCCCCCCCCCCCCCCCAATAAAAAAACAAACAAACAAACAAAACTCCCAGAAACACCTGCACTGGTAATATTGCATGTTGCCAGCACAGAGACGAGGGCCTTGTTCCCGAGAACTGCTAGCCATGCCTTTAAACTTGAGATTCAGCATAGATCGAGAGTAAAGAAACTGCTGTTGTGTTAATGAAAGCTAAAGACAGCCCTGTGACTGTTACCACTTGGTGGTTACTAAACAATCTACCTCAGACTCTCTTCTGTTTTTATCTGCAGACATTATGAAAGCGCACCTGAGGCTTCCCAGGTCCCTGACTTCAGTTCTCTTTCATCCCGTGAGGAGGACGGAGATTCTTCAGGTGGCCTTGCCTTGGCACACGCTGTGCTTTGGAAGCACTAAAAAGAAATGCTTTTAAAAGTGTGCATTTATTTTAATGTTCATACAAAAGAGATTGGTTTTGAACAGTGTTGTTACCGGATCACTAATTTGATATTTTAACTGTATACATTTTTTTGAACATAGGTGGGTGTGTGTGTGTGTGTATATGTGTGTGTATATATATATATATATATATATATAAAAAAATAAACCGTTTTATTAATTCTCGTTAAGTGCTGATCTGAGGAGTCTGTAATGGGCAGCGCTGAATTCCTCAAATTGTCTGTCACCAACAGACCGCTAATATTTTTTGTGAAACCAGTCTGCATATCCTGAAACCCCACTTCTGGTAATAGCTGCGGAATGTGTTTGTTACTTACCTCCCGGTAGCACGTACCCTGGAGCACCTGCCTCATCAGTCAGCTCAGCCTGTACAGGGTGTACATTTTTGCTCCAAGGCTAAAGTGTTAAAGACACCAAGTTCCAGCTTACCAAATCCTTGGTTACCCGAGTTAGTATCCTCCCTTCCGTTCCTCTTACTCTTTTGTTCAAAGGTAATGTTGTGAATCACAGAAAATGCAACGAAGACTGGAGCACCTGCACGTAATTAATATTTTCCTTTTAAACGGTAATATGCCAGTAGTAAGTGGCTCTTCAGATAATTTTATTTTCGGTTGTTCTCATTTAGAAACAGTCTCCTGCTCCTTTAACAGCTTTCTTTTAAAAGACAGGTTGAAGTTGTGCTGGCGTTAAGAAGCTCTTCACAAGGTATTGGGGCTGTCCTGAGGATTCCACTTGACCAGCCAGCAGAAGAGGCAGGGAAACATACTTACATTGATGGCCTGAACTTCTCTTCCTATTACTCTTTTTAGTACTAGCCAGCGTGTGTGAGACATCTTTTCCTTCTCCTGTGAAGCAGTGGGCTGGTCTTTCTGGAAGAGGTTGTTTGACCATTGGAATTACACCAGTGAGATTCAAGAAGGAAATAAAATCCAAAAGCAGCAGCGTATCTTTATTACTACGTTAAGTGAGAAAGTGACACGTGGAACGAACTCGTTATAAACAATTCTGAACTCTTTTCTTAGCGGGAACGTACTTACCTGTACCGTTGAACGTACTTGAAAAAAAAAACAAACAAACCACAGGAGTACCTTGGAATACATAGGGCGATTCATCCCTTCAGGATCATTACACGGCAGCTGTATGTCACCACAATACACCTCTTTTGCTTAATGGTGGACTTCTAAGAGGGAATTTACTTGGGTCAGGTATACTGTGTGTATGTGGTTTTATGCACGTAGAACTGCCTGTACTACACTATCTTTTAAATAGGTGGTGGTAAGAGGAGACAGCTTTCTTCTAGTAGATTCTTCCTTAAGTTTCTTTAGTGATTCCGGGGGCGCTCACTTGACCGTGATGTGCCTGACCTGGTTAGCATCTGAACCTCCTCCTCTGATGTGGTACAGCTGTCTGCTAAATTAGTTACAGAAAGACGGTGACTTTAACTCAGCCAGTTCTCTCTTACCTCGCTATTGTTTTATCTGGATAATTTGAATTTGGATTAGAGCAGCGGAGGGAAAAGATGCCTTACACTGAAACGGACGCGAGTCTGTGAGAAGAAAGCCAGGCGTCCTTGGAGACTGTGCCAATGAAAAGGGGAAGAAAAATGAGTGGAATAAATCTGAGTGCACATAGTCCTGCATCCCGAAGGGAGCACAGAAGGAAGGTTGCTTGCTTAGAAGAGCAGTGGATGCTTCGTGCCCGCCTTAAAGAGAATATTAACAGAGAGAATTCTTTGTAAGACAAGCTGCCCCGCGGGGTGTGGGTAGCAAATACGTTGGAAAAAATACAGCCACAAGCTCCGAATGGCACAGTAGGCGAGCTGTGATCCGCCCGACAGGGCCTCCCGCGGGCGCCCTCTGCCGCCACCTGCTGGTGGAAAACGAGTACTGCAGGCGGCCGAGGGGCGCGCATGCGCGGTGGCACCGGCGGGCGCCCTCTGCCGCCACCTGCTGCTGTTATTCGGGTACTGCAGGCGGCCGAGGGGCGCGCATAGCGCGGTGACTCCCGCGGGCGCCCTCTGCCGCCACCTGCTGGTGGAAAACGAGAACTGCAGGCGTCCGGGGGGCGCGCATGCGCGGTGGGGTCCGGTGGCGCCACCTGCTGGTGGTGAAGGGGTACTGCAGGCAGCCGGGGGGCGCGCATGCGCGGTGACGCCCACGTGCGCCCTCTACCGCCACCTGCTGGAGGGAAGCGAGTACTGCAGGCTGCCGGGCGCCACGAATGCCGCCTGACGCCCGTGGGCACCCTCTGCCGCCATCTGCTGGTGGAAAACGAGTACTGCAGGCGTCCGGGGGGCGCGCATGCGCCGTGGGGTCCGGTGGCGCCCTCTGCCGCCACCTGCTGGTGGGAAAGGGGTACTGCAGGCGTCCGGGGGGCGCGCATGCGCCGTGGGGTCCGGTGGCGCCCTCTGCCGCCACCTGCTGGTGGGAAACGAGTACTGCAGGCGGCCGAGGGGCGCGCATGCGCGGTGGCGCCGGCGGGCGCCCTCTGCCGCCACCTGCTGGTGTTATTCGGGTACTGCAGGCGGCCGAGGGGCGCGCATGCGCGGTGACGCCCGCGGGCGCCCTCTGCCGCCACCTGCTGGTTTTAATCGGGTATTGCAGGCGGCCGTGGGGCGTGCATGCGCGGTGGGGCCCGGGGGCGCCCTCTGCCGCCACCTGCTGGTGGAGAACGAGTACTGCAGGCGGCCGAGGGGGGCGCATGCGCGGTGGGGCCCGGGGGCGCCCTCTGCCGCCTCCTGCTGGTGGAAAACGAGTACTGCAGGCGGCCGAGGGGCGCGCATGCGCGGTGGGGCCCGGGGGCGCCCTCTGCCGCCACCTGCTGGTGGAGAACGAGTACTGCAGGCGGCCGTGGGGCCGTGCATGCGTGTTGCTTATTACGTCGTTGGTTTTTTTGATGTGTAATTTCCTACGCTCCTAGATTTTTCTTCATATGTAAATCACACAGAATCACAGATCTTCTAGGTTGGAAGAGACCTCAAGATCATTGAGTCCAACCTCTGACCTAACACTAACGTTTGAGCTAATTCCCGTGGAAAATATTTCATTTACTTTCTTGGTTGTATTGTCCTTTCTATGTTCAAAGCTGAGGCATAAATACGGTAAATTTTGCTTCTAGAAACACCCCAGTTCTTTTGTCTGCACTCTGCATGCTGTAAACTAGGCATAGGCACAAAAAAAACAAATAAATAAATAAATAAAAGAACACAGCTGCTGCTGCTCCTGCTCTCTTTCTTGTGGTTTGCCCCCTCCTCTTTCCCAGGTGATTGGGTTTGGGTGCTGGGCGGGGCCAAATGGTATAGGAGCCCCAGGCACGGCATCAGAGAGCTCCTTCTGCCTGGGCTGCTCTTTGGGGTCAGTGCTTTGTTGATGCTTCTGTTAGCTACATGCAGGGTTCTTTTGGTGGGTCAGGGTCTGGTACGATCTTTTAGAGGAAACCGATCTAGTAGTATGTGCATTTATTGCTTGAAGCTCTTTGGAGGTGATTAATTGTTATAGCACGTTTATGGATAGGATGTCAATGTTATTTTGTGCGTTTGCTTTGTTGTTCTAGGTCCCTCGTGATTTTTGCAGGGTTACAGGGCAGATGCCACCAGATCTACCCCTTTTGTTGTTTTTGTTTTGTTTGATTTTTTTTTTTTTTTCTTGATTTTTCTTTTCCTTTTTTGGAAGGGGGTTTGGGATTTGAGCATCTCAATTTTGCGGGTTTGGGATTTGAGCGTCTTAATTTATTGGGTTAGGGGTTTTAGGCATAGGACTTCAGGGGTTTAGTGTGGTAAATAGTTTGGGTTAGGTCCGTAGGGGTTTCGAGGATGTTTAGGGATAGGGCTTGAGGCTTTTTTGTGTAAGGGCGGGAAGGGCTAGGGTTACAGTGAGTGCTGTTAAATGTACTTCTCGAAAACTCGGCCTCTGATTGGCCGTGCTGGCTGTCCAGGGAATTCTGGTAGGTGTAGTTTTCCGGCACCAGGCTTCCGGTAGGCCGTGTTGACTGCCCGGAGCATGCCGGGAGATGTAGTTCTGGGACTCCGAACTTCCGGGAGGCCATGTTGGGTGCCCGGAGCATGCCGGGCAATGTAGTTCTGGGACTCCGGACCTCCGGGAGGCCATGTTGAGCGCCCAGAGCATGCCTGGAAATGAAGTTCTCGGGAACCAGGGTTGGGCTTAGGGACTAGGGCTGGGGCTAGGGTTAGAGTTTAGGGTGAGGGTTGGGGTTAGGGTTAGGGCTAGTGAATGCTGGTTCTCTGTGTTTGCAGATGACGGTGAGCGTGTTTAAACTAATTCCAGTTGAAGAAGTTTCAGTTACTTGCTTGGTGCCGTTATCAGTTCAACATTAAAAGCTGCAGCAAAAGCAAAAGGGGATTTTTGCTTCTAGAAACACCACAGGTCTCTTGTCTGCTCTCTGAATGTTTTTGAGATAAAACAGATTTTAAAAAACAAAGGAAAAAAAAAAAAACAAAACAAAACAAAACACAGCTGCTCCTTTTGCTCTCTTCCTACTTTCATGTGCTTTGCCCCTCCCCTTTCCCAGGTGATTGGGTTTGGGTGCTGGGCGGGGCTAAATGCTATATGAGCCCCAGGCATGCCATCAGAGAGCTCCTTCTGCCTGGGCTGCTCTTTTGGGGGCAGTGCTTTGTTTTTCCTTCTGTCCGTTGCAGGGTTGTTTAGGCAGGCTGGAGTCTATGGATTTCTGGATTTTAAGTGCTTGGAATTCACTTAGTAGAGGGATGTTTAGTAGGGGCTGCTGGCTCAGTTTGGGGCGCGGTTGTCACTGCAGTTATTTTCCTACAGCCAATAGAGTAAAATTCCAGTTTGCCTTTTAGAGGTGCTATAAGTGGGTAAAGAGAACAGATGGAAGCGTGTGCCACGTGGGGTAGGCAAGCGGCTGAGGTACAGGAGGGGATGAGAGCATGTGATTTTTTTTCTGGGGATGAAATGGACTCAATTTTGTTGGTGTATAATCTGTTCTGCTCCTAGATTTTTCTTTCAATGTGAAGAAAAGTTTGAGCTAATTCCAGGTAAGAAAGTTCCAGTTACTTGCTGGGTCGTATTGTCCTTTTAATATTCAAAGCTACAGCAAAAGCGTGGGGATTGTTGCTTCTAGAAACACCCCAGTTTTCTTGTCTGCACTCTGCATGCCGTTGAGCTAAAGCAGACTAAAAAATAAATAAATACAGGAAACACACACACAAAAAACAACAATAACAAAAACAACAACAACAAAAAAACCACACCATTGGGTGATGTGTTGTGAACGCAACGATCATTTAATCCCTTTGTTTTCCCAGGTGGTGTGGATGATACTGGTTGCAGTGTTGGAGCTTGGATTTGGAGAGGAACAGGTGAGCATAGTTGTATGTTGCATCAGCAGTAGTCAGCGTTGTGGAGAAGGTGGGCATCATGACCGGCATGCTAGTGAATGCTGGTACTCTGTTTTTGCAGCTGATGATGAGCCTGGCAATTGACTAAGATGACGACCAGTGCCTGTGTATTTCTTGAGGCGGAGGGAATTTACCATGCAGCAACCTGAGAGCTAAGTTGGGGGGCACCTGGTATTTGCATGTCTGGGGTGGCTAATGGGAGCTGGGAGCCAGAGCAGCGTGGAGCCAGCTGGCTGAAAATACTTGGTGCCGCTGCGAGGGTGGTTCAGGCTGGGTCACGTTCAGGCTGCTTGTGGCTGGGTCACCAGGCTAATAGAAGCAGCGGGATTATTTTGTAGCGTGAGTGCGTGCGCCAGGCAGGACAGTTTCCTTCTGTTCGTCTGTCCTGTAGTGTTGCTTCTGCAATGTCTGTTCTGTGCTTCTCGGGTCTTGATATCCTTCTCGCTTTTTACACTGGACTGACCAGACAGGTGACTTGGTAGCGGTGCTGAAGGGCCTCAGTGCTTGTTTTGTCATCGTGGCTCTGATCCGAGCACTTCTTGTCTTGCAGTCGCTGCTTGAAGTGCAGTTCTGTTTCAGGTCTCGTGCATCATATTCGGTTTGAGATCGCATCTGTTTCCATCCTCGCTCTTGTGGAAGTCATCTGGGCCGCATCAGGAGCTCTTGCTTGGGAATTGATTTCCTAAGCGTCGTCTTATGTGATTAAGGAGGTATTGGGGAGGCAAGGACAGTCCCCAGACAAGGACTGTATATCTCGAAACAAGACACCGGAACTCACGATAAGGAAGCGGCAGACGGACAGAGAAACAAATGTAAGGACTATAAATCTCAAAACTGGACGTTGGAATTCATTATAAAGACACAACAAAGGGAAGAATTAGCAACAGCCAGCTCTTGCGATTAAGAAACATGCCAACTCAGCGGATTCCTGACCAAAGGTGAAAAGTACAATGTGAGGAAGACTCGGGGTCTTCCTCCCAAAGACCCCTGCCCATGTCCCAAAGGCCCCTGCCCACAGTTCTTGGGAGGCTCTACGCAGGCGCAAGGTGCCAAAAGGCTAATTAGCATGAGAAGCGAGGGAAGGCGGGGGTAGGCAATGAATATGTATAGGCGCCGGTAGAATATTGATAGATTGATTGTATAAATTCAAGACTGCTTTCTGCTTTGGGTATGCACGATAGGTGGAGAGATCCCCCCGTGCATCCAGCGCTGCAATAAAGAATATACCGCTTAAAGGAATTTCGGCTTCAATCTTTGAATCATATGGGGTTTTCAGTCCCCATCCTTCTGGTCTCTTGTCTTGAAGGAAGGCTTTTTAGGCCTCCATCACCCCAGTTCTGGCAGTGTCTTCCAGTCGCGTGTCGTGACATTTGAGTCTCTCCTTGGGTCTGGTGCAGAGCACCTGTTGTGACTTGCTGTTGCCATAGGGCTTCCCTCCGGGGGTCACTTTTTCTTGCGCCTTGTGTTGTGTGTTTTGTTTGTAGTGTTTGTGGCGTGGCTGTGTGTGTATGTGTTTGGTCTGGAGCTGTCCTGCCTGGCAGTTAGTGATGACAGCTAACGTGGCAGTGCATGGGTGGGCTAATACATTGTCCGGACTGTGTTGGCGAAGACATCTGGTCTGCCTCTGCGCACGTACTGAAGGGCAGCGGGCACAGTCATCTCTGTGGTGTTTGTCAGATGTGTGTGTGGGGGGGAAGAGTTGAGCTGCTTGTGAGCAGCTGCTCGCATAGTGCTTGAACGGTGTGCTTGAGGAGGAGGTCTGTGGAATCTTGAAAGCTTACAGATAAGGGGTTTTTGAAACTTTTATTTTTATTTCTCTCCTGTCCCCAGTAGAGTGTAAACCTCTGGAGGAACCTGTCACAGGAAAGAGCTCCTTCCGGAACTGTTCAGCGCTCCGTAGGCAGCTCGGTGACTGGCTTGGTCTACTTCTGAGGTGTGCTGAGGTATGGGGGCTGCTGTTTTGAAATGATAATATTGTAAACGGGGTCCCTTTGTGTTGTTGAGGGATGGGTGCTAATGCTGGCAGCTGAATGATTATCTTGTGACCGTTTTCATTTGTTAAAGCTGAAACACAGTGTACAACGCGGGACTTGACCGGAGCTGCTTTTGGCAAGGTGAGCGATGAACAGATGTAGCAGGTACTTTAGGGGTGCAGTTGTCACTGCAGTTACTTAACTGCACAAAGTACAGTAAAAATCCTGTTTATATTTCAGGGGTGTTGTAGCTGGCCTAAGAGAGCAGATGGAAGCATCTGCCTCGAGGGCAGGTGAGGGAGCAGAGGTTAGGGAGCAGATGAGAGTAACTGTCCCAGCTGTGCTGTGGCTTTGGATGCTGCTTCAGCCTATGCTTTTCTTTTTGTTTCACAGGTGTGTCGCACAGGCTCAGAGGGGCCAAGCTGCACTCTGAAGAGCAGCACGGGAAGGGCGGGCTGTTTGTGAGCTGGATTGGAGCAGAACTGCCAAGTAGCACGAGGTGACTGCGAAGGGTCTTGCTTTGCAGGTGCCATGGCAGGCTCTCCACAGAAGCGGTTGAGGATTTGAGAAGAGGTTGCAGATCATCGAGGAGCGACACGTGCAGGGACGGCTTGAAAACGGTATGGCTGCTTTCTCTTCTGTTTATCAGGTGTCCCAGGCGACGTGGGCTGTGATGTTAGCCTTTAGGATCGGAACAAAGCAGGTGCTGATGGCGGTCTTCTTCGGTAGGCAAAGAGGTGCCCGAAGCCCCCTCCTGTGCAGCCTGAGCACGCCTCGCTGAGGATGAAGCTTGCTTTCCAGCAGTTCTGGAAACTGTGTTGAGGCTGAAATGCTGCGTCTGTGTTCGGGTTGGGGTTGCACCTTGGTGAGTGTAGGGATGGGTTTTAAGTGGGTGCAGCGGAGGGCCCGGCCCCAGTGTCCTGTAGTGTGTTTTGACCCATCAGCATAGCCTTTTGGTTCTCAGATAGCCTGCTGAAGTAAGTGATTTTTGCTGCGAGTGGAACGGAATTGATTTTGTTGGCGTATAATCTGTTCTGCTCCTAGATTTTTCTTTCTGCGTAAATAAAAGTTTGAGCTAATTCGAGCTGAAAAAGCTTCAGTTACTTGCTTGGTTGTGTTGTCCTTTCAATATTCAAAGCTGCAGCGAAAGCATGGGGATTGTTGCTTCTAGAAACACCCCAGTTCTCCTGTCTGCCCTCTGCATGCTGTTGAGCTAAGCCTTATAAATAAGTAAATAAACCACAGCTGCTGCTCCTCCTCTTTCTACTTTCATGTGCTTTGCCCCTCCCCTTTCCCAGGTGATTGGGTTTGGGTGCTGGGTGGGACCAAAAGGTATATGAGCCCCAAGTATGCCGTCAGAGAGCTCCTTCTGCCTGGGCTGCTCTTTGGGGGTAAGTGCTTTGTTTTTCCTTCAGTCAGTTGCCGGGTTCTCTAGGCAGGCTGGAGTCTATGGATTTCTGGAATTCTAAGGGCTTGGAATTCACTTCATAGAGGGATATGTAGCAGAGGTTGCTGGCTCACTTTTTTTTTGGGATGGTGGGATGATACGCTCCTGTGTTTGATCTGTATTTTAATCTCTAGATGAATCAACCCACTTGTGTAACTCTCCAGAGGACTAAAACCAGCTTGATGACATGCTACAAGAGGCTTGACCGTGTTGGTGCAGTATTACCAAGAGACTGAGCAGGGTCACCTTTTTCATCTGCAAAGGGTATGTCTGCCATTACCCCTGCCGGGGCTGCTATGCATTCATGGCCTTGTGGCATTTGTGGACTTCAGTTTGTTTGTTTGTTTGTTTGTTTGTTTGTTTTATTTGTCTGGCTCTGGTCTCTGTGTTTGAGTCCTCTGCATGTGCCGCACTGTTTGCGTATCCATTGTGGATGTGACCTTCTCTCTTTGTTTCTTGTAGCTCAGGGCGTAGGCACGGAAGCTTGAACGAAGCATGAGGGTGAGTGGACAGCAGTGGGGGCCCCGAGTTGCTCGGTGGACTGTGTGAGTCTGCTTCAGCTGTCGGGCCGGCTTTGCAAGTGCCTTGCGACAGCAGAGTACGTCTCCTGCCACGTTTCTGACACGTGCCAGACGTCAGCGGTTCCAGGGTTCCAGTTCCTGAAATGCTGGAGATGCTCGGAGCACGAGAGGGGCTGGGGGAGAGGGGACAGGGGAGAGGGGGGCGGCTGCGGCGGCGGGGGGGGGCAGAGAGGGCAGCAGGAGGAGGTGCCGTTGCGTGCGCGTGGCCGACGCCCCTCTGGATTGGCTGGACTGCTCCGTCCCGAGGCATGCTGGGAGCTGTAGTTCTGCGCTGCCGGGCGGCCACGTGGGCTCCGGGCTGCGCGGCCGGGCCGGGGCCGGGCCGGGGCCGGGCCGTGCGCGCCGGGAGGCGCAGGTTGCCGCTGGCGGCGAGCGCGGTTGCCGGCGGTGAGGCGAGCGAGAGCCTCCGGGGGTGCCTCCTCGGAGCGTCGGGCCGGGAGGGGCGGGGGGTGTTGAGGCCGGGCGCGGGTCCTCGCTGCGCTTGATCGTTGGGCTGCGCCGCGCCGCGCCTCGGAGGCTTTCCTCTCCCTGCGTCCTGACAGCCGGCTCTCTCCTTGTGCTGCGGTTCACCGGGGCAGAAGCAGCTCCCCGCCGCTAGGACCCCTGCGGGGTTTGTTGCCGAGCGAAGGTGGCGCACCGGGTAAAGCGAGGAAAGCCGCAGCTGGCGTGCTGCGGTCGCAGGGTTCTCAGGAGAGAGAGCAGCCCGTCCGTCCCGACTGCCCAGGTAAGTCGCAGCGACCTCGGGGTGGAATCAAGGCGTGCTCGTAAGCTTCCTGCAGTCCCGGCTCCAAGGCTTCATTGAATTTGCGGAAGCGCGAGCTGCTCGGCGCTGGGAAGCGCAAAGGGAAGGAAGGCACGTAGTGCCTGCCGAGTCGTAGTAGCCTCTTAGACCTAGAATGAACTGGCCTGTCAGGCTCTGTCTGTTGCTCAGTCTTTGGTACGAGAGGCTAAACTTTGTCCCGCCTCAGCTTTCGGAGTTGTCCTAGGAATAGACCGGTGCTTGCGGGGCTTTCCGGGACGCTGGTTGCGGTCAGTGAGGACAGACGTGAGAGGCAATTTCTGTCTGTCTGTCTGTCTGTCTATTGGTTATGTCCCAAGAGTTTTGCTTGAACTGTGTGCAATAAAGGAGGCCTTGGGCCTGTACTGAGCAGCGAGAGAGAGCAAAACTCTGCGTAAGCACTGGCCGTGGCAACGTTGCTTGGGAGTTGAGCGGCTGGGGGTCTTTCCAGAGGTGGGGGGTCTTCCCAGCGGAACTCGGTACGCAGGCAGAAACGTGACCTTCGAGGTCTTTGTTTGTCTTGCACTGCAGCTGTGGTATTTGACCCATAACTGTATGGAGTTGCTGAATTCTAGAGGGGATGATGATAGAGACGTCCCTGGTTCAGCCTTTTTTTGCCGCAGTCCTTGCAGAAGTTGTGGAAAAATGAGTAGTATCCTTCTCTTTAAGTTCACCTTTTAAAGAGTTCTTCCTGCAGACTCCTGTCTCCGTGGTTTAGGTACGTGATTTGTGTGAAACAGAGCCAGGCTTTCCTGTTAACGAGTGCCCTGATTGAAATTCCCTGTTGTTGGAGAACAAGAACCATCAGTGGTGCTTGGCAGTTTAAAACCTCTTGGCTTACGCAAAGGCTAACTTGCCAAAGCGAATGGGAAGTAGCCTAAAGTTCAGTAAATGCGCTGAATAGAAAAGGCCGTCTTCTTGACGGGAAAAGAGCTTTGCAGAACGTGAGCTTTGTTTCCCGTAGGGCTCCCTGCTTGCCCACCTGTTCAGCGATTACTGCAGGCTTTGACTGGTCCCCTCAGGCCCAATATCGCACACGTGCTGTGCTGCAGACGGTGCCTTAGCTTCCTTGCCGTCTCGTGCTGCGTTACTTGTACCTGCAGAAAACTTACTTCAGTGTCACAGAAACCCCGTGGGAAGCGTTCCCGACTCACGCCGGTAGGACCATCCCGTCGCGGCTGGTAAAATCCAGGAGCAGGACGATGCTTGGAAGAACGTCACCTATGGAGGAGAAGACAACAGTCTCCTTCCTCTTAGGCAACAGGTTTCCAAGACTGGTTTCCCCACCCCCCTGTGCGTTTTGAAGGAGGCAGTCCCTAAGCTGATGCAATCCAACTATCCAACTGCATCTAAGATGCTGGTTGTTACTTCCATAAGCTATAAAGGAACTTAATGTGCTCTGTGTTTTTAGGTCGAGGCTTGTGTGCGTGAGTTTGGCTTGTCGCGATGGCCGGTGTAGATGATCGCTCACGTGCCCCAAAGCTCCTTGTGCTGATGCTGGATCTGCCCCACGGTAAAGGACCGCATGCTGTGTGTTCAGCTTTTCTTCCTTACCGTGTCGTCCGTATGTATGTATGTATTTACTTCTCTGAAGGAAAGGGTGGATTTTTCGTGGGTCCCTCTGTGCGCGTCTCGAACCAGGCTGCAGTAAATACGCGTAAGCGAGTAGGCTGCTGCAGCGCGTCCTGGACAGTATCAGGGTGCTACTCTGCTAGCAGTGGAGAGCTGGGTGAAGGTGCCCAGGGTAAGGGCTTGTTCTGCCTCAAGTTGAACAGAAAGTTTCAGGAGTTGAGCATCCCAGGGGATGTTTGTAGGACTGCTGTTAGACGATAAAGGTTCGGATGGCTGTCGACGAAGGGGATTTTGTTGGTTCTTTTTCGATAGCTGTTCCTGCCAAAGATCGCGTCGGTCACAAAAGGTAGTAGTAACCTTGCGGTTTCTATGTTCTGTAGCGTTTGTACTAAAATACACTGGCAGATGAATAAATGAGCAGGTACAAATACACGTGACTCTATAGCTGAGACTAAATAACGTGCAGTTTCTTCTGTGTTTTATCTTTCAAAGCACGTTGTTGCTGAGCGCCTGAGCTTTTTGCTCGCCTTACCGAGGAAAGGAATGGCAGTGCTTCTTCCCCCCTCATCTCTCTTTTTTTTTTTTTTTTTTTCCCCCCTCTCCTCTTCTTCCTCGATGACAGGGTACTCGAAATGTTTTCCTCGGATGTCCACGTGAAAAACGAAATAAATAAATAAATGCTGATGGTGAAGACACTGACAGAATTGGGTGACATTTTCAAGGTAGAGGAGGGGCGAAGAATGTGGAAATTCCTGGTACATTAGTGGTGCTCTGTTAACAAAACTGACGTATACGCCACTTGCTGTTCCTAGTTTTTTGGTTTGGTTTTCCTTTCAGTAGTCTCCCCGAAGGCTTTTGCGGACACACGGTGTATCTTTTCTGTTCTTCCAGTATTCGTTTGTCAGGAAAGACGACCATGCAATCCGAGGGCTGTGGACAACCATCTACCAGGTGGTTGTTGCAGCCTCCATCGGTCATGTTATTTGTGCTTTTAGCTCGCCCTCTCCTATATCTTGAGTTGAATTTCTTTTTTTTTTTTTTTTTTTTTTTTTTTTGGCAACGCTATGTTTGCAGTGATAGCATTGCTGCCGAGGTATTTTTGACTAAAAATGATCTTAACTGTAGTAGTGAATTCACAGAGTGTGGCTTTGTGTAACGACTCCCGCGATCACAACTTTTTTTTTTCCTTTGTCACAGATAGGAGGAAAGCTCTTTCCGGAGAGATGGAAAGAAAGTTGTTTCAGAATACGTTCAGAATGTCTGAAGTTGCTTTGGAATTTTTTTTTGTTTTGTTTTTTTTTTTTTTTTTAGTAGTTAACGGTAGTACAGCCCACAGAGCAATTTCTTTGTGCGTGAGAACTCGCGGGTTAACTGAAAGTTACTTGTTTTATTATAAAACTAGGATTTGAAGCCACGGGCATTCAGAAATGCATATGATATGTCTTGTCACAGTCTTCTAGATCAGCTAACCGGAATGAGAACCAATCTTCTGAAAACACGCAGGGATATCGTGGGGCAGGATGAAGGTAAATGGACACAATTATTTATTAATATTCTGGTACAGCTATTTAATTCACCTAAGTAGTGTTTCTGTCCTCGGTGTGGGAGAGGAAGTAGACTTTGCATCGTTTCTTGGGTCAGTCGTCCTTCCCTAGATCCCGAAGGAAAAGAATGAAATTTCTGCCTTCTGTCACGAAACACGTTGTGCGTGCTTGGAATTTGAAAATTAAGTTTCATGGGTGAGCTTTCCTGTGCAACAGGATGCAGTAGATGTTCTTATAGTGATGGTGAAAGGAAAGAGGGGCTTTATTTGCCTTTTGCTTTTCCTTTGTTTTGTAGAGGGAGGAAATAGTGATTTCTAGATCTTAAATGCTAACACTGGAAATGGAAGCATGCGAGGCTTGTGTTTCCTTAGTCTTAAGGTAGACTAAATTTAGATACCTTGTTCTGCTGCAGACTGCCTTCACGGCGTTCCTGTTGCTCAAAGGGGAAATCGTCAGGAGTAGTTGAAAATGATGCCTTCACCCCTTCGGGAGATTGATCCAGATCAACCAAAAAGGCTTCTTCACACACTTGGCAGTCTGTTCAAACAGGATGAGAAGGTAGGAGAAGTCTTGCTATCTGCTGTATCATTATTTGAAAAGTAACTGAATTGTAACACGGAGGCAAATACTCTGGTAGTGAATTGACGAAGCAATTGTTTTTTACTTATATTTAAAAAAAAAAAAAAAAAAGTCTTTTCAGGGTACGATGATAGATGAAGCAGATAAATTTGTTGCTGGGCCTCAGAATAGGATCAAGCGTCCTAGAGAGCCCAATACTCCAGCATCACTAAAGAGAGAAGGCGTAGCACGTCGCCGCTATTGCGACGGCCACAGTCACTGTTGTGACAAACCATGTTGGTGGGAAAGGGCCACCCTGTGCTGCTGGATCTCCGTCACCATATCTGAACCTCAAAGGCATGCCAACAAATAAAAGTATGTTGGAGTTGTTGTAGTACAGGAACTTGTGTGGTCATAAATGGACATAGTGTGCAGGAAAAAAAAAAAAAAAAAGGTCTCCGTGCTTTCTGTGTTAATTCAAAAGGACACGTAAGTTTTTTAGAGTTAATTGGGACTGAATTTCTTTGGTCGGCTTAGACAAACAGGCTGTTGCTATAGGTAACGAAGTCCTGAATGAGCAATAATTTGGAACTGTTTCTAAAAAGTGCTGAAACCTTTCACCACGATGGTTTGGCGGTAGCAAGGATTTCATTTCAGCTTTTAATTCTCATTTGTGTATTCTATAGTGGGGAAGGGAGAAGTGGGGAAGGAAAGTGTGTAAAAAAAAAAAAAAAAAAAAAATTTTAAATTTCTCACAAATAGTAATTTACCCACCTGTTGCAGCAGAGTCGAAAGAAAAATTTGCTGGAACTGGGGGAAGGAGGGGAAACTTTAGTTTGCTTTAGTCACTGAAATGGGAATACAGCAAATAACTTCACGACAGTCATATGAGACGGTAGCAGCCCAAAAGGAGGTATTCCTGTGGTTGCGTCAAAGGGTGAATAAAACTACTGAAGTGATCTGACAGTGCTGAGTAACTCTCTCCACAGTACTTTCAACAAGAAGGGATGCAGAATAATGTCCTTCTGTGTTTTTTGATCCTGCAGTTATATGCACTACTAAGCTCCTTCTTAATTTTCAGACACTGGTATCAGTACTGTCCAAGATGGTAATGGAGAGAAGAAAGCAGAAAACTGTCAGTTGCTGGAAGAGCAAATTGATGGCTTGTCTGTGCAAATGGCTTCTTCGGTTCCAGCTGTTAAGGGAGAGGATGAAATGTCACCTGGTGACTTAGACTCTCTACATGATGAGTTCAATTGCTTAAATGATGCAAAGATGGCTTGGATCGTAAACCTGGTACCAATGCACTTGTTCGAGGGCCTCTAAATTACAGCGTGGCTGGAGATGACCAAAAACGAGTGATGGAGTCTACTTCTGAATCTGTGCCAAACTGATTTAAAATAACACCTACAATGTTGGAGGGAAGCGATGCTGGTATTAAAATCAGAGTGGTGAAAGAGGTTCGCAAACGTGGAAGAAGTAAGTTCTTTATTAGTGTATTAAAAATAGGCTAGGGGTACAGCAGACTTTTTCTTGAAATGAGGATCTATTTTGAAAATAAAACCTCAGATTTGGAATGATTTTTGATTACTCGTGTACAAGTAGTGGAAGAACAAGAAAGTAAGTACATGTATTCACAGTCCAACTTTATATCCTCACCGTCCTTACTGCAGCACTCTTAAGCAGGCTTAGTCACAGCACCATTCGTGTTTTCATAGTTGGTTCAGAGAAGAAAACACAGAAACCAATGAAAAAATACTGTTGTTTCACATCTAAGGTGTCCGGTTCATTCTTTTGCGCTACTTTTTTTTTTTTTGTTAAACTTTATACGAGACAATCGTGCTCATGCTCCACATAGATCGGTCATCTTGTAAAGAGTAGTTATCTTAAACCTCTGCTTTCAAAAATGACAGCTCTAGGTTGAAACATGGCTCGGTATCCCTTTGTTTCTATTAACTGCTGATCATGGCAGCGTGTTCGTGGAGATGCAAGGCTTCTCTGCTGATTAAACCTAGTCTGCATTTTCCAAGGGCAGGTGTTTCTAGATACTGCTCTTTTAAGAGAACAAAATTCAGCGTTACATTTGAATATCAGCTAATCGATATCACTTCAAATTATTGGTATGCTGGCTTTTTTTTCTTACGTGCATTACTGTATGCAGAAATGGGAAACTCTAGGCTTTGTTGTTTTTCCTTTGGCTGTTGAGATTTACTGAAAATGCATTTACAAGATCTGTTTCTAATACCTGTTTGGATCTCTTCTTTAAGATCGTGAAAAAAATCTTCTCTCTTCTTGAGGAGGTACGTACAAGGACGGATGGAAACTCAGAAGTATTTCATTGAATTTGCTATAAGGGAAGGAGCAAGGTTTGTATAGATACGAATGATTCGGAGTTAAACGCTAACGTTGTTCATGATAGCAAATCTCAGTCTTTTCCAAAACAAGTGTTTTGTTTTGACATACTTAAATTATTACAGTTTCAGCGGTCAAACTGCCGTTGTATTTTCTGAAGTAAATGGTCGTTACCTAGAGCTGAAGTGTGAAATAGAAAGATACGGGTGGTTATGGAAGAAAGACCCAGAATTTGCGTGGGTTGGGGAAAGATGGCTGTATCAAATTAAATTTGCCATTCTGATGTCAGAAATGAGGGAAGCTCTTCCATGCTGGAAACAGAGAGCCTCTGCTAATACTGTTTGTCGTGGCCAAATAATACTGAGTTATTTAACTGCTGTTTTTGGAAGAAGAAATGAAATTACTTCCCTAGGTTTAAAAATCGTGTCTTAATACAGCACTTAGAGAGAACGCTAGAGGAGCTAGAGTTCAACAGCCTACCCAACAGAGTTAATCAGGTGAACGGTAGATAATAGTGTACCAGCCAGAGGAATACGGACCGGGAATGAGTTTGCTGTGCCGCAGAAGAGTGGAAGAGGACGTAGCTGTTGCCCTCGCCATCCTGGCGGTCAAGTGATCTTACTGTCAGAGTCCGAGAAGAAGCAGCAGAGCTTTAACTTTACGAACCTCTATCGGCAGAAGCTGGGCTGTAACCTTAAGGACGTGCTATGAAAGGTGTGGCTTTTTTCCTGTGGAGGGTGCTCTTTGCTCAACAGGCTGAAAAAAATAACCATTGCTGCCCCTCCTGCAGGTGGTGAGAATTTACTCACTTGAATACTGTCATTAGCCGTTTTACGTGCAATAGGCAGTGGATCGCACTAAAATGGGGCACTGTCAAATGCACACAGTGTCTGCATTGTGGAGGGATCCCATCTGTTTTGTTCCGGTCCCCCCCCGTCCCCCGTCCCCCCCCCCCCCCCAATAAAAAAACAAACAAACAAACAAAACTCCCAGAAACACCTGCACTGGTAATATTGCATGTTGCCAGCACAGAGACGAGGGCCTTGTTCCCGAGAACTGCTAGCCATGCCTTTAAACTTGAGATTCAGCATAGATCGAGAGTAAAGAAACTGCTGTTGTGTTAATGAAAGCTAAAGACAGCCCTGTGACTGTTACCACTTGGTGGTTACTAAACAATCTACCTCAGACTCTCTTCTGTTTTTATCTGCAGACATTATGAAAGCGCACCTGAGGCTTCCCAGGTCCCTGACTTCAGTTCTCTTTCATCCCGTGAGGAGGACGGAGATTCTTCAGGTGGCCTTGCCTTGGCACACGCTGTGCTTTGGAAGCACTAAAAAGAAATGCTTTTAAAAGTGTGCATTTATTTTAATGTTCATACAAAAGAGATTGGTTTTGAACAGTGTTGTTACCGGATCACTAATTTGATATTTTAACTGTATACATTTTTTTGAACATAGGTGGGTGTGTGTGTGTGTGTATATGTGTGTATATATATATATATATATATATATAAAAAAATAAACCGTTTTATTAATTCTCGTTAAGTGCTGATCTGAGGAGTCTGTAATGGGCAGCGCTGAATTCCTCAAATTGTCTGTCACCAACAGACCGCTAATATTTTTTGTGAAACCAGTCTGCATATCCTGAAACCCCACTTCTGGTAATAGCTGCGGAATGTGTTTGTTACTTACCTCCCGGTAGCACGTACCCTGGAGCACCTGCCTCATCAGTCAGCTCAGCCTGTACAGGGTGTACATTTTTGCTCCAAGGCTAAAGTGTTAAAGACACCAAGTTCCAGCTTACCAAATCCTTGGTTACCCGAGTTAGTATCCTCCCTTCCGTTCCTCTTACTCTTTTGTTCAAAGGTAATGTTGTGAATCACAGAAAATGCAACGAAGACTGGAGCACCTGCACGTAATTAATATTTTCCTTTTAAATGGTAATATGCCAGTAGTAAGTGGCTCTTCAGATAATTTTATTTTCGGTTGTTCTCATTTAGAAACAGTCTCCTGCTCCTTTAACAGCTTTCTTTTAAAAGACAGGTTGAAGTTGTGCTGGCGTTAAGAAGCTCTTCACAAGGTATTGGGGCTGTCCTGAGGATTCCACTTGACCAGCCAGCAGAAGAGGCAGGGAAACATACTTACATTGATGGCCTGAACTTCTCTTCCTATTACTCTTTTTAGTACTAGCCAGCGTGTGTGAGACATCTTTTCCTTCTCCTGTGAAGCAGTGGGCTGGTCTTTCTGGAAGAGGTTGTTTGAGCATTGGAATTACACCAGTGAGATTCAAGAAGGAAATAAAATCCAAAAGCAGCAGCGTATCTTTATTACTACGTTAAGTGAGAAAGTGACACGTGGAACGAACTCGTTATAAACAATTCTGAACTCTTTTCTTAGCGGGAACGTACTTACCTGTACCGTTGAACGTACTTGAAAAAAAAAACAAACAAACCACAGGAGTACCTTGGAATACATAGGGCGATTCATCCCTTCAGGA
Source organism: Aythya marila (assembly GCF_965140915.1). NCBI lineage: Eukaryota > Metazoa > Chordata > Aves > Anseriformes > Anatidae > Aythya > Aythya marila. Next base: position 156,991,164 of record NC_139043.1, read on the forward strand.
TCATTACACGGCAGCTGTATGTCACCACAATACACCTCTTTTGCTTAATGGTGGACTTCTAAGAGGGAATTTACTTGGGTCAGGTATACTGTGTGTATGTGGTTTTATGCACGTAGAACTGCCTGTACTACACTATCTTTTAAATAGGTGGTGGTAAGAGGAGACAGCTTTCTTCTAGTAGATTCTTCCTTAAGTTTCTTTAGTGATTCCGGGGGCGCTCACTTGACCGTGATGTGCCTGACCTGGTTAGCATCTGAACCTCCTCCTCTGATGTGGTACAGCTGTCTGCTAAATTAGTTACAGAAAGACGGTGACTTTAACTCAGCCAGTTCTCTCTTACCTCGCTATTGTTTTATCTGGATAATTTGAATTTGGATTAGAGCAGCGGAGGGAAAAGATGCCTTACACTGAAACGGACGCGAGTCTGTGAGAAGAAAGCCAGGCGTCCTTGGAGACTGTGCCAATGAAAAGGGGAAGAAAAATGAGTGGAATAAATCTGAGTGCACATAGTCCTGCATCCCGAAGGGAGCACAGAAGGAAGGTTGCTTGCTTAGAAGAGCAGTGGATGCTTCGTGCCCGCCTTAAAGAGAATATTAACAGAGAGAATTCTTTGTAAGACAAGCTGCCCCGCGGGGTGTGGGTAGCAAATACGTTGGAAAAAATACAGCCACAAGCTCCGAATGGCACAGTAGGCGAGCTGTGATCCGCCCGACAAGGCCTCCCGCGGGCGCCCTCTGCCGCCACCTGCTGGTGGAAAACGAGTACTGCAGGCGGCCGAGGGGCGCGCATGCGCGGTGGCACCGGCGGGCGCCCTCTGCCGCCACCTGCTGCTGTTATTCGGGTACTGCAGGCGGCCGAGGGGCGCGCATAGCGCGGTGACTCCCGCGGGCGCCCTCTGCCGCCACCTGCTGGTGGAAAACGAGAACTGCAGGCGTCCGGGGGGCGCGCATGCGCGGTGGGGTCCGGTGGCGCCCTCTGCCGCCACCTGCTGGTGGGAAACGAGTACTGCAGGCGGCCGAGGGGCGCGCATGTGCGGTGGCGCCGGCGGGCGCCCTCTGCCGCCACCTGCTGGTGTTATTCGGGTACTGCAGGCGGCCGAGGGGCGCGCATGCGCGGTGACGCCCGCGGGCGCCCTCTGCCGCCACCTGCTGGTATTAATCGGGTATTGCAGGCGGCCGGGGGGCGTGCATGCGCGGTGGGGCCCGGGGGCGCCCTCTGCCGCCACCTGCTGGTGGAGAACGAGTACTGCAGGCGGCCGAGGGGGGCGCATGCGCGGTGGGGCCCGGGGGCGCCCTCTGCCGCCTCCTGCTGGTGGAAAACGAGTACTGCAGGCGGCCGAGGGGCGCGCATGCGCGGTGGGGCCCGGGGGCGCCCTCTGCCGCCACCTGCTGGTGGAAAACGAGTACTGCAGGCGGCCGTGGGGCCGTGCATGCGTGTTGCTTATTACGTCGTTGGTTTTTTTGATGTGTAATTTCCTACGCTCCTAGATTTTTCTTCATATGTAAATCACACAGAATCACAGATCTTCTAGGTTGGAAGAGACCTCAAGATCATTGAGTCCAACCTCTGACCTAACACTAACGTTTGAGCTAATTCCCGTGGAAAATATTTCATTTACTTTCTTGGTTGTATTGTCCTTTCTATGTTCAAAGCTGAGGCATAAATACGGTAAATTTTGCTTCTAGAAACACCCCAGTTCTTTTGTCTGCACTCTGCATGCTGTAAACTAGGCATAGGCACAAAAAAAACAAATAAATAAATAAATAAAAGAACACAGCTGCTGCTGCTCCTGCTCTCTTTCTTGTGGTTTGCCCCCTCCTCTTTCCCAGGTGATTGGGTTTGGGTGCTGGGCGGGGCCAAATGGTATAGGAGCCCCAGGCACGGCATCAGAGAGCTCCTTCTGCCTGGGCTGCTCTTTGGGGTCAGTGCTTTGTTGATGCTTCTGTTAGCTACATGCAGGGTTCTTTTGGTGGGTCAGGGTCTGGTACGATCTTTTAGAGGAAACCGATCTAGTAGTATGTGCATTTATTGCTTGAAGCTCTTTGGAGGTGATTAATTGTTATAGCACGTTTATGGATAGGATGTCAATGTTATTTTGTGCGTTTGCTTTGTTGTTCTAGGTCCCTCGTGATTTTTGCAGGGTTACAGGGCAGATGCCACCAGATCTACCCCTTTTGTTGTTTTTGTTTTGTTTGATTTTTTTTTTTTTTTTCTTGATTTTTCTTTTCCTTTTTTGGAAGGGGGTTTGGGATTTGAGCATCTCAATTTTGCGGGTTTGGGATTTGAGCGTCTTAATTTATTGGGTTAGGGGTTTTAGGCATAGGACTTCAGGGGTTTAGTGTGGTAAATAGTTTGGGTTAGGTCCGTAGGGGTTTCGAGGATGTTTAGGGATAGGGCTTGAGGCTTTTTTGTGTAAGGGCGGGAAGGGCTAGGGTTACAGTGAGTGCTGTTAAATGTACTTCTCGAAAACTCGGCCTCTGATTGGCCGTGCTGGCTGTCCAGGGAATTCTGGTAGGTGTAGTTTTCCGGCACCAGGCTTCCGGTAGGCCGTGTTGACTGCCCGGAGCATGCCGGGAGATGTAGTTCTGGGACTCCGAACTTCCGGGAGGCCATGTTGGGTGCCCGGAGCATGCCGGGCAATGTAGTTCTGGGACTCCGGACCTCCGGGAGGCCATGTTGAGCGCCCAGAGCATGCCTGGAAATGAAGTTCTCGGGAACCAGGGTTGGGCTTAGGGACTAGGGCTGGGGCTAGGGTTAGAGTTTAGGGTGAGGGTTGGGGTTAGGGTTAGGGCTAGTGAATGCTGGTTCTCTGTGTTTGCAGATGACGGTGAGCGTGTTTAAACTAATTCCAGTTGAAGAAGTTTCAGTTACTTGCTTGGTGCCGTTATCAGTTCAACATTAAAAGCTGCAGCAAAAGCAAAAGGGGATTTTTGCTTCTAGAAACGCCACAGGTCTCTTGTCTGCTCTCTGAATGTTTTTGAGATAAAACAGATTTTAAAAAACAAAGGAAAAAAAACAAAACAAAACAAAACAAAACACAGCTGCTCCTTTTGCTCTCTTCCTACTTTCATGTGCTTTGCCCCTCCCCTTTCCCAGGTGATTGGGTTTGGGTGCTGGGCGGGGCTAAATGCTATATGAGCCCCAGGCATGCCATCAGAGAGCTCCTTCTGCCTGGGCTGCTCTTTTGGGGGCAGTGCTTTGTTTTTCCTTCTGTCCGTTGCAGGGTTGTTTAGGCAGGCTGGAGTCTATGGATTTCTGGATTTTAAGTGCTTGGAATTCACTTAGTAGAGGGATGTTTAGTAGGGGCTGCTGGCTCAGTTTGGGGCGCGGTTGTCACTGCAGTTATTTTCCTACAGCCAATAGAGTAAAATTCCAGTTTGCCTTTTAGAGGTGCTATAAGTGGGTAAAGAGAACAGATGGAAGCGTGTGCCACGTGGGGTAGGCAAGCGGCTGAGGTACAGGAGGGGATGAGAGCATGTGATTTTTTTTCTGGGGATGAAATGGACTCAATTTTGTTGGTGTATAATCTGTTCTGCTCCTAGATTTTTCTTTCAATGTGAAGAAAAGTTTGAGCTAATTCCAGGTAAGAAAGTTCCAGTTACTTGCTGGGTCGTATTGTCCTTTTAATATTCAAAGCTACAGCAAAAGCGTGGGGATTGTTGCTTCTAGAAACACCCCAGTTTTCTTGTCTGCACTCTGCATGCCGTTGAGCTAAAGCAGACTAAAAAATAAATAAATACAGGAAACACACACACAAAAAACAACAATAACAAAAACAACAACAACAAAAAAACCACACCATTGGGTGATGTGTTGTGAACGCAACGATCATTTAATCCCTTTGTTTTCCCAGGTGGTGTGGATGATACTGGTTGCAGTGTTGGAGCTTGGATTTGGAGAGGAACAGGTGAGCATAGTTGTATGTTGCATCAGCAGTAGTCAGCGTTGTGGAGAAGGTGGGCATCATGACCGGCATGCTAGTGAATGCTGGTACTCTGTTTTTGCAGCTGATGATGAGCCTGGCAATTGACTAAGATGACGACCAGTGCCTGTGTATTTCTTGAGGCGGAGGGAATTTACCATGCAGCAACCTGAGAGCTAAGTTGGGGGGCACCTGGTATTTGCATGTCTGGGGTGGCTAATGGGAGCTGGGAGCCAGAGCAGCGTGGAGCCAGCTGGCTGAAAATACTTGGTGCCGCTGCGAGGGTGGTTCAGGCTGGGTCACGTTCAGGCTGCTTGTGGCTGGGTCACCAGGCTAATAGAAGCAGCGGGATTATTTTGTAGCGTGAGTGCGTGCGCCAGGCAGGACAGTTTCCTTCTGTTCGTCTGTCCTGTAGTGTTGCTTCTGCAATGTCTGTTCTGTGCTTCTCGGGTCTTGATATCCTTCTCGCTTTTTACACTGGACTGACCAGACAGGTGACTTGGTAGCGGTGCTGAAGGGCCTCAGTGCTTGTTTTGTCATCGTGGCTCTGATCCGAGCACTTCTTGTCTTGCAGTCGCTGCTTGAAGTGCAGTTCTGTTTCAGGTCTCGTGCATCATATTCGGTTTGAGATCGCATCTGTTTCCATCCTCGCTCTTGTGGAAGTCATCTGGGCCGCATCAGGAGCTCTTGCTTGGGAATTGATTTCCTAAGCGTCGTCTTATGTGATTAAGGAGGTATTGGGGAGGCAAGGACAGTCCCCAGACAAGGACTGTATATCTCGAAACAAGACACCGGAACTCACGATAAGGAAGCGGCAGACGGACAGAGAAACAAATGTAAGGACTATAAATCTCAAAACTGGACGTTGGAATTCATTATAAAGACACAACAAAGGGAAGAATTAGCAACAGCCAGCTCTTGCGATTAAGAAACATGCCAACTCAGCGGATTCCTGACCAAAGGTGAAAAGTACAATGTGAGGAAGACTCGGGGTCTTCCTCCCAAAGACCCCTGCCCATGTCCCAAAGGCCCCTGCCCACAGTTCTTGGGAGGCTCTACGCAGGCGCAAGGTGCCAAAAGGCTAATTAGCATGAGAAGCGAGGGAAGGCGGGGGTAGGCAATGAATATGTATAGGCGCCGGTAGAATATTGATAGATTGATTGTATAAATTCAAGACTGCTTTCTGCTTTGGGTATGCACGATAGGTGGAGAGATCCCCCCGTGCATCCAGCGCTGCAATAAAGAATATACCGCTTAAAGGAATTTCGGCTTCAATCTTTGAATCATATGGGGTTTTCAGTCCCCATCCTTCTGGTCTCTTGTCTTGAAGGAAGGCTTTTTAGGCCTCCATCACCCCAGTTCTGGCAGTGTCTTCCAGTCGCGTGTCGTGACATTTGAGTCTCTCCTTGGGTCTGGTGCAGAGCACCTGTTGTGACTTGCTGTTGCCATAGGGCTTCCCTCCGGGGGTCACTTTTTCTTGCGCCTTGTGTTGTGTGTTTTGTTTGTAGTGTTTGTGGCGTGGCTGTGTGTGTATGTGTTTGGTCTGGAGCTGTCCTGCCTGGCAGTTAGTGATGACAGCTAACGTGGCAGTGCATGGGTGGGCTAATACATTGTCCGGACTGTGTTGGCGAAGACATCTGGTCTGCCTCTGCGCACGTACTGAAGGGCAGCGGGCACAGTCATCTCTGTGGTGTTTGTCAGATGTGTGTGTGGGGGGGAAGAGTTGAGCTGCTTGTGAGCAGCTGCTCGCATAGTGCTTGAACGGTGTGCTTGAGGAGGAGGTCTGTGGAATCTTGAAAGCTTACAGATAAGGGGTTTTTGAAACTTTTATTTTTATTTCTCTCCTGTCCCCAGTAGAGTGTAAACCTCTGGAGGAACCTGTCACAGGAAAGAGCTCCTTCCGGAACTGTTCAGCGCTCCGTAGGCAGCTCGGTGACTGGCTTGGTCTACTTCTGAGGTGTGCTGAGGTATGGGGGCTGCTGTTTTGAAATGATAATATTGTAAACGGGGTCCCTTTGTGTTGTTGAGGGATGGGTGCTAATGCTGGCAGCTGAATGATTATCTTGTGACCGTTTTCATTTGTTAAAGCTGAAACACAGTGTACAACGCGGGACTTGACCGGAGCTGCTTTTGGCAAGGTGAGCGATGAACAGATGTAGCAGGTACTTTAGGGGTGCAGTTGTCACTGCAGTTACTTAACTGCACAAAGTACAGTAAAAATCCTGTTTATATTTCAGGGGTGTTGTAGCTGGCCTAAGAGAGCAGATGGAAGCACCTGCCTCGAGGGCAGGTGAGGGAGCAGAGGTTAGGGAGCAGATGAGAGTAACTGTCCCAGCTGTGCTGTGGCTTTGGATGCTGCTTCAGCCTATGCTTTTCTTTTTGTTTCACAGGTGTGTCGCACAGGCTCAGAGGGGCCAAGCTGCACTCTGAAGAGCAGCACGGGAAGGGCGGGCTGTTTGTGAGCTGGATTGGAGCAGAACTGCCAAGTAGCACGAGGTGACTGCGAAGGGTCTTGCTTTGCAGGTGCCATGGCAGGCTCTCCACAGAAGCGGTTGAGGATTTGAGAAGAGGTTGCAGATCATCGAGGAGCGACACGTGCAGGGACGGCTTGAAAACGGTATGGCTGCTTTCTCTTCTGTTTATCAGGTGTCCCAGGCGACGTGGGCTGTGATGTTAGCCTTTAGGATCGGAACAAAGCAGGTGCTGATGGCGGTCTTCTTCGGTAGGCAAAGAGGTGCCCGAAGCCCCCTCCTGTGCAGCCTGAGCACGCCTCGCTGAGGATGAAGCTTGCTTTCCAGCAGTTCTGGAAACTGTGTTGAGGCTGAAATGCTGCGTCTGTGTTCGGGTTGGGGTTGCACCTTGGTGAGTGTAGGGATGGGTTTTAAGTGGGTGCAGCGGAGGGCCCGGCCCCAGTGTCCTGTAGTGTGTTTTGACCCATCAGCATAGCCTTTTGGTTCTCAGATAGCCTGCTGAAGTAAGTGATTTTTGCTGCGAGTGGAACGGAATTGATTTTGTTGGCGTATAATCTGTTCTGCTCCTAGATTTTTCTTTCTGCGTAAATAAAAGTTTGAGCTAATTCGAGCTGAAAAAGCTTCAGTTACTTGCTTGGTTGTGTTGTCCTTTCAATATTCAAAGCTGCAGCGAAAGCATGGGGATTGTTGCTTCTAGAAACACCCCAGTTCTCCTGTCTGCCCTCTGCATGCTGTTGAGCTAAGCCTTATAAATAAGTAAATAAACCACAGCTGCTGCTCCTCCTCTTTCTACTTTCATGTGCTTTGCCCCTCCCCTTTCCCAGGTGATTGGGTTTGGGTGCTGGGTGGGACCAAAAGGTATATGAGCCCCAAGTATGCCGTCAGAGAGCTCCTTCTGCCTGGGCTGCTCTTTGGGGGTAAGTGCTTTGTTTTTCCTTCAGTCAGTTGCCGGGTTCTCTAGGCAGGCTGGAGTCTATGGATTTCTGGAATTCTAAGGGCTTGGAATTCACTTCATAGAGGGATATGTAGCAGAGGTTGCTGGCTCACTTTTTTTTTGGGATGGTGGGATGATACGCTCCTGTGTTTGATCTGTATTTTAATCTCTAGATGAATCAACCCACTTGTGTAACTCTCCAGAGGACTAAAACCAGCTTGATGACATGCTACAAGAGGCTTGACCGTGTTGGTGCAGTATTACCAAGAGACTGAGCAGGGTCACCTTTTTCATCTGCAAAGGGTATGTCTGCCATTACCCCTGCCGGGGCTGCTATGCATTCATGGCCTTGTGGCATTTGTGGACTTCAGTTTGTTTGTTTGTTTGTTTGTTTGTTTGTTTTATTTGTCTGGCTCTGGTCTCTGTGTTTGAGTCCTCTGCATGTGCCGCACTGTTTGCGTATCCATTGTGGATGTGACCTTCTCTCTTTGTTTCTTGTAGCTCAGGGCGTAGGCACGGAAGCTTGAACGAAGCATGAGGGTGAGTGGACAGCAGTGGGGGCCCCGAGTTGCTCGGTGGACTGTGTGAGTCTGCTTCAGCTGTCGGGCCGGCTTTGCAAGTGCCTTGCGACAGCAGAGTACGTCTCCTGCCACGTTTCTGACACGTGCCAGACGTCAGCGGTTCCAGGGTTCCAGTTCCTGAAATGCTGGAGATGCTCGGAGCACGAGAGGGGCTGGGGGAGAGGGGACAGGGGAGAGGGGGGCGGCTGCGGCGGCGGGGGGGGGCAGAGAGGGCAGCAGGAGGAGGTGCCGTTGCGTGCGCGTGGCCGACGCCCCTCTGGATTGGCTGGACTGCTCCGTCCCGAGGCATGCTGGGAGCTGTAGTTCTGCGCTGCCGGGCGGCCACGTGGGCTCCGGGCTGCGCGGCCGGGCCGGGGCCGGGCCGGGGCCGGGCCGTGCGCGCCGGGAGGCGCAGGTTGCCGCTGGCGGCGAGCGCGGTTGCCGGCGGTGAGGCGAGCGAGAGCCTCCGGGGGTGCCTCCTCGGAGCGTCGGGCCGGGAGGGGCGGGGGGTGTTGAGGCCGGGCGCGGGTCCTCGCTGCGCTTGATCGTTGGGCTGCGCCGCGCCGCGCCTCGGAGGCTTTCCTCTCCCTGCGTCCTGACAGCCGGCTCTCTCCTTGTGCTGCGGTTCACCGGGGCAGAAGCAGCTCCCCGCCGCTAGGACCCCTGCGGGGTTTGTTGCCGAGCGAAGGTGGCGCACCGGGTAAAGCGAGGAAAGCCGCAGCTGGCGTGCTGCGGTCGCAGGGTTCTCAGGAGAGAGAGCAGCCCGTCCGTCCCGACTGCCCAGGTAAGTCGCAGCGACCTCGGGGTGGAATCAAGGCGTGCTCGTAAGCTTCCTGCAGTCCCGGCTCCAAGGCTTCATTGAATTTGCGGAAGCGCGAGCTGCTCGGCGCTGGGAAGCGCAAAGGGAAGGAAGGCACGTAGTGCCTGCCGAGTCGTAGTAGCCTCTTAGACCTAGAATGAACTGGCCTGTCAGGCTCTGTCTGTTGCTCAGTCTTTGGTACGAGAGGCTAAACTTTGTCCCGCCTCAGCTTTCGGAGTTGTCCTAGGAATAGACCGGTGCTTGCGGGGCTTTCCGGGACGCTGGTTGCGGTCAGTGAGGACAGACGTGAGAGGCAATCTGTCTGTCTGTCTGTCTGTCTGTCTATTGGTTATGTCCCAAGAGTTTTGCTTGAACTGTGTGCAATAAAGGAGGCCTTGGGCCTGTACTGAGCAGCGAGAGAGAGCAAAACTCTGCGTAAGCACTGGCCGTGGCAACGTTGCTTGGGAGTTGAGCGGCTGGGGGTCTTTCCAGAGGTGGGGGGTCTTCCCAGCGGAACTCGGTACGCAGGCAGAAACGTGACCTTCGAGGTCTTTGTTTGTCTTGCGCTGCAGCTGTGGTATTTGACCCATAACTGTATGGAGTTGCTGAATTCTAGAGGGGATGATGATAGAGACGTCCCTGGTTCAGCCTTTTTTTGCCGCAGTCCTTGCAGAAGTTGTGGAAAAATGAGTAGTATCCTTCTCTTTAAGTTCACCTTTTAAAGAGTTCTTCCTGCAGACTCCTGTCTCCGTGGTTTAGGTACGTGATTTGTGTGAAACAGAGCCAGGCTTTCCTGTTAACGAGTGCCCTGATTGAAATTCCCTGTTGTTGGAGAACAAGAACCATCAGTGGTGCTTGGCAGTTTAAAACCTCTTGGCTTACGCAAAGGCTAACTTGCCAAAGCGAATGGGAAGTAGCCTAAAGTTCAGTAAATGCGCTGAATAGAAAAGGCCGTCTTCTTGACGGGAAAAGAGCTTTGCAGAACGTGAGCTTTGTTTCCCGTAGGGCTCCCTGCTTGCCCACCTGTTCAGCGATTACTGCAGGCTTTGACTGGTCCCCTCAGGCCCAATATCGCACACGTGCTGTGCTGCAGACGGTGCCTTAGCTTCCTTGCCGTCTCGTGCTGCGTTACTTGTACCTGCAGAAAACTTACTTCAGTGTCACAGAAACCCCGTGGGAAGCGTTCCCGACTCACGCCGGTAGGACCATCCCGTCGCGGCTGGTAAAATCCAGGAGCAGGACGATGCTTGGAAGAACGTCACCTATGGAGGAGAAGACAACAGTCTCCTTCCTCTTAGGCAACAGGTTTCCAAGACTGGTTTCCCCACCCCCCTGTGCGTTTTGAAGGAGGCAGTCCCTAAGCTGATGCAATCCAACTATCCAACTGCATCTAAGATGCTGGTTGTTACTTCCATAAGCTATAAAGGAACTTAATGTGCTCTGTGTTTTTAGGTCGAGGCTTGTGTGCGTGAGTTTGGCTTGTCGCGATGGCCGGTGTAGATGATCGCTCACGTGCCCCAAAGCTCCTTGTGCTGATGCTGGATCTGCCCCACGGTAAAGGACCGCATGCTGTGTGTTCAGCTTTTCTTCCTTACCGTGTCGTCCGTATGTATGTATGTATTTACTTCTCTGAAGGAAAGGGTGGATTTTTCGTGGGTCCCTCTGTGCGCGTCTCGAACCAGGCTGCAGTAAATACGCGTAAGCGAGTAGGCTGCTGCAGCGCGTCCTGGACAGTATCAGGGTGCTACTCTGCTAGCAGTGGAGAGCTGGGTGAAGGTGCCCAGGGTAAGGGCTTGTTCTGCCTCAAGTTGAACAGAAAGTTTCAGGAGTTGAGCATCCCAGGGGATGTTTGTAGGACTGCTGTTAGACGATAAAGGTTCGGATGGCTGTCGACGAAGGGGATTTTGTTGGTTCTTTTTCGATAGCTGTTCCTGCCAAAGATCGCGTCGGTCACAAAAGGTAGTAGTAACCTTGCGGTTTCTATGTTCTGTAGCGTTTGTACTAAAATACACTGGCAGATGAATAAATGAGCAGGTACAAATACACGTGACTCTATAGCTGAGACTAAATAACGTGCAGTTTCTTCTGTGTTTTATCTTTCAAAGCACGTTGTTGCTGAGCGCCTGAGCTTTTTGCTCGCCTTACCGAGGAAAGGAATGGCAGTGCTTCTTCCCCCCTCATCTCTCTTTTTTTTTTTTTTTTTTTCCCCCCTCTCCTCTTCTTCCTCGATGACAGGGTACTCGAAATGTTTTCCTCGGATGTCCACGTGAAAAACGAAATAAATAAATAAATGCTGATGGTGAAGACACTGACAGAATTGGGTGACATTTTCAAGGTAGAGGAGGGGCGAAGAATGTGGAAATTCCTGGTACATTAGTGGTGCTCTGTTAACAAAACTGACGTATACGCCACTTGCTGTTCCTAGTTTTTTGGTTTGGTTTTCCTTTCAGTAGTCTCCCCGAAGGCTTTTGCGGACACACGGTGTATCTTTTCTGTTCTTCCAGTATTCGTTTGTCAGGAAAGACGACCATGCAATCCGAGGGCTGTGGACAACCATCTACCAGGTGGTTGTTGCAGCCTCCATCGGTCATGTTATTTGTGCTTTTAGCTCGCCCTCTCCTATATCTTGAGTTGAATTTCTTTTTTTTTTTTTTTTTTTTTTTTTTTTGGCAACGCTATGTTTGCAGTGATAGCATTGCTGCCGAGGTATTTTTGACTAAAAATGATCTTAACTGTAGTAGTGAATTCACAGAGTGTGGCTTTGTGTAACGACTCCCGCGATCACAACTTTTTTTTTTCCTTTGTCACAGATAGGAGGAAAGCTCTTTCCGGAGAGATGGAAAGAAAGTTGTTTCAGAATACGTTCAGAATGTCTGAAGTTGCTTTGGAATTTTTTTTTGTTTTGTTTTTTTTTTTTTTTTTAGTAGTTAACGGTAGTACAGCCCACAGAGCAATTTCTTTGTGCGTGAGAACTCGCGGGTTAACTGAAAGTTACTTGTTTTATTATAAAACTAGGATTTGAAGCCACGGGCATTCAGAAATGCATATGATATGTCTTGTCACAGTCTTCTAGATCAGCTAACCGGAATGAGAACCAATCTTCTGAAAACACGCAGGGATATCGTGGGGCAGGATGAAGGTAAATGGACACAATTATTTATTAATATTCTGGTACAGCTATTTAATTCACCTAAGTAGTGTTTCTGTCCTCGGTGTGGGAGAGGAAGTAGACTTTGCATCGTTTCTTGGGTCAGTCGTCCTTCCCTAGATCCCGAAGGAAAAGAATGAAATTTCTGCCTTCTGTCACGAAACACGTTGTGCGTGCTTGGAATTTGAAAATTAAGTTTCATGGGTGAGCTTTCCTGTGCAACAGGATGCAGTAGATGTTCTTATAGTGATGGTGAAAGGAAAGAGGGGCTTTATTTGCCTTTTGCTTTTCCTTTGTTTTGTAGAGGGAGGAAATAGTGATTTCTAGATCTTAAATGCTAACACTGGAAATGGAAGCATGCGAGGCTTGTGTTTCCTTAGTCTTAAGGTAGACTAAATTTAGATACCTTGTTCTGCTGCAGACTGCCTTCACGGCGTTCCTGTTGCTCAAAGGGGAAATCGTCAGGAGTTTGAAAATGATGCCTTCACCCCTTCGGGAGATTGATCCAGATCAACCAAAAAGGCTTCTTCATACACTTGGCAGTCTGTTCAAACAGGATGAGAAGGTAGGAGAAGTCTTGCTATCTGCTGTATCATTATTTGAAAAGTAACTGAATTGTAACACGGAGGCAAATACTCTGGTAGTGAATTGACGAAGCAATTGTTTTTTACTTATATTTAAAAAAAAAAAAAAGTCTTTTCAGGGTACGATGATAGATGAAGCAGATAAATTTGTTGCTGGGCCTCAGAATAAGATCAAGCGTCCTAGAGAGCCCAATACTCCAGCATCACTAAAGAGAGAAGGCGTAGCACGTCGCCGCTATTGCGACGGCCACAGTCACTGTTGTGACAAACCATGTTGGTGGGAAAGGGCCACCCTGTGCTGCTGGATCTCCGTCACCATATCTGAACCTCAAAGGCATGCCAACAAATAAAAGTATGTTGGAGTTGTTGTAGTACAGGAACTTGTGTGGTCATAAATGGACATAGTGTGCAGGAAAAAAAAAAAAAAAAAAGGTCTCCGTGCTTTCTGTGTTAATTCAAAAGGACACGTAAGTTTTTTAGAGTTAATTGGGACTGAATTTCTTTGGTCGGCTTAGACAAACAGGCTGTTGCTATAGGTAACGAAGTCCTGAATGAGCAATAATTTGGAACTGTTTCTAAAAAGTGCTGAAACCTTTCACCACGATGGTTTGGCGGTAGCAAGGATTTCATTTCAGCTTTTAATTCTCATTTGTGTATTCTATAGTGGGGAAGGGAGAAGTGGGGAAGGAAAGTGTGTAAAAAAAAAAAAAAAAAAAAAATTTTAAATTTCTCACAAATAGTAATTTACCCACCTGTTGCAGCAGAGTCGAAAGAAAAATTTGCTGGAACTGGGGGAAGGAGGGGAAACTTTAGTTTGCTTTAGTCACTGAAATGGGAATACAGCAAATAACTTCACGACAGTCATATGAGACGGTAGCAGCCCAAAAGGAGGTATTCCTGTGGTTGCGTCAAAGGGTGAATAAAACTACTGAAGTGATCTGACAGTGCTGAGTAACTCTCTCCACAGTACTTTCAACAAGAAGGGATGCAGAATAATGTCCTTCTGTGTTTTTTGATCCTGCAGTTATATGCACTACTAAGCTCCTTCTTAATTTTCAGACACTGGTATCAGTACTGTCCAAGATGGTAATGGAGAGAAGAAAGCAGAAAACTGTCAGTTGCTGGAAGAGCAAATTGATGGCTTGTCTGTGCAAATGGCTTCTTCGGTTCCAGCTGTTAAGGGAGAGGATGAAATGTCACCTGGTGACTTAGACTCTCTACATGATGAGTTCAATTGCTTAAATGATGCAAAGATGGCTTGGATCGTAAACCTGGTACCAATGCACTTGTTCGAGGGCCTCTAAATTACAGCGTGGCTGGAGATGACCAAAAACGAGTGATGGAGTCTACTTCTGAATCTGTGCCAAACTGATTTAAAATAACACCTACAATGTTGGAGGGAAGCGATGCTGGTATTAAAATCAGAGTGGTGAAAGAGGTTCGCAAACGTGGAAGAAGTAAGTTCTTTATTAGTGTATTAAAAATAGGCTAGGGGTACAGCAGACTTTTTCTTGAAATGAGGATCTATTTTGAAAATAAAACCTCAGATTTGGAATGATTTTTGATTACTCGTGTACAAGTAGTGGAAGAACAAGAAAGTAAGTACATGTATTCACAGTCCAACTTTATATCCTCACCGTCCTTACTGCAGCACTCTTAAGCAGGCTTAGTCACAGCACCATTCGTGTTTTCATAGTTGGTTCAGAGAAGAAAACACAGAAACCAATGAAAAAATACTGTTGTTTCACATCTAAGGTGTCCGGTTCATTCTTTTGCGCTACTTTTTTTTTTTTTGTTAAACTTTATACGAGACAATCGTGCTCATGCTCCACATAGATCGGTCATCTTGTAAAGAGTAGTTATCTTAAACCTCTGCTTTCAAAAATGACAGCTCTAGGTTGAAACATGGCTCGGTATCCCTTTGTTTCTATTAACTGCTGATCATGGCAGCGTGTTCGTGGAGATGCAAGGCTTCTCTGCTGATTAAACCTAGTCTGCATTTTCCAAGGGCAGGTGTTTCTAGATACTGCTCTTTTAAGAGAACAAAATTCAGCGTTACATTTGAATATCAGCTAATCGATATCACTTCAAATTATTGGTATGCTGGCTTTTTTTTCTTACGTGCATTACTGTATGCAGAAATGGGAAACTCTAGGCTTTGTTGTTTTTCCTTTGGCTGTTGAGATTTACTGAAAATGCATTTACAAGATCTGTTTCTAATACCTGTTTGGATCTCTTCTTTAAGATCGTGAAAAAAATCTTCTCTCTTCTTGAGGAGGTACGTACAAGGACGGATGGAAACTCAGAAGTATTTCATTGAATTTGCTATAAGGGAAGGAGCAAGGTTTGTATAGATACGAATGATTCGGAGTTAAACGCTAACGTTGTTCATGATAGCAAATCTCAGTCTTTTCCAAAACAAGTGTTTTGTTTTGACATACTTAAATTATTACAGTTTCAGCGGTCAAACTGCCGTTGTATTTTCTGAAGTAAATGGTCGTTACCTAGAGCTGAAGTGTGAAATAGAAAGATACGGGTGGTTATGGAAGAAAGACCCAGAATTTGCGTGGGTTGGGGAAAGATGGCTGTATCAAATTAAATTTGCCATTCTGATGTCAGAAATGAGGGAAGCTCTTCCATGCTGGAAACAGAGAGCCTCTGCTAATACTGTTTGTCGTGGCCAAATAATACTGAGTTATTTAACTGCTGTTTTTGGAAGAAGAAATGAAATTACTTCCCTAGGTTTAAAAATCGTGTCTTAATACAGCACTTAGAGAGAACGCTAGAGGAGCTAGAGTTCAACAGCCTACCCAACAGAGTTAATCAGGTGAACGGTAGATAATAGTGTACCAGCCAGAGGAATACGGACCGGGAATGAGTTTGCTGTGCCGCAGAAGAGTGGAAGAGGACGTAGCTGTTGCCCTCGCCATCCTGGCGGTCAAGTGATCTTACTGTCAGAGTCCGAGAAGAAGCAGCAGAGCTTTAACTTTACGAACCTCTATCGGCAGAAGCTGGGCTGTAACCTTAAGGACGTGCTATGAAAGGTGTGGCTTTTTTCCTGTGGAGGGTGCTCTTTGCTCAACAGGCTGAAAAAAATAACCATTGCTGCCCCTCCTGCAGGTGGTGAGAATTTACTCACTTGAATACTGTCATTAGCCGTTTTACGTGCAATAGGCAGTGGATCGCACTAAAATGGGGCACTGTCAAATGCACACAGTGTCTGCATTGTGGAGGGATCCCATCTGTTTTGTTCCGGTCCCCCCCCGTCCCCCGTCCCCCCCCCCCCCCCCCCCCCAATAAAAAAACAAACAAACAAACAAAACTCCCAGAAACACCTGCACTGGTAATATTGCATGTTGCCAGCACAGAGACGAGGGCCTTGTTCCCGAGAACTGCTAGCCATGCCTTTAAACTTGAGATTCAGCATAGATCGAGAGTAAAGAAACTGCTGTTGTGTTAATGAAAGCTAAAGACAGCCCTGTGACTGTTACCACTTGGTGGTTACTAAACAATCTACCTCAGACTCTCTTCTGTTTTTATCTGCAGACATTATGAAAGCGCACCTGAGGCTTCCCAGGTCCCTGACTTCAGTTCTCTTTCATCCCGTGAGGAGGACGGAGATTCTTCAGGTGGCCTTGCCTTGGCACACGCTGTGCTTTGGAAGCACTAAAAAGAAATGCTTTTAAAAGTGTGCATTTATTTTAATGTTCATACAAAAGAGATTGGTTTTGAACAGTGTTGTTACCGGATCACTAATTTGATATTTTAACTGTATACATTTTTTTGAACATAGGTGGGTGTGTGTGTGTGTGTATATGTGTGTGTATATATATATATATATATATATATAAAAAAATAAACCGTTTTATTAATTCTCGTTAAGTGCTGATCTGAGGAGTCTGTAATGGGCAGCGCTGAATTCCTCAAATTGTCTGTCACCAACAGACCGCTAATATTTTTTGTGAAACCAGTCTGCATATCCTGAAACCCCACTTCTGGTAATAGCTGCGGAATGTGTTTGTTACTTACCTCCCGGTAGCACGTACCCTGGAGCACCTGCCTCATCAGTCAGCTCAGCCTGTACAGGGTGTACATTTTTGCTCCAAGGCTAAAGTGTTAAAGACACCAAGTTCCAGCTTACCAAATCCTTGGTTACCCGAGTTAGTATCCTCCCTTCCGTTCCTCTTACTCTTTTGTTCAAAGGTAATGTTGTGAATCACAGAAAATGCAACGAAGACTGGAGCACCTGCACGTAATTAATATTTTCCTTTTAAACGGTAATATGCCAGTAGTAAGTGGCTCTTCAGATAATTTTATTTTCGGTTGTTCTCATTTAGAAACAGTCTCCTGCTCCTTTAACAGCTTTCTTTTAAAAGACAGGTTGAAGTTGTGCTGGCGTTAAGAAGCTCTTCACAAGGTATTGGGGCTGTCCTGAGGATTCCACTTGACCAGCCAGCAGAAGAGGCAGGGAAACATACTTACATTGATGGCCTGAACTTCTCTTCCTATTACTCTTTTTAGTACTAGCCAGCGTGTGTGAGACATCTTTTCCTTCTCCTGTGAAGCAGTGGGCTGGTCTTTCTGGAAGAGGTTGTTTGACCATTGGAATTACACCAGTGAGATTCAAGAAGGAAATAAAATCCAAAAGCAGCAGCGTATCTTTATTACTACGTTAAGTGAGAAAGTGACACGTGGAACGAACTCGTTATAAACAATTCTGAACTCTTTTCTTAGCGGGAACGTACTTACCTGTACCGTTGAACGTACTTGAAAAAAAAAACAAACAAACCACAGGAGTACCTTGGAATACATAGGGCGATTCATCCCTTCAGGATCATTACACGGCAGCTGTATGTCACCACAATACACCTCTTTTGCTTAATGGTGGACTTCTAAGAGGGAATTTACTTGGGTCAGGTATACTGTGTGTATGTGGTTTTATGCACGTAGAACTGCCTGTACTACACTATCTTTTAAATAGGTGGTGGTAAGAGGAGACAGCTTTCTTCTAGTAGATTCTTCCTTAAGTTTCTTTAGTGATTCCGGGGGCGCTCACTTGACCGTGATGTGCCTGACCTGGTTAGCATCTGAACCTCCTCCTCTGATGTGGTACAGCTGTCTGCTAAATTAGTTACAGAAAGACGGTGACTTTAACTCAGCCAGTTCTCTCTTACCTCGCTATTGTTTTATCTGGATAATTTGAATTTGGATTAGAGCAGCGGAGGGAAAAGATGCCTTACACTGAAACGGACGCGAGTCTGTGAGAAGAAAGCCAGGCGTCCTTGGAGACTGTGCCAATGAAAAGGGGAAGAAAAATGAGTGGAATAAATCTGAGTGCACATAGTCCTGCATCCCGAAGGGAGCACAGAAGGAAGGTTGCTTGCTTAGAAGAGCAGTGGATGCTTCGTGCCCGCCTTAAAGAGAATATTAACAGAGAGAATTCTTTGTAAGACAAGCTGCCCCGCGGGGTGTGGGTAGCAAATACGTTGGAAAAAATACAGCCACAAGCTCCGAATGGCACAGTAGGCGAGCTGTGATCCGCCCGACAGGGCCTCCCGCGGGCGCCCTCTGCCGCCACCTGCTGGTGGAAAACGAGTACTGCAGGCGGCCGAGGGGCGCGCATGCGCGGTGGCACCGGCGGGCGCCCTCTGCCGCCACCTGCTGCTGTTATTCGGGTACTGCAGGCGGCCGAGGGGCGCGCATAGCGCGGTGACTCCCGCGGGCGCCCTCTGCCGCCACCTGCTGGTGGAAAACGAGAACTGCAGGCGTCCGGGGGGCGCGCATGCGCGGTGGGGTCCGGTGGCGCCACCTGCTGGTGGTGAAGGGGTACTGCAGGCAGCCGGGGGGCGCGCATGCGCGGTGACGCCCACGTGCGCCCTCTACCGCCACCTGCTGGAGGGAAGCGAGTACTGCAGGCTGCCGGGCGCCACGAATGCCGCCTGACGCCCGTGGGCACCCTCTGCCGCCATCTGCTGGTGGAAAACGAGTACTGCAGGCGTCCGGGGGGCGCGCATGCGCCGTGGGGTCCGGTGGCGCCCTCTGCCGCCACCTGCTGGTGGGAAAGGGGTACTGCAGGCGTCCGGGGGGCGCGCATGCGCCGTGGGGTCCGGTGGCGCCCTCTGCCGCCACCTGCTGGTGGGAAACGAGTACTGCAGGCGGCCGAGGGGCGCGCATGCGCGGTGGCGCCGGCGGGCGCCCTCTGCCGCCACCTGCTGGTGTTATTCGGGTACTGCAGGCGGCCGAGGGGCGCGCATGCGCGGTGACGCCCGCGGGCGCCCTCTGCCGCCACCTGCTGGTTTTAATCGGGTATTGCAGGCGGCCGTGGGGCGTGCATGCGCGGTGGGGCCCGGGGGCGCCCTCTGCCGCCACCTGCTGGTGGAGGACGAGTACTGCAGGCGGCCGAGGGGGGCGCATGCGCGGTGGGGCCCGGGGGCGCCCTCTGCCGCCTCCTGCTGGTGGAAAACGAGTACTGCAGGCGGCCGAGGGGCGCGCATGCGCGGTGGGGCCCGGGGGCGCCCTCTGCCGCCACCTGCTGGTGGAGAACGAGTACTGCAGGCGGCCGTGGGGCCGTGCATGCGTGTTGCTTATTACGTCGTTGGTTTTTTTGATGTGTAATTTCCTACGCTCCTAGATTTTTCTTCATATGTAAATCACACAGAATCACAGATCTTCTAGGTTGGAAGAGACCTCAAGATCATTGAGTCCAACCTCTGACCTAACACTAACGTTTGAGCTAATTCCCGTGGAAAATATTTCATTTACTTTCTTGGTTGTATTGTCCTTTCTATGTTCAAAGCTGAGGCATAAATACGGTAAATTTTGCTTCTAGAAACACCCCAGTTCTTTTGTCTGCACTCTGCATGCTGTAAACTAGGCATAGGCACAAAAAAAACAAATAAATAAATAAATAAAAGAACACAGCTGCTGCTGCTCCTGCTCTCTTTCTTGTGGTTTGCCCCCTCCTCTTTCCCAGGTGATTGGGTTTGGGTGCTGGGCGGGGCCAAATGGTATAGGAGCCCCAGGCACGGCATCAGAGAGCTCCTTCTGCCTGGGCTGCTCTTTGGGGTCAGTGCTTTGTTGATGCTTCTGTTAGCTACATGCAGGGTTCTTTTGGTGGGTCAGGGTCTGGTACGATCTTTTAGAGGAAACCGATCTAGTAGTATGTGCATTTATTGCTTGAAGCTCTTTGGAGGTGATTAATTGTTATAGCACGTTTATGGATAGGATGTCAATGTTATTTTGTGCGTTTGCTTTGTTGTTCTAGGTCCCTCGTGATTTTTGCAGGGTTACAGGGCAGATGCCACCAGATCTACCCCTTTTGTTGTTTTTGTTTTGTTTGATTTTTTTTTTTTTTTCTTGATTTTTCTTTTCCTTTTTTGGAAGGGGGTTTGGGATTTGAGCATCTCAATTTTGCGGGTTTGGGATTTGAGCGTCTTAATTTATTGGGTTAGGGGTTTTAGGCATAGGACTTCAGGGGTTTAGTGTGGTAAATAGTTTGGGTTAGGTCCGTAGGGGTTTCGAGGATGTTTAGGGATAGGGCTTGAGGCTTTTTTGTGTAAGGGCGGGAAGGGCTAGGGTTACAGTGAGTGCTGTTAAATGTACTTCTCGAAAACTCGGCCTCTGATTGGCCGTGCTGGCTGTCCAGGGAATTCTGGTAGGTGTAGTTTTCCGGCACCAGGCTTCCGGTAGGCCGTGTTGACTGCCCGGAGCATGCCGGGAGATGTAGTTCTGGGACTCCGAACTTCCGGGAGGCCATGTTGGGTGCCCGGAGCATGCCGGGCAATGTAGTTCTGGGACTCCGGACCTCCGGGAGGCCATGTTGAGCGCCCAGAGCATGCCTGGAAATGAAGTTCTCGGGAACCAGGGTTGGGCTTAGGGACTAGGGCTGGGGCTAGGGTTAGAGTTTAGGGTGAGGGTTGGGGTTAGGGTTAGGGCTAGTGAATGCTGGTTCTCTGTGTTTGCAGATGACGGTGAGCGTGTTTAAACTAATTCCAGTTGAAGAAGTTTCAGTTACTTGCTTGGTGCCGTTATCAGTTCAACATTAAAAGCTGCAGCAAAAGCAAAAGGGGATTTTTGCTTCTAGAAACACCACAGGTCTCTTGTCTGCTCTCTGAATGTTTTTGAGATAAAACAGATTTTAAAAAACAAAGGAAAAAAAAAAAACAAAACAAAACAAAACAAAACACAGCTGCTCCTTTTGCTCTCTTCCTACTTTCATGTGCTTTGCCCCTCCCCTTTCCCAGGTGATTGGGTTTGGGTGCTGGGCGGGGCTAAATGCTATATGAGCCCCAGGCATGCCATCAGAGAGCTCCTTCTGCCTGGGCTGCTCTTTTGGGGGCAGTGCTTTGTTTTTCCTTCTGTCCGTTGCAGGGTTGTTTAGGCAGGCTGGAGTCTATGGATTTCTGGATTTTAAGTGCTTGGAATTCACTTAGTAGAGGGATGTTTAGTAGGGGCTGCTGGCTCAGTTTGGGGCGCGGTTGTCACTGCAGTTATTTTCCTACAGCCAATAGAGTAAAATTCCAGTTTGCCTTTTAGAGGTGCTATAAGTGGGTAAAGAGAACAGATGGAAGCGTGTGCCACGTGGGGTAGGCAAGCGGCTGAGGTACAGGAGGGGATGAGAGCATGTGATTTTTTTTCTGGGGATGAAATGGACTCAATTTTGTTGGTGTATAATCTGTTCTGCTCCTAGATTTTTCTTTCAATGTGAAGAAAAGTTTGAGCTAATTCCAGGTAAGAAAGTTCCAGTTACTTGCTGGGTCGTATTGTCCTTTTAATATTCAAAGCTACAGCAAAAGCGTGGGGATTGTTGCTTCTAGAAACACCCCAGTTTTCTTGTCTGCACTCTGCATGCCGTTGAGCTAAAGCAGACTAAAAAATAAATAAATACAGGAAACACACACACAAAAAACAACAATAACAAAAACAACAACAACAAAAAAACCACACCATTGGGTGATGTGTTGTGAACGCAACGATCATTTAATCCCTTTGTTTTCCCAGGTGGTGTGGATGATACTGGTTGCAGTGTTGGAGCTTGGATTTGGAGAGGAACAGGTGAGCATAGTTGTATGTTGCATCAGCAGTAGTCAGCGTTGTGGAGAAGGTGGGCATCATGACCGGCATGCTAGTGAATGCTGGTACTCTGTTTTTGCAGCTGATGATGAGCCTGGCAATTGACTAAGATGACGACCAGTGCCTGTGTATTTCTTGAGGCGGAGGGAATTTACCATGCAGCAACCTGAGAGCTAAGTTGGGGGGCACCTGGTATTTGCATGTCTGGGGTGGCTAATGGGAGCTGGGAGCCAGAGCAGCGTGGAGCCAGCTGGCTGAAAATACTTGGTGCCGCTGCGAGGGTGGTTCAGGCTGGGTCACGTTCAGGCTGCTTGTGGCTGGGTCACCAGGCTAATAGAAGCAGCGGGATTATTTTGTAGCGTGAGTGCGTGCGCCAGGCAGGACAGTTTCCTTCTGTTCGTCTGTCCTGTAGTGTTGCTTCTGCAATGTCTGTTCTGTGCTTCTCGGGTCTTGATATCCTTCTCGCTTTTTACACTGGACTGACCAGACAGGTGACTTGGTAGCGGTGCTGAAGGGCCTCAGTGCTTGTTTTGTCATCGTGGCTCTGATCCGAGCACTTCTTGTCTTGCAGTCGCTGCTTGAAGTGCAGTTCTGTTTCAGGTCTCGTGCATCATATTCGGTTTGAGATCGCATCTGTTTCCATCCTCGCTCTTGTGGAAGTCATCTGGGCCGCATCAGGAGCTCTTGCTTGGGAATTGATTTCCTAAGCGTCGTCTTATGTGATTAAGGAGGTATTGGGGAGGCAAGGACAGTCCCCAGACAAGGACTGTATATCTCGAAACAAGACACCGGAACTCACGATAAGGAAGCGGCAGACGGACAGAGAAACAAATGTAAGGACTATAAATCTCAAAACTGGACGTTGGAATTCATTATAAAGACACAACAAAGGGAAGAATTAGCAACAGCCAGCTCTTGCGATTAAGAAACATGCCAACTCAGCGGATTCCTGACCAAAGGTGAAAAGTACAATGTGAGGAAGACTCGGGGTCTTCCTCCCAAAGACCCCTGCCCATGTCCCAAAGGCCCCTGCCCACAGTTCTTGGGAGGCTCTACGCAGGCGCAAGGTGCCAAAAGGCTAATTAGCATGAGAAGCGAGGGAAGGCGGGGGTAGGCAATGAATATGTATAGGCGCCGGTAGAATATTGATAGATTGATTGTATAAATTCAAGACTGCTTTCTGCTTTGGGTATGCACGATAGGTGGAGAGATCCCCCCGTGCATCCAGCGCTGCAATAAAGAATATACCGCTTAAAGGAATTTCGGCTTCAATCTTTGAATCATATGGGGTTTTCAGTCCCCATCCTTCTGGTCTCTTGTCTTGAAGGAAGGCTTTTTAGGCCTCCATCACCCCAGTTCTGGCAGTGTCTTCCAGTCGCGTGTCGTGACATTTGAGTCTCTCCTTGGGTCTGGTGCAGAGCACCTGTTGTGACTTGCTGTTGCCATAGGGCTTCCCTCCGGGGGTCACTTTTTCTTGCGCCTTGTGTTGTGTGTTTTGTTTGTAGTGTTTGTGGCGTGGCTGTGTGTGTATGTGTTTGGTCTGGAGCTGTCCTGCCTGGCAGTTAGTGATGACAGCTAACGTGGCAGTGCATGGGTGGGCTAATACATTGTCCGGACTGTGTTGGCGAAGACATCTGGTCTGCCTCTGCGCACGTACTGAAGGGCAGCGGGCACAGTCATCTCTGTGGTGTTTGTCAGATGTGTGTGTGGGGGGGAAGAGTTGAGCTGCTTGTGAGCAGCTGCTCGCATAGTGCTTGAACGGTGTGCTTGAGGAGGAGGTCTGTGGAATCTTGAAAGCTTACAGATAAGGGGTTTTTGAAACTTTTATTTTTATTTCTCTCCTGTCCCCAGTAGAGTGTAAACCTCTGGAGGAACCTGTCACAGGAAAGAGCTCCTTCCGGAACTGTTCAGCGCTCCGTAGGCAGCTCGGTGACTGGCTTGGTCTACTTCTGAGGTGTGCTGAGGTATGGGGGCTGCTGTTTTGAA
Source organism: Aythya marila (assembly GCF_965140915.1). Classification (NCBI taxonomy): domain Eukaryota; kingdom Metazoa; phylum Chordata; class Aves; order Anseriformes; family Anatidae; genus Aythya; species Aythya marila. The sequence continues at coordinate 157,014,640 of NC_139043.1, forward strand.
ATGATAATATTGTAAACGGGGTCCCTTTGTGTTGTTGAGGGATGGGTGCTAATGCTGGCAGCTGAATGATTATCTTGTGACCGTTTTCATTTGTTAAAGCTGAAACACAGTGTACAACGCGGGACTTGACCGGAGCTGCTTTTGGCAAGGTGAGCGATGAACAGATGTAGCAGGTACTTTAGGGGTGCAGTTGTCACTGCAGTTACTTAACTGCACAAAGTACAGTAAAAATCCTGTTTATATTTCAGGGGTGTTGTAGCTGGCCTAAGAGAGCAGATGGAAGCACCTGCCTCGAGGGCAGGTGAGGGAGCAGAGGTTAGGGAGCAGATGAGAGTAACTGTCCCAGCTGTGCTGTGGCTTTGGATGCTGCTTCAGCCTATGCTTTTCTTTTTGTTTCACAGGTGTGTCGCACAGGCTCAGAGGGGCCAAGCTGCACTCTGAAGAGCAGCACGAGAAGGGCGGGCTGTTTGTGAGCTGGATTGGAGCAGAACTGCCAAGTAGCACGAGGTGACTGCGAAGGGTCTTGCTTTGCAGGTGCCATGGCAGGCTCTCCACAGAAGCGGTTGAGGATTTGAGAAGAGGTTGCAGATCATCGAGGAGCGACACGTGCAGGGACGGCTTGAAAACGGTATGGCTGCTTTCTCTTCTGTTTATCAGGTGTCCCAGGCGACGTGGGCTGTGATGTTAGCCTTTAGGATCGGAACAAAGCAGGTGCTGATGGCGGTCTTCTTCGGTAGGCAAAGAGGTGCCCGAAGCCCCCTCCTGTGCAGCCTGAGCACGCCTCGCTGAGGATGAAGCTTGCTTTCCAGCAGTTCTGGAAACTGTGTTGAGGCTGAAATGCTGCGTCTGTGTTCGGGTTGGGGTTGCACCTTGGTGAGTGTAGGGATGGGTTTTAAGTGGGTGCAGCGGAGGGCCCGGCCCCAGTGTCCTGTAGTGTGTTTTGACCCATCAGCATAGCCTTTTGGTTCTCAGATAGCCTGCTGAAGTAAGTGATTTTTGCTGCGAGTGGAACGGAATTGATTTTGTTGGCGTATAATCTGTTCTGCTCCTAGATTTTTCTTTCTGCGTAAATAAAAGTTTGAGCTAATTCGAGCTGAAAAAGCTTCAGTTACTTGCTTGGTTGTGTTGTCCTTTCAATATTCAAAGCTGCAGCGAAAGCATGGGGATTGTTGCTTCTAGAAACACCCCAGTTCTCCTGTCTGCCCTCTGCATGCTGTTGAGCTAAGCCTTATAAATAAGTAAATAAACCACAGCTGCTGCTCCTCCTCTTTCTACTTTCATGTGCTTTGCCCCTCCCCTTTCCCAGGTGATTGGGTTTGGGTGCTGGGTGGGACCAAAAGGTATATGAGCCCCAAGTATGCCGTCAGAGAGCTCCTTCTGCCTGGGCTGCTCTTTGGGGGTAAGTGCTTTGTTTTTCCTTCAGTCAGTTGCCGGGTTCTCTAGGCAGGCTGGAGTCTATGGATTTCTGGAATTCTAAGGGCTTGGAATTCACTTCATAGAGGGATATGTAGCAGAGGTTGCTGGCTCACTTTTTTTTTGGGATGGTGGGATGATACGCTCCTGTGTTTGATCTGTATTTTAATCTCTAGATGAATCAACCCACTTGTGTAACTCTCCAGAGGACTAAAACCAGCTTGATGACATGCTACAAGAGGCTTGACCGTGTTGGTGCAGTATTACCAAGAGACTGAGCAGGGTCACCTTTTTCATCTGCAAAGGGTATGTCTGCCATTACCCCTGCCGGGGCTGCTATGCATTCATGGCCTTGTGGCATTTGTGGACTTCAGTTTGTTTGTTTGTTTGTTTGTTTGTTTGTTTTATTTGTCTGGCTCTGGTCTCTGTGTTTGAGTCCTCTGCATGTGCCGCACTGTTTGCGTATCCATTGTGGATGTGACCTTCTCTCTTTGTTTCTTGTAGCTCAGGGCGTAGGCACGGAAGCTTGAACGAAGCATGAGGGTGAGTGGACAGCAGTGGGGGCCCCGAGTTGCTCGGTGGACTGTGTGAGTCTGCTTCAGCTGTCGGGCCGGCTTTGCAAGTGCCTTGCGACAGCAGAGTACGTCTCCTGCCACGTTTCTGACACGTGCCAGACGTCAGCGGTTCCAGGGTTCCAGTTCCTGAAATGCTGGAGATGCTCGGAGCACGAGAGGGGCTGGGGGAGAGGGGACAGGGGAGAGGGGGGCGGCTGCGGCGGCGGGGGGGGGCAGAGAGGGCAGCAGGAGGAGGTGCCGTTGCGTGCGCGTGGCCGACGCCCCTCTGGATTGGCTGGACTGCTCCGTCCCGAGGCATGCTGGGAGCTGTAGTTCTGCGCTGCCGGGCGGCCACGTGGGCTCCGGGCTGCGCGGCCGGGCCGGGGCCGGGCCGGGGCCGGGCCGTGCGCGCCGGGAGGCGCAGGTTGCCGCTGGCGGCGAGCGCGGTTGCCGGCGGTGAGGCGAGCGAGAGCCTCCGGGGGTGCCTCCTCGGAGCGTCGGGCCGGGAGGGGCGGGGGGTGTTGAGGCCGGGCGCGGGTCCTCGCTGCGCTTGATCGTTGGGCTGCGCCGCGCCGCGCCTCGGAGGCTTTCCTCTCCCTGCGTCCTGACAGCCGGCTCTCTCCTTGTGCTGCGGTTCACCGGGGCAGAAGCAGCTCCCCGCCGCTAGGACCCCTGCGGGGTTTGTTGCCGAGCGAAGGTGGCGCACCGGGTAAAGCGAGGAAAGCCGCAGCTGGCGTGCTGCGGTCGCAGGGTTCTCAGGAGAGAGAGCAGCCCGTCCGTCCCGACTGCCCAGGTAAGTCGCAGCGACCTCGGGGTGGAATCAAGGCGTGCTCGTAAGCTTCCTGCAGTCCCGGCTCCAAGGCTTCATTGAATTTGCGGAAGCGCGAGCTGCTCGGCGCTGGGAAGCGCAAAGGGAAGGAAGGCACGTAGTGCCTGCCGAGTCGTAGTAGCCTCTTAGACCTAGAATGAACTGGCCTGTCAGGCTCTGTCTGTTGCTCAGTCTTTGGTACGAGAGGCTAAACTTTGTCCCGCCTCAGCTTTCGGAGTTGTCCTAGGAATAGACCGGTGCTTGCGGGGCTTTCCGGGACGCTGGTTGCGGTCAGTGAGGACAGACGTGAGAGGCAATTTCTGTCTGTCTGTCTGTCTGTCTATTGGTTATGTCCCAAGAGTTTTGCTTGAACTGTGTGCAATAAAGGAGGCCTTGGGCCTGTACTGAGCAGCGAGAGAGAGCAAAACTCTGCGTAAGCACTGGCCGTGGCAACGTTGCTTGGGAGTTGAGCGGCTGGGGGTCTTTCCAGAGGTGGGGGGTCTTCCCAGCGGAACTCGGTACGCAGGCAGAAACGTGACCTTCGAGGTCTTTGTTTGTCTTGCGCTGCAGCTGTGGTATTTGACCCATAACTGTATGGAGTTGCTGAATTCTAGAGGGGATGATGATAGAGACGTCCCTGGTTCAGCCTTTTTTTGCCGCAGTCCTTGCAGAAGTTGTGGAAAAATGAGTAGTATCCTTCTCTTTAAGTTCACCTTTTAAAGAGTTCTTCCTGCAGACTCCTGTCTCCGTGGTTTAGGTACGTGATTTGTGTGAAACAGAGCCAGGCTTTCCTGTTAACGAGTGCCCTGATTGAAATTCCCTGTTGTTGGAGAACAAGAACCATCAGTGGTGCTTGGCAGTTTAAAACCTCTTGGCTTACGCAAAGGCTAACTTGCCAAAGCGAATGGGAAGTAGCCTAAAGTTCAGTAAATGCGCTGAATAGAAAAGGCCGTCTTCTTGACGGGAAAAGAGCTTTGCAGAACGTGAGCTTTGTTTCCCGTAGGGCTCCCTGCTTGCCCACCTGTTCAGCGATTACTGCAGGCTTTGACTGGTCCCCTCAGGCCCAATATCGCACACGTGCTGTGCTGCAGACGGTGCCTTAGCTTCCTTGCCGTCTCGTGCTGCGTTACTTGTACCTGCAGAAAACTTACTTCAGTGTCACAGAAACCCCGTGGGAAGCGTTCCCGACTCACGCCGGTAGGACCATCCCGTCGCGGCTGGTAAAATCCAGGAGCAGGACGATGCTTGGAAGAACGTCACCTATGGAGGAGAAGACAACAGTCTCCTTCCTCTTAGGCAACAGGTTTCCAAGACTGGTTTCCCCACCCCCCTGTGCGTTTTGAAGGAGGCAGTCCCTAAGCTGATGCAATCCAACTATCCAACTGCATCTAAGATGCTGGTTGTTACTTCCATAAGCTATAAAGGAACTTAATGTGCTCTGTGTTTTTAGGTCGAGGCTTGTGTGCGTGAGTTTGGCTTGTCGCGATGGCCGGTGTAGATGATCGCTCACGTGCCCCAAAGCTCCTTGTGCTGATGCTGGATCTGCCCCACGGTAAAGGACCGCATGCTGTGTGTTCAGCTTTTCTTCCTTACCGTGTCGTCCGTATGTATGTATGTATTTACTTCTCTGAAGGAAAGGGTGGATTTTTCGTGGGTCCCTCTGTGCGCGTCTCGAACCAGGCTGCAGTAAATACGCGTAAGCGAGTAGGCTGCTGCAGCGCGTCCTGGACAGTATCAGGGTGCTACTCTGCTAGCAGTGGAGAGCTGGGTGAAGGTGCCCAGGGTAAGGGCTTGTTCTGCCTCAAGTTGAACAGAAAGTTTCAGGAGTTGAGCATCCCAGGGGATGTTTGTAGGACTGCTGTTAGACGATAAAGGTTCGGATGGCTGTCGACGAAGGGGATTTTGTTGGTTCTTTTTCGATAGCTGTTCCTGCCAAAGATCGCGTCGGTCACAAAAGGTAGTAGTAACCTTGCGGTTTCTATGTTCTGTAGCGTTTGTACTAAAATACACTGGCAGATGAATAAATGAGCAGGTACAAATACACGTGACTCTATAGCTGAGACTAAATAACGTGCAGTTTCTTCTGTGTTTTATCTTTCAAAGCACGTTGTTGCTGAGCGCCTGAGCTTTTTGCTCGCCTTACCGAGGAAAGGAATGGCAGTGCTTCTTCCCCCCTCATCTCTCTTTTTTTTTTTTTTTTTTTCCCCCCTCTCCTCTTCTTCCTCGATGACAGGGTACTCGAAATGTTTTCCTCGGATGTCCACGTGAAAAACGAAATAAATAAATAAATGCTGATGGTGAAGACACTGACAGAATTGGGTGACATTTTCAAGGTAGAGGAGGGGCGAAGAATGTGGAAATTCCTGGTACATTAGTGGTGCTCTGTTAACAAAACTGACGTATACGCCACTTGCTGTTCCTAGTTTTTTGGTTTGGTTTTCCTTTCAGTAGTCTCCCCGAAGGCTTTTGCGGACACACGGTGTATCTTTTCTGTTCTTCCAGTATTCGTTTGTCAGGAAAGACGACCATGCAATCCGAGGGCTGTGGACAACCATCTACCAGGTGGTTGTTGCAGCCTCCATCGGTCATGTTATTTGTGCTTTTAGCTCGCCCTCTCCTATATCTTGAGTTGAATTTCTTTTTTTTTTTTTTTTTTTTTTTTTTTTGGCAACGCTATGTTTGCAGTGATAGCATTGCTGCCGAGGTATTTTTGACTAAAAATGATCTTAACTGTAGTAGTGAATTCACAGAGTGTGGCTTTGTGTAACGACTCCCGCGATCACAACTTTTTTTTTTCCTTTGTCACAGATAGGAGGAAAGCTCTTTCCGGAGAGATGGAAAGAAAGTTGTTTCAGAATACGTTCAGAATGTCTGAAGTTGCTTTGGAATTTTTTTTTGTTTTGTTTTTTTTTTTTTTTTTAGTAGTTAACGGTAGTACAGCCCACAGAGCAATTTCTTTGTGCGTGAGAACTCGCGGGTTAACTGAAAGTTACTTGTTTTATTATAAAACTAGGATTTGAAGCCACGGGCATTCAGAAATGCATATGATATGTCTTGTCACAGTCTTCTAGATCAGCTAACCGGAATGAGAACCAATCTTCTGAAAACACGCAGGGATATCGTGGGGCAGGATGAAGGTAAATGGACACAATTATTTATTAATATTCTGGTACAGCTATTTAATTCACCTAAGTAGTGTTTCTGTCCTCGGTGTGGGAGAGGAAGTAGACTTTGCATCGTTTCTTGGGTCAGTCGTCCTTCCCTAGATCCCGAAGGAAAAGAATGAAATTTCTGCCTTCTGTCACGAAACACGTTGTGCGTGCTTGGAATTTGAAAATTAAGTTTCATGGGTGAGCTTTCCTGTGCAACAGGATGCAGTAGATGTTCTTATAGTGATGGTGAAAGGAAAGAGGGGCTTTATTTGCCTTTTGCTTTTCCTTTGTTTTGTAGAGGGAGGAAATAGTGATTTCTAGATCTTAAATGCTAACACTGGAAATGGAAGCATGCGAGGCTTGTGTTTCCTTAGTCTTAAGGTAGACTAAATTTAGATACCTTGTTCTGCTGCAGACTGCCTTCACGGCGTTCCTGTTGCTCAAAGGGGAAATCGTCAGGAGTAGTTGAAAATGATGCCTTCACCCCTTCGGGAGATTGATCCAGATCAACCAAAAAGGCTTCTTCACACACTTGGCAGTCTGTTCAAACAGGATGAGAAGGTAGGAGAAGTCTTGCTATCTGCTGTATCATTATTTGAAAAGTAACTGAATTGTAACACGGAGGCAAATACTCTGGTAGTGAATTGACGAAGCAATTGTTTTTTACTTATATTTAAAAAAAAAAAAAAAAAAGTCTTTTCAGGGTACGATGATAGATGAAGCAGATAAATTTGTTGCTGGGCCTCAGAATAGGATCAAGCGTCCTAGAGAGCCCAATACTCCAGCATCACTAAAGAGAGAAGGCGTAGCACGTCGCCGCTATTGCGACGGCCACAGTCACTGTTGTGACAAACCATGTTGGTGGGAAAGGGCCACCCTGTGCTGCTGGATCTCCGTCACCATATCTGAACCTCAAAGGCATGCCAACAAATAAAAGTATGTTGGAGTTGTTGTAGTACAGGAACTTGTGTGGTCATAAATGGACATAGTGTGCAGGAAAAAAAAAAAAAAAAAGGTCTCCGTGCTTTCTGTGTTAATTCAAAAGGACACGTAAGTTTTTTAGAGTTAATTGGGACTGAATTTCTTTGGTCGGCTTAGACAAACAGGCTGTTGCTATAGGTAACGAAGTCCTGAATGAGCAATAATTTGGAACTGTTTCTAAAAAGTGCTGAAACCTTTCACCACGATGGTTTGGCGGTAGCAAGGATTTCATTTCAGCTTTTAATTCTCATTTGTGTATTCTATAGTGGGGAAGGGAGAAGTGGGGAAGGAAAGTGTGTAAAAAAAAAAAAAAAAAAAAAATTTTAAATTTCTCACAAATAGTAATTTACCCACCTGTTGCAGCAGAGTCGAAAGAAAAATTTGCTGGAACTGGGGGAAGGAGGGGAAACTTTAGTTTGCTTTAGTCACTGAAATGGGAATACAGCAAATAACTTCACGACAGTCATATGAGACGGTAGCAGCCCAAAAGGAGGTATTCCTGTGGTTGCGTCAAAGGGTGAATAAAACTACTGAAGTGATCTGACAGTGCTGAGTAACTCTCTCCACAGTACTTTCAACAAGAAGGGATGCAGAATAATGTCCTTCTGTGTTTTTTGATCCTGCAGTTATATGCACTACTAAGCTCCTTCTTAATTTTCAGACACTGGTATCAGTACTGTCCAAGATGGTAATGGAGAGAAGAAAGCAGAAAACTGTCAGTTGCTGGAAGAGCAAATTGATGGCTTGTCTGTGCAAATGGCTTCTTCGGTTCCAGCTGTTAAGGGAGAGGATGAAATGTCACCTGGTGACTTAGACTCTCTACATGATGAGTTCAATTGCTTAAATGATGCAAAGATGGCTTGGATCGTAAACCTGGTACCAATGCACTTGTTCGAGGGCCTCTAAATTACAGCGTGGCTGGAGATGACCAAAAACGAGTGATGGAGTCTACTTCTGAATCTGTGCCAAACTGATTTAAAATAACACCTACAATGTTGGAGGGAAGCGATGCTGGTATTAAAATCAGAGTGGTGAAAGAGGTTCGCAAACGTGGAAGAAGTAAGTTCTTTATTAGTGTATTAAAAATAGGCTAGGGGTACAGCAGACTTTTTCTTGAAATGAGGATCTATTTTGAAAATAAAACCTCAGATTTGGAATGATTTTTGATTACTCGTGTACAAGTAGTGGAAGAACAAGAAAGTAAGTACATGTATTCACAGTCCAACTTTATATCCTCACCGTCCTTACTGCAGCACTCTTAAGCAGGCTTAGTCACAGCACCATTCGTGTTTTCATAGTTGGTTCAGAGAAGAAAACACAGAAACCAATGAAAAAATACTGTTGTTTCACATCTAAGGTGTCCGGTTCATTCTTTTGCGCTACTTTTTTTTTTTTTGTTAAACTTTATACGAGACAATCGTGCTCATGCTCCACATAGATCGGTCATCTTGTAAAGAGTAGTTATCTTAAACCTCTGCTTTCAAAAATGACAGCTCTAGGTTGAAACATGGCTCGGTATCCCTTTGTTTCTATTAACTGCTGATCATGGCAGCGTGTTCGTGGAGATGCAAGGCTTCTCTGCTGATTAAACCTAGTCTGCATTTTCCAAGGGCAGGTGTTTCTAGATACTGCTCTTTTAAGAGAACAAAATTCAGCGTTACATTTGAATATCAGCTAATCGATATCACTTCAAATTATTGGTATGCTGGCTTTTTTTTCTTACGTGCATTACTGTATGCAGAAATGGGAAACTCTAGGCTTTGTTGTTTTTCCTTTGGCTGTTGAGATTTACTGAAAATGCATTTACAAGATCTGTTTCTAATACCTGTTTGGATCTCTTCTTTAAGATCGTGAAAAAAATCTTCTCTCTTCTTGAGGAGGTACGTACAAGGACGGATGGAAACTCAGAAGTATTTCATTGAATTTGCTATAAGGGAAGGAGCAAGGTTTGTATAGATACGAATGATTCGGAGTTAAACGCTAACGTTGTTCATGATAGCAAATCTCAGTCTTTTCCAAAACAAGTGTTTTGTTTTGACATACTTAAATTATTACAGTTTCAGCGGTCAAACTGCCGTTGTATTTTCTGAAGTAAATGGTCGTTACCTAGAGCTGAAGTGTGAAATAGAAAGATACGGGTGGTTATGGAAGAAAGACCCAGAATTTGCGTGGGTTGGGGAAAGATGGCTGTATCAAATTAAATTTGCCATTCTGATGTCAGAAATGAGGGAAGCTCTTCCATGCTGGAAACAGAGAGCCTCTGCTAATACTGTTTGTCGTGGCCAAATAATACTGAGTTATTTAACTGCTGTTTTTGGAAGAAGAAATGAAATTACTTCCCTAGGTTTAAAAATCGTGTCTTAATACAGCACTTAGAGAGAACGCTAGAGGAGCTAGAGTTCAACAGCCTACCCAACAGAGTTAATCAGGTGAACGGTAGATAATAGTGTACCAGCCAGAGGAATACGGACCGGGAATGAGTTTGCTGTGCCGCAGAAGAGTGGAAGAGGACGTAGCTGTTGCCCTCGCCATCCTGGCGGTCAAGTGATCTTACTGTCAGAGTCCGAGAAGAAGCAGCAGAGCTTTAACTTTACGAACCTCTATCGGCAGAAGCTGGGCTGTAACCTTAAGGACGTGCTATGAAAGGTGTGGCTTTTTTCCTGTGGAGGGTGCTCTTTGCTCAACAGGCTGAAAAAAATAACCATTGCTGCCCCTCCTGCAGGTGGTGAGAATTTACTCACTTGAATACTGTCATTAGCCGTTTTACGTGCAATAGGCAGTGGATCGCACTAAAATGGGGCACTGTCAAATGCACACAGTGTCTGCATTGTGGAGGGATCCCATCTGTTTTGTTCCGGTCCCCCCCCCGTCCCCCGTCCCCCCCCCCCCCCCAATAAAAAAACAAACAAACAAACAAAACTCCCAGAAACACCTGCACTGGTAATATTGCATGTTGCCAGCACAGAGACGAGGGCCTTGTTCCCGAGAACTGCTAGCCATGCCTTTAAACTTGAGATTCAGCATAGATCGAGAGTAAAGAAACTGCTGTTGTGTTAATGAAAGCTAAAGACAGCCCTGTGACTGTTACCACTTGGTGGTTACTAAACAATCTACCTCAGACTCTCTTCTGTTTTTATCTGCAGACATTATGAAAGCGCACCTGAGGCTTCCCAGGTCCCTGACTTCAGTTCTCTTTCATCCCGTGAGGAGGACGGAGATTCTTCAGGTGGCCTTGCCTTGGCACACGCTGTGCTTTGGAAGCACTAAAAAGAAATGCTTTTAAAAGTGTGCATTTATTTTAATGTTCATACAAAAGAGATTGGTTTTGAACAGTGTTGTTACCGGATCACTAATTTGATATTTTAACTGTATACATTTTTTTGAACATAGGTGGGTGTGTGTGTGTGTGTATATGTGTGTATATATATATATATATATATATATAAAAAAATAAACCGTTTTATTAATTCTCGTTAAGTGCTGATCTGAGGAGTCTGTAATGGGCAGCGCTGAATTCCTCAAATTGTCTGTCACCAACAGACCGCTAATATTTTTTGTGAAACCAGTCTGCATATCCTGAAACCCCACTTCTGGTAATAGCTGCGGAATGTGTTTGTTACTTACCTCCCGGTAGCACGTACCCTGGAGCACCTGCCTCATCAGTCAGCTCAGCCTGTACAGGGTGTACATTTTTGCTCCAAGGCTAAAGTGTTAAAGACACCAAGTTCCAGCTTACCAAATCCTTGGTTACCCGAGTTAGTATCCTCCCTTCCGTTCCTCTTACTCTTTTGTTCAAAGGTAATGTTGTGAATCACAGAAAATGCAACGAAGACTGGAGCACCTGCACGTAATTAATATTTTCCTTTTAAACGGTAATATGCCAGTAGTAAGTGGCTCTTCAGATAATTTTATTTTCGGTTGTTCTCATTTAGAAACAGTCTCCTGCTCCTTTAACAGCTTTCTTTTAAAAGACAGGTTGAAGTTGTGCTGGCGTTAAGAAGCTCTTCACAAGGTATTGGGGCTGTCCTGAGGATTCCACTTGACCAGCCAGCAGAAGAGGCAGGGAAACATACTTACATTGATGGCCTGAACTTCTCTTCCTATTACTCTTTTTAGTACTAGCCAGCGTGTGTGAGACATCTTTTCCTTCTCCTGTGAAGCAGTGGGCTGGTCTTTCTGGAAGAGGTTGTTTGACCATTGGAATTACACCAGTGAGATTCAAGAAGGAAATAAAATCCAAAAGCAGCAGCGTATCTTTATTACTACGTTAAGTGAGAAAGTGACACGTGGAACGAACTCGTTATAAACAATTCTGAACTCTTTTCTTAGCGGGAACGTACTTACCTGTACCGTTGAACGTACTTGAAAAAAAAAACAAACAAACCACAGGAGTACCTTGGAATACATAGGGCGATTCATCCCTTCAGGATCATTACACGGCAGCTGTATGTCACCACAATACACCTCTTTTGCTTAATGGTGGACTTCTAAGAGGGAATTTACTTGGGTCAGGTATACTGTGTGTATGTGGTTTTATGCACGTAGAACTGCCTGTACTACACTATCTTTTAAATAGGTGGTGGTAAGAGGAGACAGCTTTCTTCTAGTAGATTCTTCCTTAAGTTTCTTTAGTGATTCCGGGGGCGCTCACTTGACCGTGATGTGCCTGACCTGGTTAGCATCTGAACCTCCTCCTCTGATGTGGTACAGCTGTCTGCTAAATTAGTTACAGAAAGACGGTGACTTTAACTCAGCCAGTTCTCTCTTACCTCGCTATTGTTTTATCTGGATAATTTGAATTTGGATTAGAGCAGCGGAGGGAAAAGATGCCTTACACTGAAACGGACGCGAGTCTGTGAGAAGAAAGCCAGGCGTCCTTGGAGACTGTGCCAATGAAAAGGGGAAGAAAAATGAGTGGAATAAATCTGAGTGCACATAGTCCTGCATCCCGAAGGGAGCACAGAAGGAAGGTTGCTTGCTTAGAAGAGCAGTGGATGCTTCGTGCCCGCCTTAAAGAGAATATTAACAGAGAGAATTCTTTGTAAGACAAGCTGCCCCGCGGGGTGTGGGTAGCAAATACGTTGGAAAAAATACAGCCACAAGCTCCGAATGGCACAGTAGGCGAGCTGTGATCCGCCCGACAAGGCCTCCCGCGGGCGCCCTCTGCCGCCACCTGCTGGTGGAAAACGAGTACTGCAGGCGGCCGAGGGGCGCGCATGCGCGGTGGCACCGGCGGGCGCCCTCTGCCGCCACCTGCTGCTGTTATTCGGGTACTGCAGGCGGCCGAGGGGCGCGCATAGCGCGGTGACTCCCGCGGGCGCCCTCTGCCGCCACCTGCTGGTGGAAAACGAGAACTGCAGGCGTCCGGGGGGCGCGCATGCGCGGTGGGGTCCGGTGGCGCCCTCTGCCGCCACCTGCTGGTGGGAAACGAGTACTGCAGGCGGCCGAGGGGCGCGCATGTGCGGTGGCGCCGGCGGGCGCCCTCTGCCGCCACCTGCTGGTGTTATTCGGGTACTGCAGGCGGCCGAGGGGCGCGCATGCGCGGTGACGCCCGCGGGCGCCCTCTGCCGCCACCTGCTGGTATTAATCGGGTATTGCAGGCGGCCGGGGGGCGTGCATGCGCGGTGGGGCCCGGGGGCGCCCTCTGCCGCCACCTGCTGGTGGAGAACGAGTACTGCAGGCGGCCGAGGGGGGCGCATGCGCGGTGGGGCCCGGGGGCGCCCTCTGCCGCCTCCTGCTGGTGGAAAACGAGTACTGCAGGCGGCCGAGGGGCGCGCATGCGCGGTGGGGCCCGGGGGCGCCCTCTGCCGCCACCTGCTGGTGGAAAACGAGTACTGCAGGCGGCCGTGGGGCCGTGCATGCGTGTTGCTTATTACGTCGTTGGTTTTTTTGATGTGTAATTTCCTACGCTCCTAGATTTTTCTTCATATGTAAATCACACAGAATCACAGATCTTCTAGGTTGGAAGAGACCTCAAGATCATTGAGTCCAACCTCTGACCTAACACTAACGTTTGAGCTAATTCCCGTGGAAAATATTTCATTTACTTTCTTGGTTGTATTGTCCTTTCTATGTTCAAAGCTGAGGCATAAATACGGTAAATTTTGCTTCTAGAAACACCCCAGTTCTTTTGTCTGCACTCTGCATGCTGTAAACTAGGCATAGGCACAAAAAAAACAAATAAATAAATAAATAAAAGAACACAGCTGCTGCTGCTCCTGCTCTCTTTCTTGTGGTTTGCCCCCTCCTCTTTCCCAGGTGATTGGGTTTGGGTGCTGGGCGGGGCCAAATGGTATAGGAGCCCCAGGCACGGCATCAGAGAGCTCCTTCTGCCTGGGCTGCTCTTTGGGGTCAGTGCTTTGTTGATGCTTCTGTTAGCTACATGCAGGGTTCTTTTGGTGGGTCAGGGTCTGGTACGATCTTTTAGAGGAAACCGATCTAGTAGTATGTGCATTTATTGCTTGAAGCTCTTTGGAGGTGATTAATTGTTATAGCACGTTTATGGATAGGATGTCAATGTTATTTTGTGCGTTTGCTTTGTTGTTCTAGGTCCCTCGTGATTTTTGCAGGGTTACAGGGCAGATGCCACCAGATCTACCCCTTTTGTTGTTTTTGTTTTGTTTGATTTTTTTTTTTTTTTTCTTGATTTTTCTTTTCCTTTTTTGGAAGGGGGTTTGGGATTTGAGCATCTCAATTTTGCGGGTTTGGGATTTGAGCGTCTTAATTTATTGGGTTAGGGGTTTTAGGCATAGGACTTCAGGGGTTTAGTGTGGTAAATAGTTTGGGTTAGGTCCGTAGGGGTTTCGAGGATGTTTAGGGATAGGGCTTGAGGCTTTTTTGTGTAAGGGCGGGAAGGGCTAGGGTTACAGTGAGTGCTGTTAAATGTACTTCTCGAAAACTCGGCCTCTGATTGGCCGTGCTGGCTGTCCAGGGAATTCTGGTAGGTGTAGTTTTCCGGCACCAGGCTTCCGGTAGGCCGTGTTGACTGCCCGGAGCATGCCGGGAGATGTAGTTCTGGGACTCCGAACTTCCGGGAGGCCATGTTGGGTGCCCGGAGCATGCCGGGCAATGTAGTTCTGGGACTCCGGACCTCCGGGAGGCCATGTTGAGCGCCCAGAGCATGCCTGGAAATGAAGTTCTCGGGAACCAGGGTTGGGCTTAGGGACTAGGGCTGGGGCTAGGGTTAGAGTTTAGGGTGAGGGTTGGGGTTAGGGTTAGGGCTAGTGAATGCTGGTTCTCTGTGTTTGCAGATGACGGTGAGCGTGTTTAAACTAATTCCAGTTGAAGAAGTTTCAGTTACTTGCTTGGTGCCGTTATCAGTTCAACATTAAAAGCTGCAGCAAAAGCAAAAGGGGATTTTTGCTTCTAGAAACGCCACAGGTCTCTTGTCTGCTCTCTGAATGTTTTTGAGATAAAACAGATTTTAAAAAACAAAGGAAAAAAAACAAAACAAAACAAAACAAAACACAGCTGCTCCTTTTGCTCTCTTCCTACTTTCATGTGCTTTGCCCCTCCCCTTTCCCAGGTGATTGGGTTTGGGTGCTGGGCGGGGCTAAATGCTATATGAGCCCCAGGCATGCCATCAGAGAGCTCCTTCTGCCTGGGCTGCTCTTTTGGGGGCAGTGCTTTGTTTTTCCTTCTGTCCGTTGCAGGGTTGTTTAGGCAGGCTGGAGTCTATGGATTTCTGGATTTTAAGTGCTTGGAATTCACTTAGTAGAGGGATGTTTAGTAGGGGCTGCTGGCTCAGTTTGGGGCGCGGTTGTCACTGCAGTTATTTTCCTACAGCCAATAGAGTAAAATTCCAGTTTGCCTTTTAGAGGTGCTATAAGTGGGTAAAGAGAACAGATGGAAGCGTGTGCCACGTGGGGTAGGCAAGCGGCTGAGGTACAGGAGGGGATGAGAGCATGTGATTTTTTTTCTGGGGATGAAATGGACTCAATTTTGTTGGTGTATAATCTGTTCTGCTCCTAGATTTTTCTTTCAATGTGAAGAAAAGTTTGAGCTAATTCCAGGTAAGAAAGTTCCAGTTACTTGCTGGGTCGTATTGTCCTTTTAATATTCAAAGCTACAGCAAAAGCGTGGGGATTGTTGCTTCTAGAAACACCCCAGTTTTCTTGTCTGCACTCTGCATGCCGTTGAGCTAAAGCAGACTAAAAAATAAATAAATACAGGAAACACACACACAAAAAACAACAATAACAAAAACAACAACAACAAAAAAACCACACCATTGGGTGATGTGTTGTGAACGCAACGATCATTTAATCCCTTTGTTTTCCCAGGTGGTGTGGATGATACTGGTTGCAGTGTTGGAGCTTGGATTTGGAGAGGAACAGGTGAGCATAGTTGTATGTTGCATCAGCAGTAGTCAGCGTTGTGGAGAAGGTGGGCATCATGACCGGCATGCTAGTGAATGCTGGTACTCTGTTTTTGCAGCTGATGATGAGCCTGGCAATTGACTAAGATGACGACCAGTGCCTGTGTATTTCTTGAGGCGGAGGGAATTTACCATGCAGCAACCTGAGAGCTAAGTTGGGGGGCACCTGGTATTTGCATGTCTGGGGTGGCTAATGGGAGCTGGGAGCCAGAGCAGCGTGGAGCCAGCTGGCTGAAAATACTTGGTGCCGCTGCGAGGGTGGTTCAGGCTGGGTCACGTTCAGGCTGCTTGTGGCTGGGTCACCAGGCTAATAGAAGCAGCGGGATTATTTTGTAGCGTGAGTGCGTGCGCCAGGCAGGACAGTTTCCTTCTGTTCGTCTGTCCTGTAGTGTTGCTTCTGCAATGTCTGTTCTGTGCTTCTCGGGTCTTGATATCCTTCTCGCTTTTTACACTGGACTGACCAGACAGGTGACTTGGTAGCGGTGCTGAAGGGCCTCAGTGCTTGTTTTGTCATCGTGGCTCTGATCCGAGCACTTCTTGTCTTGCAGTCGCTGCTTGAAGTGCAGTTCTGTTTCAGGTCTCGTGCATCATATTCGGTTTGAGATCGCATCTGTTTCCATCCTCGCTCTTGTGGAAGTCATCTGGGCCGCATCAGGAGCTCTTGCTTGGGAATTGATTTCCTAAGCGTCGTCTTATGTGATTAAGGAGGTATTGGGGAGGCAAGGACAGTCCCCAGACAAGGACTGTATATCTCGAAACAAGACACCGGAACTCACGATAAGGAAGCGGCAGACGGACAGAGAAACAAATGTAAGGACTATAAATCTCAAAACTGGACGTTGGAATTCATTATAAAGACACAACAAAGGGAAGAATTAGCAACAGCCAGCTCTTGCGATTAAGAAACATGCCAACTCAGCGGATTCCTGACCAAAGGTGAAAAGTACAATGTGAGGAAGACTCGGGGTCTTCCTCCCAAAGACCCCTGCTCATGTCCCAAAGGCCCCTGCCCACAGTTCTTGGGAGGCTCTACGCAGGCGCAAGGTGCCAAAAGGCTAATTAGCATGAGAAGCGAGGGAAGGCGGGGGTAGGCAATGAATATGTATAGGCGCCGGTAGAATATTGATAGATTGATTGTATAAATTCAAGACTGCTTTCTGCTTTGGGTATGCACGATAGGTGGAGAGATCCCCCCGTGCATCCAGCGCTGCAATAAAGAATATACCGCTTAAAGGAATTTCGGCTTCAATCTTTGAATCATATGGGGTTTTCAGTCCCCATCCTTCTGGTCTCTTGTCTTGAAGGAAGGCTTTTTAGGCCTCCATCACCCCAGTTCTGGCAGTGTCTTCCAGTCGCGTGTCGTGACATTTGAGTCTCTCCTTGGGTCTGGTGCAGAGCACCTGTTGTGACTTGCTGTTGCCATAGGGCTTCCCTCCGGGGGTCACTTTTTCTTGCGCCTTGTGTTGTGTGTTTTGTTTGTAGTGTTTGTGGCGTGGCTGTGTGTGTATGTGTTTGGTCTGGAGCTGTCCTGCCTGGCAGTTAGTGATGACAGCTAACGTGGCAGTGCATGGGTGGGCTAATACATTGTCCGGACTGTGTTGGCGAAGACATCTGGTCTGCCTCTGCGCACGTACTGAAGGGCAGCGGGCACAGTCATCTCTGTGGTGTTTGTCAGATGTGTGTGTGGGGGGGAAGAGTTGAGCTGCTTGTGAGCAGCTGCTCGCATAGTGCTTGAACGGTGTGCTTGAGGAGGAGGTCTGTGGAATCTTGAAAGCTTACAGATAAGGGGTTTTTGAAACTTTTATTTTTATTTCTCTCCTGTCCCCAGTAGAGTGTAAACCTCTGGAGGAACCTGTCACAGGAAAGAGCTCCTTCCGGAACTGTTCAGCGCTCCGTAGGCAGCTCGGTGACTGGCTTGGTCTACTTCTGAGGTGTGCTGAGGTATGGGGGCTGCTGTTTTGAAATGATAATATTGTAAACGGGGTCCCTTTGTGTTGTTGAGGGATGGGTGCTAATGCTGGCAGCTGAATGATTATCTTGTGACCGTTTTCATTTGTTAAAGCTGAAACACAGTGTACAACGCGGGACTTGACCGGAGCTGCTTTTGGCAAGGTGAGCGATGAACAGATGTAGCAGGTACTTTAGGGGTGCAGTTGTCACTGCAGTTACTTAACTGCACAAAGTACAGTAAAAATCCTGTTTATATTTCAGGGGTGTTGTAGCTGGCCTAAGAGAGCAGATGGAAGCACCTGCCTCGAGGGCAGGTGAGGGAGCAGAGGTTAGGGAGCAGATGAGAGTAACTGTCCCAGCTGTGCTGTGGCTTTGGATGCTGCTTCAGCCTATGCTTTTCTTTTTGTTTCACAGGTGTGTCGCACAGGCTCAGAGGGGCCAAGCTGCACTCTGAAGAGCAGCACGAGAAGGGCGGGCTGTTTGTGAGCTGGATTGGAGCAGAACTGCCAAGTAGCACGAGGTGACTGCGAAGGGTCTTGCTTTGCAGGTGCCATGGCAGGCTCTCCACAGAAGCGGTTGAGGATTTGAGAAGAGGTTGCAGATCATCGAGGAGCGACACGTGCAGGGACGGCTTGAAAACGGTATGGCTGCTTTCTCTTCTGTTTATCAGGTGTCCCAGGCGACGTGGGCTGTGATGTTAGCCTTTAGGATCGGAACAAAGCAGGTGCTGATGGCGGTCTTCTTCGGTAGGCAAAGAGGTGCCCGAAGCCCCCTCCTGTGCAGCCTGAGCACGCCTCGCTGAGGATGAAGCTTGCTTTCCAGCAGTTCTGGAAACTGTGTTGAGGCTGAAATGCTGCGTCTGTGTTCGGGTTGGGGTTGCACCTTGGTGAGTGTAGGGATGGGTTTTAAGTGGGTGCAGCGGAGGGCCCGGCCCCAGTGTCCTGTAGTGTGTTTTGACCCATCAGCATAGCCTTTTGGTTCTCAGATAGCCTGCTGAAGTAAGTGATTTTTGCTGCGAGTGGAACGGAATTGATTTTGTTGGCGTATAATCTGTTCTGCT
Organism: Aythya marila; assembly: GCF_965140915.1. Classification (NCBI taxonomy): domain Eukaryota; kingdom Metazoa; phylum Chordata; class Aves; order Anseriformes; family Anatidae; genus Aythya; species Aythya marila. Next base: position 157,032,935 of record NC_139043.1, read on the forward strand.
CCTAGATTTTTCTTTCTGCGTAAATAAAAGTTTGAGCTAATTCGAGCTGAAAAAGCTTCAGTTACTTGCTTGGTTGTGTTGTCCTTTCAATATTCAAAGCTGCAGCGAAAGCATGGGGATTGTTGCTTCTAGAAACACCCCAGTTCTCCTGTCTGCCCTCTGCATGCTGTTGAGCTAAGCCTTATAAATAAGTAAATAAACCACAGCTGCTGCTCCTCCTCTTTCTACTTTCATGTGCTTTGCCCCTCCCCTTTCCCAGGTGATTGGGTTTGGGTGCTGGGTGGGACCAAAAGGTATATGAGCCCCAAGTATGCCGTCAGAGAGCTCCTTCTGCCTGGGCTGCTCTTTGGGGGTAAGTGCTTTGTTTTTCCTTCAGTCAGTTGCCGGGTTCTCTAGGCAGGCTGGAGTCTATGGATTTCTGGAATTCTAAGGGCTTGGAATTCACTTCATAGAGGGATATGTAGCAGAGGTTGCTGGCTCACTTTTTTTTTGGGATGGTGGGATGATACGCTCCTGTGTTTGATCTGTATTTTAATCTCTAGATGAATCAACCCACTTGTGTAACTCTCCAGAGGACTAAAACCAGCTTGATGACATGCTACAAGAGGCTTGACCGTGTTGGTGCAGTATTACCAAGAGACTGAGCAGGGTCACCTTTTTCATCTGCAAAGGGTATGTCTGCCATTACCCCTGCCGGGGCTGCTATGCATTCATGGCCTTGTGGCATTTGTGGACTTCAGTTTGTTTGTTTGTTTGTTTGTTTGTTTGTTTTATTTGTCTGGCTCTGGTCTCTGTGTTTGAGTCCTCTGCATGTGCCGCACTGTTTGCGTATCCATTGTGGATGTGACCTTCTCTCTTTGTTTCTTGTAGCTCAGGGCGTAGGCACGGAAGCTTGAACGAAGCATGAGGGTGAGTGGACAGCAGTGGGGGCCCCGAGTTGCTCGGTGGACTGTGTGAGTCTGCTTCAGCTGTCGGGCCGGCTTTGCAAGTGCCTTGCGACAGCAGAGTACGTCTCCTGCCACGTTTCTGACACGTGCCAGACGTCAGCGGTTCCAGGGTTCCAGTTCCTGAAATGCTGGAGATGCTCGGAGCACGAGAGGGGCTGGGGGAGAGGGGACAGGGGAGAGGGGGGCGGCTGCGGCGGCGGGGGGGGGCAGAGAGGGCAGCAGGAGGAGGTGCCGTTGCGTGCGCGTGGCCGACGCCCCTCTGGATTGGCTGGACTGCTCCGTCCCGAGGCATGCTGGGAGCTGTAGTTCTGCGCTGCCGGGCGGCCACGTGGGCTCCGGGCTGCGCGGCCGGGCCGGGGCCGGGCCGGGGCCGGGCCGTGCGCGCCGGGAGGCGCAGGTTGCCGCTGGCGGCGAGCGCGGTTGCCGGCGGTGAGGCGAGCGAGAGCCTCCGGGGGTGCCTCCTCGGAGCGTCGGGCCGGGAGGGGCGGGGGGTGTTGAGGCCGGGCGCGGGTCCTCGCTGCGCTTGATCGTTGGGCTGCGCCGCGCCGCGCCTCGGAGGCTTTCCTCTCCCTGCGTCCTGACAGCCGGCTCTCTCCTTGTGCTGCGGTTCACCGGGGCAGAAGCAGCTCCCCGCCGCTAGGACCCCTGCGGGGTTTGTTGCCGAGCGAAGGTGGCGCACCGGGTAAAGCGAGGAAAGCCGCAGCTGGCGTGCTGCGGTCGCAGGGTTCTCAGGAGAGAGAGCAGCCCGTCCGTCCCGACTGCCCAGGTAAGTCGCAGCGACCTCGGGGTGGAATCAAGGCGTGCTCGTAAGCTTCCTGCAGTCCCGGCTCCAAGGCTTCATTGAATTTGCGGAAGCGCGAGCTGCTCGGCGCTGGGAAGCGCAAAGGGAAGGAAGGCACGTAGTGCCTGCCGAGTCGTAGTAGCCTCTTAGACCTAGAATGAACTGGCCTGTCAGGCTCTGTCTGTTGCTCAGTCTTTGGTACGAGAGGCTAAACTTTGTCCCGCCTCAGCTTTCGGAGTTGTCCTAGGAATAGACCGGTGCTTGCGGGGCTTTCCGGGACGCTGGTTGCGGTCAGTGAGGACAGACGTGAGAGGCAATTTCTGTCTGTCTGTCTGTCTGTCTATTGGTTATGTCCCAAGAGTTTTGCTTGAACTGTGTGCAATAAAGGAGGCCTTGGGCCTGTACTGAGCAGCGAGAGAGAGCAAAACTCTGCGTAAGCACTGGCCGTGGCAACGTTGCTTGGGAGTTGAGCGGCTGGGGGTCTTTCCAGAGGTGGGGGGTCTTCCCAGCGGAACTCGGTACGCAGGCAGAAACGTGACCTTCGAGGTCTTTGTTTGTCTTGCGCTGCAGCTGTGGTATTTGACCCATAACTGTATGGAGTTGCTGAATTCTAGAGGGGATGATGATAGAGACGTCCCTGGTTCAGCCTTTTTTTGCCGCAGTCCTTGCAGAAGTTGTGGAAAAATGAGTAGTATCCTTCTCTTTAAGTTCACCTTTTAAAGAGTTCTTCCTGCAGACTCCTGTCTCCGTGGTTTAGGTACGTGATTTGTGTGAAACAGAGCCAGGCTTTCCTGTTAACGAGTGCCCTGATTGAAATTCCCTGTTGTTGGAGAACAAGAACCATCAGTGGTGCTTGGCAGTTTAAAACCTCTTGGCTTACGCAAAGGCTAACTTGCCAAAGCGAATGGGAAGTAGCCTAAAGTTCAGTAAATGCGCTGAATAGAAAAGGCCGTCTTCTTGACGGGAAAAGAGCTTTGCAGAACGTGAGCTTTGTTTCCCGTAGGGCTCCCTGCTTGCCCACCTGTTCAGCGATTACTGCAGGCTTTGACTGGTCCCCTCAGGCCCAATATCGCACACGTGCTGTGCTGCAGACGGTGCCTTAGCTTCCTTGCCGTCTCGTGCTGCGTTACTTGTACCTGCAGAAAACTTACTTCAGTGTCACAGAAACCCCGTGGGAAGCGTTCCCGACTCACGCCGGTAGGACCATCCCGTCGCGGCTGGTAAAATCCAGGAGCAGGACGATGCTTGGAAGAACGTCACCTATGGAGGAGAAGACAACAGTCTCCTTCCTCTTAGGCAACAGGTTTCCAAGACTGGTTTCCCCACCCCCCTGTGCGTTTTGAAGGAGGCAGTCCCTAAGCTGATGCAATCCAACTATCCAACTGCATCTAAGATGCTGGTTGTTACTTCCATAAGCTATAAAGGAACTTAATGTGCTCTGTGTTTTTAGGTCGAGGCTTGTGTGCGTGAGTTTGGCTTGTCGCGATGGCCGGTGTAGATGATCGCTCACGTGCCCCAAAGCTCCTTGTGCTGATGCTGGATCTGCCCCACGGTAAAGGACCGCATGCTGTGTGTTCAGCTTTTCTTCCTTACCGTGTCGTCCGTATGTATGTATGTATTTACTTCTCTGAAGGAAAGGGTGGATTTTTCGTGGGTCCCTCTGTGCGCGTCTCGAACCAGGCTGCAGTAAATACGCGTAAGCGAGTAGGCTGCTGCAGCGCGTCCTGGACAGTATCAGGGTGCTACTCTGCTAGCAGTGGAGAGCTGGGTGAAGGTGCCCAGGGTAAGGGCTTGTTCTGCCTCAAGTTGAACAGAAAGTTTCAGGAGTTGAGCATCCCAGGGGATGTTTGTAGGACTGCTGTTAGACGATAAAGGTTCGGATGGCTGTCGACGAAGGGGATTTTGTTGGTTCTTTTTCGATAGCTGTTCCTGCCAAAGATCGCGTCGGTCACAAAAGGTAGTAGTAACCTTGCGGTTTCTATGTTCTGTAGCGTTTGTACTAAAATACACTGGCAGATGAATAAATGAGCAGGTACAAATACACGTGACTCTATAGCTGAGACTAAATAACGTGCAGTTTCTTCTGTGTTTTATCTTTCAAAGCACGTTGTTGCTGAGCGCCTGAGCTTTTTGCTCGCCTTACCGAGGAAAGGAATGGCAGTGCTTCTTCCCCCCTCATCTCTCTTTTTTTTTTTTTTTTTTTCCCCCCTCTCCTCTTCTTCCTCGATGACAGGGTACTCGAAATGTTTTCCTCGGATGTCCACGTGAAAAACGAAATAAATAAATAAATGCTGATGGTGAAGACACTGACAGAATTGGGTGACATTTTCAAGGTAGAGGAGGGGCGAAGAATGTGGAAATTCCTGGTACATTAGTGGTGCTCTGTTAACAAAACTGACGTATACGCCACTTGCTGTTCCTAGTTTTTTGGTTTGGTTTTCCTTTCAGTAGTCTCCCCGAAGGCTTTTGCGGACACACGGTGTATCTTTTCTGTTCTTCCAGTATTCGTTTGTCAGGAAAGACGACCATGCAATCCGAGGGCTGTGGACAACCATCTACCAGGTGGTTGTTGCAGCCTCCATCGGTCATGTTATTTGTGCTTTTAGCTCGCCCTCTCCTATATCTTGAGTTGAATTTCTTTTTTTTTTTTTTTTTTTTTTTTTTTTGGCAACGCTATGTTTGCAGTGATAGCATTGCTGCCGAGGTATTTTTGACTAAAAATGATCTTAACTGTAGTAGTGAATTCACAGAGTGTGGCTTTGTGTAACGACTCCCGCGATCACAACTTTTTTTTTTCCTTTGTCACAGATAGGAGGAAAGCTCTTTCCGGAGAGATGGAAAGAAAGTTGTTTCAGAATACGTTCAGAATGTCTGAAGTTGCTTTGGAATTTTTTTTTGTTTTGTTTTTTTTTTTTTTTTTAGTAGTTAACGGTAGTACAGCCCACAGAGCAATTTCTTTGTGCGTGAGAACTCGCGGGTTAACTGAAAGTTACTTGTTTTATTATAAAACTAGGATTTGAAGCCACGGGCATTCAGAAATGCATATGATATGTCTTGTCACAGTCTTCTAGATCAGCTAACCGGAATGAGAACCAATCTTCTGAAAACACGCAGGGATATCGTGGGGCAGGATGAAGGTAAATGGACACAATTATTTATTAATATTCTGGTACAGCTATTTAATTCACCTAAGTAGTGTTTCTGTCCTCGGTGTGGGAGAGGAAGTAGACTTTGCATCGTTTCTTGGGTCAGTCGTCCTTCCCTAGATCCCGAAGGAAAAGAATGAAATTTCTGCCTTCTGTCACGAAACACGTTGTGCGTGCTTGGAATTTGAAAATTAAGTTTCATGGGTGAGCTTTCCTGTGCAACAGGATGCAGTAGATGTTCTTATAGTGATGGTGAAAGGAAAGAGGGGCTTTATTTGCCTTTTGCTTTTCCTTTGTTTTGTAGAGGGAGGAAATAGTGATTTCTAGATCTTAAATGCTAACACTGGAAATGGAAGCATGCGAGGCTTGTGTTTCCTTAGTCTTAAGGTAGACTAAATTTAGATACCTTGTTCTGCTGCAGACTGCCTTCACGGCGTTCCTGTTGCTCAAAGGGGAAATCGTCAGGAGTAGTTGAAAATGATGCCTTCACCCCTTCGGGAGATTGATCCAGATCAACCAAAAAGGCTTCTTCACACACTTGGCAGTCTGTTCAAACAGGATGAGAAGGTAGGAGAAGTCTTGCTATCTGCTGTATCATTATTTGAAAAGTAACTGAATTGTAACACGGAGGCAAATACTCTGGTAGTGAATTGACGAAGCAATTGTTTTTTACTTATATTTAAAAAAAAAAAAAAAAAAGTCTTTTCAGGGTACGATGATAGATGAAGCAGATAAATTTGTTGCTGGGCCTCAGAATAGGATCAAGCGTCCTAGAGAGCCCAATACTCCAGCATCACTAAAGAGAGAAGGCGTAGCACGTCGCCGCTATTGCGACGGCCACAGTCACTGTTGTGACAAACCATGTTGGTGGGAAAGGGCCACCCTGTGCTGCTGGATCTCCGTCACCATATCTGAACCTCAAAGGCATGCCAACAAATAAAAGTATGTTGGAGTTGTTGTAGTACAGGAACTTGTGTGGTCATAAATGGACATAGTGTGCAGGAAAAAAAAAAAAAAAAAGGTCTCCGTGCTTTCTGTGTTAATTCAAAAGGACACGTAAGTTTTTTAGAGTTAATTGGGACTGAATTTCTTTGGTCGGCTTAGACAAACAGGCTGTTGCTATAGGTAACGAAGTCCTGAATGAGCAATAATTTGGAACTGTTTCTAAAAAGTGCTGAAACCTTTCACCACGATGGTTTGGCGGTAGCAAGGATTTCATTTCAGCTTTTAATTCTCATTTGTGTATTCTATAGTGGGGAAGGGAGAAGTGGGGAAGGAAAGTGTGTAAAAAAAAAAAAAAAAAAAAAATTTTAAATTTCTCACAAATAGTAATTTACCCACCTGTTGCAGCAGAGTCGAAAGAAAAATTTGCTGGAACTGGGGGAAGGAGGGGAAACTTTAGTTTGCTTTAGTCACTGAAATGGGAATACAGCAAATAACTTCACGACAGTCATATGAGACGGTAGCAGCCCAAAAGGAGGTATTCCTGTGGTTGCGTCAAAGGGTGAATAAAACTACTGAAGTGATCTGACAGTGCTGAGTAACTCTCTCCACAGTACTTTCAACAAGAAGGGATGCAGAATAATGTCCTTCTGTGTTTTTTGATCCTGCAGTTATATGCACTACTAAGCTCCTTCTTAATTTTCAGACACTGGTATCAGTACTGTCCAAGATGGTAATGGAGAGAAGAAAGCAGAAAACTGTCAGTTGCTGGAAGAGCAAATTGATGGCTTGTCTGTGCAAATGGCTTCTTCGGTTCCAGCTGTTAAGGGAGAGGATGAAATGTCACCTGGTGACTTAGACTCTCTACATGATGAGTTCAATTGCTTAAATGATGCAAAGATGGCTTGGATCGTAAACCTGGTACCAATGCACTTGTTCGAGGGCCTCTAAATTACAGCGTGGCTGGAGATGACCAAAAACGAGTGATGGAGTCTACTTCTGAATCTGTGCCAAACTGATTTAAAATAACACCTACAATGTTGGAGGGAAGCGATGCTGGTATTAAAATCAGAGTGGTGAAAGAGGTTCGCAAACGTGGAAGAAGTAAGTTCTTTATTAGTGTATTAAAAATAGGCTAGGGGTACAGCAGACTTTTTCTTGAAATGAGGATCTATTTTGAAAATAAAACCTCAGATTTGGAATGATTTTTGATTACTCGTGTACAAGTAGTGGAAGAACAAGAAAGTAAGTACATGTATTCACAGTCCAACTTTATATCCTCACCGTCCTTACTGCAGCACTCTTAAGCAGGCTTAGTCACAGCACCATTCGTGTTTTCATAGTTGGTTCAGAGAAGAAAACACAGAAACCAATGAAAAAATACTGTTGTTTCACATCTAAGGTGTCCGGTTCATTCTTTTGCGCTACTTTTTTTTTTTTTGTTAAACTTTATACGAGACAATCGTGCTCATGCTCCACATAGATCGGTCATCTTGTAAAGAGTAGTTATCTTAAACCTCTGCTTTCAAAAATGACAGCTCTAGGTTGAAACATGGCTCGGTATCCCTTTGTTTCTATTAACTGCTGATCATGGCAGCGTGTTCGTGGAGATGCAAGGCTTCTCTGCTGATTAAACCTAGTCTGCATTTTCCAAGGGCAGGTGTTTCTAGATACTGCTCTTTTAAGAGAACAAAATTCAGCGTTACATTTGAATATCAGCTAATCGATATCACTTCAAATTATTGGTATGCTGGCTTTTTTTTCTTACGTGCATTACTGTATGCAGAAATGGGAAACTCTAGGCTTTGTTGTTTTTCCTTTGGCTGTTGAGATTTACTGAAAATGCATTTACAAGATCTGTTTCTAATACCTGTTTGGATCTCTTCTTTAAGATCGTGAAAAAAATCTTCTCTCTTCTTGAGGAGGTACGTACAAGGACGGATGGAAACTCAGAAGTATTTCATTGAATTTGCTATAAGGGAAGGAGCAAGGTTTGTATAGATACGAATGATTCGGAGTTAAACGCTAACGTTGTTCATGATAGCAAATCTCAGTCTTTTCCAAAACAAGTGTTTTGTTTTGACATACTTAAATTATTACAGTTTCAGCGGTCAAACTGCCGTTGTATTTTCTGAAGTAAATGGTCGTTACCTAGAGCTGAAGTGTGAAATAGAAAGATACGGGTGGTTATGGAAGAAAGACCCAGAATTTGCGTGGGTTGGGGAAAGATGGCTGTATCAAATTAAATTTGCCATTCTGATGTCAGAAATGAGGGAAGCTCTTCCATGCTGGAAACAGAGAGCCTCTGCTAATACTGTTTGTCGTGGCCAAATAATACTGAGTTATTTAACTGCTGTTTTTGGAAGAAGAAATGAAATTACTTCCCTAGGTTTAAAAATCGTGTCTTAATACAGCACTTAGAGAGAACGCTAGAGGAGCTAGAGTTCAACAGCCTACCCAACAGAGTTAATCAGGTGAACGGTAGATAATAGTGTACCAGCCAGAGGAATACGGACCGGGAATGAGTTTGCTGTGCCGCAGAAGAGTGGAAGAGGACGTAGCTGTTGCCCTCGCCATCCTGGCGGTCAAGTGATCTTACTGTCAGAGTCCGAGAAGAAGCAGCAGAGCTTTAACTTTACGAACCTCTATCGGCAGAAGCTGGGCTGTAACCTTAAGGACGTGCTATGAAAGGTGTGGCTTTTTTCCTGTGGAGGGTGCTCTTTGCTCAACAGGCTGAAAAAAATAACCATTGCTGCCCCTCCTGCAGGTGGTGAGAATTTACTCACTTGAATACTGTCATTAGCCGTTTTACGTGCAATAGGCAGTGGATCGCACTAAAATGGGGCACTGTCAAATGCACACAGTGTCTGCATTGTGGAGGGATCCCATCTGTTTTGTTCCGGTCCCCCCCCCGTCCCCCGTCCCCCCCCCCCCCCCAATAAAAAAACAAACAAACAAACAAAACTCCCAGAAACACCTGCACTGGTAATATTGCATGTTGCCAGCACAGAGACGAGGGCCTTGTTCCCGAGAACTGCTAGCCATGCCTTTAAACTTGAGATTCAGCATAGATCGAGAGTAAAGAAACTGCTGTTGTGTTAATGAAAGCTAAAGACAGCCCTGTGACTGTTACCACTTGGTGGTTACTAAACAATCTACCTCAGACTCTCTTCTGTTTTTATCTGCAGACATTATGAAAGCGCACCTGAGGCTTCCCAGGTCCCTGACTTCAGTTCTCTTTCATCCCGTGAGGAGGACGGAGATTCTTCAGGTGGCCTTGCCTTGGCACACGCTGTGCTTTGGAAGCACTAAAAAGAAATGCTTTTAAAAGTGTGCATTTATTTTAATGTTCATACAAAAGAGATTGGTTTTGAACAGTGTTGTTACCGGATCACTAATTTGATATTTTAACTGTATACATTTTTTTGAACATAGGTGGGTGTGTGTGTGTGTGTATATGTGTGTATATATATATATATATATATATATAAAAAAATAAACCGTTTTATTAATTCTCGTTAAGTGCTGATCTGAGGAGTCTGTAATGGGCAGCGCTGAATTCCTCAAATTGTCTGTCACCAACAGACCGCTAATATTTTTTGTGAAACCAGTCTGCATATCCTGAAACCCCACTTCTGGTAATAGCTGCGGAATGTGTTTGTTACTTACCTCCCGGTAGCACGTACCCTGGAGCACCTGCCTCATCAGTCAGCTCAGCCTGTACAGGGTGTACATTTTTGCTCCAAGGCTAAAGTGTTAAAGACACCAAGTTCCAGCTTACCAAATCCTTGGTTACCCGAGTTAGTATCCTCCCTTCCGTTCCTCTTACTCTTTTGTTCAAAGGTAATGTTGTGAATCACAGAAAATGCAACGAAGACTGGAGCACCTGCACGTAATTAATATTTTCCTTTTAAACGGTAATATGCCAGTAGTAAGTGGCTCTTCAGATAATTTTATTTTCGGTTGTTCTCATTTAGAAACAGTCTCCTGCTCCTTTAACAGCTTTCTTTTAAAAGACAGGTTGAAGTTGTGCTGGCGTTAAGAAGCTCTTCACAAGGTATTGGGGCTGTCCTGAGGATTCCACTTGACCAGCCAGCAGAAGAGGCAGGGAAACATACTTACATTGATGGCCTGAACTTCTCTTCCTATTACTCTTTTTAGTACTAGCCAGCGTGTGTGAGACATCTTTTCCTTCTCCTGTGAAGCAGTGGGCTGGTCTTTCTGGAAGAGGTTGTTTGACCATTGGAATTACACCAGTGAGATTCAAGAAGGAAATAAAATCCAAAAGCAGCAGCGTATCTTTATTACTACGTTAAGTGAGAAAGTGACACGTGGAACGAACTCGTTATAAACAATTCTGAACTCTTTTCTTAGCGGGAACGTACTTACCTGTACCGTTGAACGTACTTGAAAAAAAAAACAAACAAACCACAGGAGTACCTTGGAATACATAGGGCGATTCATCCCTTCAGGATCATTACACGGCAGCTGTATGTCACCACAATACACCTCTTTTGCTTAATGGTGGACTTCTAAGAGGGAATTTACTTGGGTCAGGTATACTGTGTGTATGTGGTTTTATGCACGTAGAACTGCCTGTACTACACTATCTTTTAAATAGGTGGTGGTAAGAGGAGACAGCTTTCTTCTAGTAGATTCTTCCTTAAGTTTCTTTAGTGATTCCGGGGGCGCTCACTTGACCGTGATGTGCCTGACCTGGTTAGCATCTGAACCTCCTCCTCTGATGTGGTACAGCTGTCTGCTAAATTAGTTACAGAAAGACGGTGACTTTAACTCAGCCAGTTCTCTCTTACCTCGCTATTGTTTTATCTGGATAATTTGAATTTGGATTAGAGCAGCGGAGGGAAAAGATGCCTTACACTGAAACGGACGCGAGTCTGTGAGAAGAAAGCCAGGCGTCCTTGGAGACTGTGCCAATGAAAAGGGGAAGAAAAATGAGTGGAATAAATCTGAGTGCACATAGTCCTGCATCCCGAAGGGAGCACAGAAGGAAGGTTGCTTGCTTAGAAGAGCAGTGGATGCTTCGTGCCCGCCTTAAAGAGAATATTAACAGAGAGAATTCTTTGTAAGACAAGCTGCCCCGCGGGGTGTGGGTAGCAAATACGTTGGAAAAAATACAGCCACAAGCTCCGAATGGCACAGTAGGCGAGCTGTGATCCGCCCGACAAGGCCTCCCGCGGGCGCCCTCTGCCGCCACCTGCTGGTGGAAAACGAGTACTGCAGGCGGCCGAGGGGCGCGCATGCGCGGTGGCACCGGCGGGCGCCCTCTGCCGCCACCTGCTGCTGTTATTCGGGTACTGCAGGCGGCCGAGGGGCGCGCATAGCGCGGTGACTCCCGCGGGCGCCCTCTGCCGCCACCTGCTGGTGGAAAACGAGAACTGCAGGCGTCCGGGGGGCGCGCATGCGCGGTGGGGTCCGGTGGCGCCCTCTGCCGCCACCTGCTGGTGGGAAACGAGTACTGCAGGCGGCCGAGGGGCGCGCATGTGCGGTGGCGCCGGCGGGCGCCCTCTGCCGCCACCTGCTGGTGTTATTCGGGTACTGCAGGCGGCCGAGGGGCGCGCATGCGCGGTGACGCCCGCGGGCGCCCTCTGCCGCCACCTGCTGGTATTAATCGGGTATTGCAGGCGGCCGGGGGGCGTGCATGCGCGGTGGGGCCCGGGGGCGCCCTCTGCCGCCACCTGCTGGTGGAGAACGAGTACTGCAGGCGGCCGAGGGGGGCGCATGCGCGGTGGGGCCCGGGGGCGCCCTCTGCCGCCTCCTGCTGGTGGAAAACGAGTACTGCAGGCGGCCGAGGGGCGCGCATGCGCGGTGGGGCCCGGGGGCGCCCTCTGCCGCCACCTGCTGGTGGAAAACGAGTACTGCAGGCGGCCGTGGGGCCGTGCATGCGTGTTGCTTATTACGTCGTTGGTTTTTTTGATGTGTAATTTCCTACGCTCCTAGATTTTTCTTCATATGTAAATCACACAGAATCACAGATCTTCTAGGTTGGAAGAGACCTCAAGATCATTGAGTCCAACCTCTGACCTAACACTAACGTTTGAGCTAATTCCCGTGGAAAATATTTCATTTACTTTCTTGGTTGTATTGTCCTTTCTATGTTCAAAGCTGAGGCATAAATACGGTAAATTTTGCTTCTAGAAACACCCCAGTTCTTTTGTCTGCACTCTGCATGCTGTAAACTAGGCATAGGCACAAAAAAAACAAATAAATAAATAAATAAAAGAACACAGCTGCTGCTGCTCCTGCTCTCTTTCTTGTGGTTTGCCCCCTCCTCTTTCCCAGGTGATTGGGTTTGGGTGCTGGGCGGGGCCAAATGGTATAGGAGCCCCAGGCACGGCATCAGAGAGCTCCTTCTGCCTGGGCTGCTCTTTGGGGTCAGTGCTTTGTTGATGCTTCTGTTAGCTACATGCAGGGTTCTTTTGGTGGGTCAGGGTCTGGTACGATCTTTTAGAGGAAACCGATCTAGTAGTATGTGCATTTATTGCTTGAAGCTCTTTGGAGGTGATTAATTGTTATAGCACGTTTATGGATAGGATGTCAATGTTATTTTGTGCGTTTGCTTTGTTGTTCTAGGTCCCTCGTGATTTTTGCAGGGTTACAGGGCAGATGCCACCAGATCTACCCCTTTTGTTGTTTTTGTTTTGTTTGATTTTTTTTTTTTTTTTCTTGATTTTTCTTTTCCTTTTTTGGAAGGGGGTTTGGGATTTGAGCATCTCAATTTTGCGGGTTTGGGATTTGAGCGTCTTAATTTATTGGGTTAGGGGTTTTAGGCATAGGACTTCAGGGGTTTAGTGTGGTAAATAGTTTGGGTTAGGTCCGTAGGGGTTTCGAGGATGTTTAGGGATAGGGCTTGAGGCTTTTTTGTGTAAGGGCGGGAAGGGCTAGGGTTACAGTGAGTGCTGTTAAATGTACTTCTCGAAAACTCGGCCTCTGATTGGCCGTGCTGGCTGTCCAGGGAATTCTGGTAGGTGTAGTTTTCCGGCACCAGGCTTCCGGTAGGCCGTGTTGACTGCCCGGAGCATGCCGGGAGATGTAGTTCTGGGACTCCGAACTTCCGGGAGGCCATGTTGGGTGCCCGGAGCATGCCGGGCAATGTAGTTCTGGGACTCCGGACCTCCGGGAGGCCATGTTGAGCGCCCAGAGCATGCCTGGAAATGAAGTTCTCGGGAACCAGGGTTGGGCTTAGGGACTAGGGCTGGGGCTAGGGTTAGAGTTTAGGGTGAGGGTTGGGGTTAGGGTTAGGGCTAGTGAATGCTGGTTCTCTGTGTTTGCAGATGACGGTGAGCGTGTTTAAACTAATTCCAGTTGAAGAAGTTTCAGTTACTTGCTTGGTGCCGTTATCAGTTCAACATTAAAAGCTGCAGCAAAAGCAAAAGGGGATTTTTGCTTCTAGAAACGCCACAGGTCTCTTGTCTGCTCTCTGAATGTTTTTGAGATAAAACAGATTTTAAAAAACAAAGGAAAAAAAACAAAACAAAACAAAACAAAACACAGCTGCTCCTTTTGCTCTCTTCCTACTTTCATGTGCTTTGCCCCTCCCCTTTCCCAGGTGATTGGGTTTGGGTGCTGGGCGGGGCTAAATGCTATATGAGCCCCAGGCATGCCATCAGAGAGCTCCTTCTGCCTGGGCTGCTCTTTTGGGGGCAGTGCTTTGTTTTTCCTTCTGTCCGTTGCAGGGTTGTTTAGGCAGGCTGGAGTCTATGGATTTCTGGATTTTAAGTGCTTGGAATTCACTTAGTAGAGGGATGTTTAGTAGGGGCTGCTGGCTCAGTTTGGGGCGCGGTTGTCACTGCAGTTATTTTCCTACAGCCAATAGAGTAAAATTCCAGTTTGCCTTTTAGAGGTGCTATAAGTGGGTAAAGAGAACAGATGGAAGCGTGTGCCACGTGGGGTAGGCAAGCGGCTGAGGTACAGGAGGGGATGAGAGCATGTGATTTTTTTTCTGGGGATGAAATGGACTCAATTTTGTTGGTGTATAATCTGTTCTGCTCCTAGATTTTTCTTTCAATGTGAAGAAAAGTTTGAGCTAATTCCAGGTAAGAAAGTTCCAGTTACTTGCTGGGTCGTATTGTCCTTTTAATATTCAAAGCTACAGCAAAAGCGTGGGGATTGTTGCTTCTAGAAACACCCCAGTTTTCTTGTCTGCACTCTGCATGCCGTTGAGCTAAAGCAGACTAAAAAATAAATAAATACAGGAAACACACACACAAAAAACAACAATAACAAAAACAACAACAACAAAAAAACCACACCATTGGGTGATGTGTTGTGAACGCAACGATCATTTAATCCCTTTGTTTTCCCAGGTGGTGTGGATGATACTGGTTGCAGTGTTGGAGCTTGGATTTGGAGAGGAACAGGTGAGCATAGTTGTATGTTGCATCAGCAGTAGTCAGCGTTGTGGAGAAGGTGGGCATCATGACCGGCATGCTAGTGAATGCTGGTACTCTGTTTTTGCAGCTGATGATGAGCCTGGCAATTGACTAAGATGACGACCAGTGCCTGTGTATTTCTTGAGGCGGAGGGAATTTACCATGCAGCAACCTGAGAGCTAAGTTGGGGGGCACCTGGTATTTGCATGTCTGGGGTGGCTAATGGGAGCTGGGAGCCAGAGCAGCGTGGAGCCAGCTGGCTGAAAATACTTGGTGCCGCTGCGAGGGTGGTTCAGGCTGGGTCACGTTCAGGCTGCTTGTGGCTGGGTCACCAGGCTAATAGAAGCAGCGGGATTATTTTGTAGCGTGAGTGCGTGCGCCAGGCAGGACAGTTTCCTTCTGTTCGTCTGTCCTGTAGTGTTGCTTCTGCAATGTCTGTTCTGTGCTTCTCGGGTCTTGATATCCTTCTCGCTTTTTACACTGGACTGACCAGACAGGTGACTTGGTAGCGGTGCTGAAGGGCCTCAGTGCTTGTTTTGTCATCGTGGCTCTGATCCGAGCACTTCTTGTCTTGCAGTCGCTGCTTGAAGTGCAGTTCTGTTTCAGGTCTCGTGCATCATATTCGGTTTGAGATCGCATCTGTTTCCATCCTCGCTCTTGTGGAAGTCATCTGGGCCGCATCAGGAGCTCTTGCTTGGGAATTGATTTCCTAAGCGTCGTCTTATGTGATTAAGGAGGTATTGGGGAGGCAAGGACAGTCCCCAGACAAGGACTGTATATCTCGAAACAAGACACCGGAACTCACGATAAGGAAGCGGCAGACGGACAGAGAAACAAATGTAAGGACTATAAATCTCAAAACTGGACGTTGGAATTCATTATAAAGACACAACAAAGGGAAGAATTAGCAACAGCCAGCTCTTGCGATTAAGAAACATGCCAACTCAGCGGATTCCTGACCAAAGGTGAAAAGTACAATGTGAGGAAGACTCGGGGTCTTCCTCCCAAAGACCCCTGCTCATGTCCCAAAGGCCCCTGCCCACAGTTCTTGGGAGGCTCTACGCAGGCGCAAGGTGCCAAAAGGCTAATTAGCATGAGAAGCGAGGGAAGGCGGGGGTAGGCAATGAATATGTATAGGCGCCGGTAGAATATTGATAGATTGATTGTATAAATTCAAGACTGCTTTCTGCTTTGGGTATGCACGATAGGTGGAGAGATCCCCCCGTGCATCCAGCGCTGCAATAAAGAATATACCGCTTAAAGGAATTTCGGCTTCAATCTTTGAATCATATGGGGTTTTCAGTCCCCATCCTTCTGGTCTCTTGTCTTGAAGGAAGGCTTTTTAGGCCTCCATCACCCCAGTTCTGGCAGTGTCTTCCAGTCGCGTGTCGTGACATTTGAGTCTCTCCTTGGGTCTGGTGCAGAGCACCTGTTGTGACTTGCTGTTGCCATAGGGCTTCCCTCCGGGGGTCACTTTTTCTTGCGCCTTGTGTTGTGTGTTTTGTTTGTAGTGTTTGTGGCGTGGCTGTGTGTGTATGTGTTTGGTCTGGAGCTGTCCTGCCTGGCAGTTAGTGATGACAGCTAACGTGGCAGTGCATGGGTGGGCTAATACATTGTCCGGACTGTGTTGGCGAAGACATCTGGTCTGCCTCTGCGCACGTACTGAAGGGCAGCGGGCACAGTCATCTCTGTGGTGTTTGTCAGATGTGTGTGTGGGGGGGAAGAGTTGAGCTGCTTGTGAGCAGCTGCTCGCATAGTGCTTGAACGGTGTGCTTGAGGAGGAGGTCTGTGGAATCTTGAAAGCTTACAGATAAGGGGTTTTTGAAACTTTTATTTTTATTTCTCTCCTGTCCCCAGTAGAGTGTAAACCTCTGGAGGAACCTGTCACAGGAAAGAGCTCCTTCCGGAACTGTTCAGCGCTCCGTAGGCAGCTCGGTGACTGGCTTGGTCTACTTCTGAGGTGTGCTGAGGTATGGGGGCTGCTGTTTTGAAATGATAATATTGTAAACGGGGTCCCTTTGTGTTGTTGAGGGATGGGTGCTAATGCTGGCAGCTGAATGATTATCTTGTGACCGTTTTCATTTGTTAAAGCTGAAACACAGTGTACAACGCGGGACTTGACCGGAGCTGCTTTTGGCAAGGTGAGCGATGAACAGATGTAGCAGGTACTTTAGGGGTGCAGTTGTCACTGCAGTTACTTAACTGCACAAAGTACAGTAAAAATCCTGTTTATATTTCAGGGGTGTTGTAGCTGGCCTAAGAGAGCAGATGGAAGCACCTGCCTCGAGGGCAGGTGAGGGAGCAGAGGTTAGGGAGCAGATGAGAGTAACTGTCCCAGCTGTGCTGTGGCTTTGGATGCTGCTTCAGCCTATGCTTTTCTTTTTGTTTCACAGGTGTGTCGCACAGGCTCAGAGGGGCCAAGCTGCACTCTGAAGAGCAGCACGAGAAGGGCGGGCTGTTTGTGAGCTGGATTGGAGCAGAACTGCCAAGTAGCACGAGGTGACTGCGAAGGGTCTTGCTTTGCAGGTGCCATGGCAGGCTCTCCACAGAAGCGGTTGAGGATTTGAGAAGAGGTTGCAGATCATCGAGGAGCGACACGTGCAGGGACGGCTTGAAAACGGTATGGCTGCTTTCTCTTCTGTTTATCAGGTGTCCCAGGCGACGTGGGCTGTGATGTTAGCCTTTAGGATCGGAACAAAGCAGGTGCTGATGGCGGTCTTCTTCGGTAGGCAAAGAGGTGCCCGAAGCCCCCTCCTGTGCAGCCTGAGCACGCCTCGCTGAGGATGAAGCTTGCTTTCCAGCAGTTCTGGAAACTGTGTTGAGGCTGAAATGCTGCGTCTGTGTTCGGGTTGGGGTTGCACCTTGGTGAGTGTAGGGATGGGTTTTAAGTGGGTGCAGCGGAGGGCCCGGCCCCAGTGTCCTGTAGTGTGTTTTGACCCATCAGCATAGCCTTTTGGTTCTCAGATAGCCTGCTGAAGTAAGTGATTTTTGCTGCGAGTGGAACGGAATTGATTTTGTTGGCGTATAATCTGTTCTGCTCCTAGATTTTTCTTTCTGCGTAAATAAAAGTTTGAGCTAATTCGAGCTGAAAAAGCTTCAGTTACTTGCTTGGTTGTGTTGTCCTTTCAATATTCAAAGCTGCAGCGAAAGCATGGGGATTGTTGCTTCTAGAAACACCCCAGTTCTCCTGTCTGCCCTCTGCATGCTGTTGAGCTAAGCCTTATAAATAAGTAAATAAACCACAGCTGCTGCTCCTCCTCTTTCTACTTTCATGTGCTTTGCCCCTCCCCTTTCCCAGGTGATTGGGTTTGGGTGCTGGGTGGGACCAAAAGGTATATGAGCCCCAAGTATGCCGTCAGAGAGCTCCTTCTGCCTGGGCTGCTCTTTGGGGGTAAGTGCTTTGTTTTTCCTTCAGTCAGTTGCCGGGTTCTCTAGGCAGGCTGGAGTCTATGGATTTCTGGAATTCTAAGGGCTTGGAATTCACTTCATAGAGGGATATGTAGCAGAGGTTGCTGGCTCACTTTTTTTTTGGGATGGTGGGATGATACGCTCCTGTGTTTGATCTGTATTTTAATCTCTAGATGAATCAACCCACTTGTGTAACTCTCCAGAGGACTAAAACCAGCTTGATGACATGCTACAAGAGGCTTGACCGTGTTGGTGCAGTATTACCAAGAGACTGAGCAGGGTCACCTTTTTCATCTGCAAAGGGTATGTCTGCCATTACCCCTGCCGGGGCTGCTATGCATTCATGGCCTTGTGGCATTTGTGGACTTCAGTTTGTTTGTTTGTTTGTTTGTTTGTTTGTTTTATTTGTCTGGCTCTGGTCTCTGTGTTTGAGTCCTCTGCATGTGCCGCACTGTTTGCGTATCCATTGTGGATGTGACCTTCTCTCTTTGTTTCTTGTAGCTCAGGGCGTAGGCACGGAAGCTTGAACGAAGCATGAGGGTGAGTGGACAGCAGTGGGGGCCCCGAGTTGCTCGGTGGACTGTGTGAGTCTGCTTCAGCTGTCGGGCCGGCTTTGCAAGTGCCTTGCGACAGCAGAGTACGTCTCCTGCCACGTTTCTGACACGTGCCAGATGTCAGCGGTTCCAGGGTTCCAGTTCCTGAAATGCTGGAGATGCTCGGAGCACGAGAGGGGCTGGGGGAGAGGGGACAGGGGAGAGGGGGGCGGCTGCGGCGGCGGGGGGGGGCAGAGAGGGCAGCAGGAGGAGGTGCCGTTGCGTGCGCGTGGCCGACGCCCCTCTGGATTGGCTGGACTGCTCCGTCCCGAGGCATGCTGGGAGCTGTAGTTCTGCGCTGCCGGGCGGCCACGTGGGCTCCGGGCTGCGCGGCCGGGCCGGGGCCGGGCCGGGGCCGGGCCGTGCGCGCCGGGAGGCGCAGGTTGCCGCTGGCGGCGAGCGCGGTTGCCGGCGGTGAGGCGAGCGAGAGCCTCCGGGGGTGCCTCCTCGGAGCGTCGGGCCGGGAGGGGCGGGGGGTGTTGAGGCCGGGCGCGGGTCCTCGCTGCGCTTGATCGTTGGGCTGCGCCGCGCCGCGCCTCGGAGGCTTTCCTCTCCCTGCGTCCTGACAGCCGGCTCTCTCCTTGTGCTGCGGTTCACCGGGGCAGAAGCAGCTCCCCGCCGCTAGGACCCCTGCGGGGTTTGTTGCCGAGCGAAGGTGGCGCACCGGGTAAAGCGAGGAAAGCCGCAGCTGGCGTGCTGCGGTCGCAGGGTTCTCAGGAGAGAGAGCAGCCCGTCCGTCCCGACTGCCCAGGTAAGTCGCAGCGACCTCGGGGTGGAATCAAGGCGTGCTCGTAAGCTTCCTGCAGTCCCGGCTCCAAGGCTTCATTGAATTTGCGGAAGCGCGAGCTGCTCGGCGCTGGGAAGCGCAAAGGGAAGGAAGGCACGTAGTGCCTGCCGAGTCGTAGTAGCCTCTTAGACCTAGAATGAACTGGCCTGTCAGGCTCTGTCTGTTGCTCAGTCTTTGGTACGAGAGGCTAAACTTTGTCCCGCCTCAGCTTTCGGAGTTGTCCTAGGAATAGACCGGTGCTTGCGGGGCTTTCCGGGACGCTGGTTGCGGTCAGTGAGGACAGACGTGAGAGGCAATTTCTGTCTGTCTGTCTGTCTGTCTATTGGTTATGTCCCAAGAGTTTTGCTTGAACTGTGTGCAATAAAGGAGGCCTTGGGCCTGTACTGAGCAGCGAGAGAGAGCAAAACTCTGCGTAAGCACTGGCCGTGGCAACGTTGCTTGGGAGTTGAGCGGCTGGGGGTCTTTCCAGAGGTGGGGGGTCTTCCCAGCGGAACTCGGTACGCAGGCAGAAACGTGACCTTCGAGGTCTTTGTTTGTCTTGCGCTGCAGCTGTGGTATTTGACCCATAACTGTATGGAGTTGCTGAATTCTAGAGGGGATGATGATAGAGACGTCCCTGGTTCAGCCTTTTTTTGCCGCAGTCCTTGCAGAAGTTGTGGAAAAATGAGTAGTATCCTTCTCTTTAAGTTCACCTTTTAAAGAGTTCTTCCTGCAGACTCCTGTCTCCGTGGTTTAGGTATGTGATTTGTGTGAAACAGAGCCAGGCTTTCCTGTTAACGAGTGCCCTGATTGAAATTCCCTGTTGTTGGAGAACAAGAACCATCAGTGGTGCTTGGCAGTTTAAAACCTCTTGGCTTACGCAAAGGCTAACTTGCCAAAGCGAATGGGAAGTAGCCTAAAGTTCAGTAAATGCGCTGAATAGAAAAGGCCGTCTTCTTGACGGGAAAAGAGCTTTGCAGAACGTGAGCTTTGTTTCCCGTAGGGCTCCCTGCTTGCCCACCTGTTCAGCGATTACTGCAGGCTTTGACTGGTCCCCTCAGGCCCAATATCGCACACGTGCTGTGCTGCAGACGGTGCCTTAGCTTCCTTGCCGTCTCGTGCTGCGTTACTTGTACCTGCAGAAAACTTACTTCAGTGTCACAGAAACCCCGTGGGAAGCGTTCCCGACTCATGCCGGTAGGACCATCCCGTCGCGGCTGGTAAAATCCAGGAGCAGGACGATGCTTGGAAGAACGTCACCTATGGAGGAGAAGACAACAGTCTCCTTCCTGTTAGGCAACAGGTTTCCAAGACTGGTTTCCCCACCCCCCTGTGCGTTTTGAAGGAGGCAGTCCCTAAGCTGATGCAATCCAACTATCCAACTGCATCTAAGATGCTGGTTGTTACTTCCATAAGCTATAAAGGAACTTAATGTGCTCTGTGTTTTTAGGTCGAGGCTTGTGTGCGTGAGTTTGGCTTGTCGCGATGGCCGGTGTAGATGATCGCTCACGTGCCCCAAAGCTCCTTGTGCTGATGCTGGATCTGCCCCACGGTAAAGGACCGCATGCTGTGTGTTCAGCTTTTCTTCCTTACCGTGTCGTCCGTATGTATGTATGTATTTACTTCTCTGAAGGAAAGGGTGGATTTTTCGTGGGTCCCTCTGTGCGCGTCTCGAACCAGGCTGCAGTAAATACGCGTAAGCGAGTAGGCTGCTGCAGCGCGTCCTGGACAGTATCAGGGTGCTACTCTGCTAGCAGTGGAGAGCTGGGTGAAGGTGCCCAGGGTAAGGGCTTGTTCTGCCTCAAGTTGAACAGAAAGTTTCAGGAGTTGAGCATCCCAGGGGATGTTTGTAGGACTGCTGTTAGACGATAAAGGTTCGGATGGCTGTCGACGAAGGGGATTTTGTTGGTTCTTTTTCGATAGCTGTTCCTGCCAAAGATCGCGTCGGTCACAAAAGGTAGTAGTAACCTTGCGGTTTCTATGTTCTGTAGCGTTTGTACTAAAATACACTGGCAGATGAATAAATGAGCAGGTACAAATACACGTGACTCTATAGCTGAGACTAAATAACGTGCAGTTTCTTCTGTGTTTTATCTTTCAAAGCACGTTGTTGCTGAGCGCCTGAGCTTTTTGCTCGCCTTACCGAGGAAAGGAATGGCAGTGCTTCTTCCCCCCTCATCTCTCTTTTTTTTTTTTTTTTTTTTCCCCCCTCTCCTCTTCTTCCTCGATGACAGGGTACTCGAAATGTTTTCCTCGGATGTCCACGTGAAAAACGAAATAAATAAATAAATGCTGATGGTGAAGACACTGACAGAATTGGGTGACATTTTCAAGGTAGAGGAGGGGCGAAGAATGTGGAAATTCCTGGTACATTAGTGGTGCTCTGTTAACAAAACTGACGTATACGCCACTTGCTGTTCCTAGTTTTTTGGTTTGGTTTTCCTTTCAGTAGTCTCCCCGAAGGCTTTTGCGGACACACGGTGTATCTTTTCTGTTCTTCCAGTATTCGTTTGTCAGGAAAGACGACCATGCAATCCGAGGGCTGTGGACAACCATCTACCAGGTGGTTGTTGCAGCCTCCATCGGTCATGTTATTTGTGCTTTTAGCTCGCCCTCTCCTATATCTTGAGTTGAATTTCTTTTTTTTTTTTTTTTTTTTTTTTTTTTTTGGCAACGCTATGTTTGCAGTGATAGCATTGCTGCCGAGGTATTTTTGACTAAAAATGATCTTAACTGTAGTAGTGAATTCACAGAGTGTGGCTTTGTGTAACGACTCCCGCGATCACAACTTTTTTTTTTCCTTTGTCACAGATAGGAGGAAAGCTCTTTCCGGAGAGATGGAAAGAAAGTTGTTTCAGAATACGTTCAGAATGTCTGAAGTTGTTTTGGAATTTTTTTTTGTTTTGTTTTTTTTTTTTTTTTAGTAGTTAACGGTAGTACAGCCCACAGAGCAATTTCTTTGTGCGTGAGAACTCGCGGGTTAACTGAAAGTTACTTGTTTTATTATAAAACTAGGATTTGAAGCCACGGGCATTCAGAAATGCATATGATATGTCTTGTCACAGTCTTCTAGATCAGCTAACCGGAATGAGAACCAATCTTCTGAAAACACGCAGGGATATCGTGGGGCAGGATGAAGGTAAATGGACACAATTATTTATTAATATTCTGGTACAGCTATTTAATTCACCTAAGTAGTGTTTCTGTCCTCGGTGTGGGAGAGGAAGTAGACTTTGCATCGTTTCTTGGGTCAGTCGTCCTTCCCTAGATCCCGAAGGAAAAGAATGAAATTTCTGCCTTCTGTCACGAAACACGTTGTGCGTGCTTGGAATTTGAAAATTAAGTTTCATGGGTGAGCTTTCCTGTGCAACAGGATGCAGTAGATGTTCTTATAGTGATGGTGAAAGGAAAGAGGGGCTTTATTTGCCTTTTGCTTTTCCTTTGTTTTGTAGAGGGAGGAAATAGTGATTTCTAGATCTTAAATGCTAACACTGGAAATGGAAGCATGCGAGGCTTGTGTTTCCTTAGTCTTAAGGTAGACTAAATTTAGATACCTTGTTCTGCTGCAGACTGCCTTCACGGCGTTCCTGTTGCTCAAAGGGGAAATCGTCAGGAGTAGTTGAAAATGATGCCTTCACCCCTTCGGGAGATTGATCCAGATCAACCAAAAAGGCTTCTTCACACACTTGGCAGTCTGTTCAAACAGGATGAGAAGGTAGGAGAAGTCTTGCTATCTGCTGTATCATTATTTGAAAAGTAACTGAATTGTAACACGGAGGCAAATACTCTGGTAGTGAATTGACGAAGCAATTGTTTTTTACTTATATTTAAAAAAAAAAAAAAAAAGTCTTTTCAGGGTACGATGATAGATGAAGCAGATAAATTTGTTGCTGGGCCTCAGAATAGGATCAAGCGTCCTAGAGAGCCCAATACTCCAGCATCACTAAAGAGAGAAGGCGTAGCACGTCGCCGCTATTGCGACGGCCACAGTCACTGTTGTGACAAACCATGTTGGTGGGAAAGGGCCACCCTGTGCTGCTGGATCTCCGTCACCATATCTGAACCTCAAAGGCATGCCAACAAATAAAAGTATGTTGGAGTTGTTGTAGTACAGGAACTTGTGTGGTCATAAATGGACATAGTGTGCAGGAAAAAAAAAAAAAAAAAGGTCTCCGTGCTTTCTGTGTTAATTCAAAAGGACACGTAAGTTTTTTAGAGTTAATTGGGACTGAATTTCTTTGGTCGGCTTAGACAAACAGGCTGTTGCTATAGGTAACGAAGTCCTGAATGAGCAATAATTTGGAACTGTTTCTAAAAAGTGCTGAAACCTTTCACCACGATGGTTTGGCGGTAGCAAGGATTTCATTTCAGCTTTTAATTCTCATTTGTGTATTCTATAGTGGGGAAGGGAGAAGTGGGGAAGGAAAGTGTGTAAAAAAAAAAAAAAAAAAAAAAATTTTAAATTTCTCACAAATAGTAATTTACCCACCTGTTGCAGCAGAGTCGAAAGAAAAATTTGCTGGAACTGGGGGAAGGAGGGGAAACTTTAGTTTGCTTTAGTCACTGAAATGGGAATACAGCAAATAACTTCACGACAGTCATATGAGACGGTAGCAGCCCAAAAGGAGGTATTCCTGTGGTTGCGTCAAAGGGTGAATAAAACTACTGAAGTGATCTGACAGTGCTGAGTAACTCTCTCCACAGTACTTTCAACAAGAAGGGATGCAGAATAATGTCCTTCTGTGTTTTTTGATCCTGCAGTTATATGCACTACTAAGCTCCTTCT
Source organism: Aythya marila (assembly GCF_965140915.1). Classification (NCBI taxonomy): domain Eukaryota; kingdom Metazoa; phylum Chordata; class Aves; order Anseriformes; family Anatidae; genus Aythya; species Aythya marila. Next base: position 157,056,697 of record NC_139043.1, read on the forward strand.
TAATTTTCAGACACTGGTATCAGTACTGTCCAAGATGGTAATGGAGAGAAGAAAGCAGAAAACTGTCAGTTGCTGGAAGAGCAAATTGATGGCTTGTCTGTGCAAATGGCTTCTTCGGTTCCAGCTGTTAAGGGAGAGGATGAAATGTCACCTGGTGACTTAGACTCTCTACATGATGAGTTCAATTGCTTAAATGATGCAAAGATGGCTTGGATCGTAAACCTGGTACCAATGCACTTGTTCGAGGGCCTCTAAATTACAGCGTGGCTGGAGATGACCAAAAACGAGTGATGGAGTCTACTTCTGAATCTGTGCCAAACTGATTTAAAATAACACCTACAATGTTGGAGGGAAGCGATGCTGGTATTAAAATCAGAGTGGTGAAAGAGGTTCGCAAACGTGGAAGAAGTAAGTTCTTTATTAGTGTATTAAAAATAGGCTAGGGGTACAGCAGACTTTTTCTTGAAATGAGGATCTATTTTGAAAATAAAACCTCAGATTTGGAATGATTTTTGATTACTCGTGTACAAGTAGTGGAAGAACAAGAAAGTAAGTACATGTATTCACAGTCCAACTTTATATCCTCACCGTCCTTACTGCAGCACTCTTAAGCAGGCTTAGTCACAGCACCATTCGTGTTTTCATAGTTGGTTCAGAGAAGAAAACACAGAAACCAATGAAAAAATACTGTTGTTTCACATCTAAGGTGTCCGGTTCATTCTTTTGCGCTACTTTTTTTTTTTTTGTTAAACTTTATACGAGACAATCGTGCTCATGCTCCACATAGATCGGTCATCTTGTAAAGAGTAGTTATCTTAAACCTCTGCTTTCAAAAATGACAGCTCTAGGTTGAAACATGGCTCGGTATCCCTTTGTTTCTATTAACTGCTGATCATGGCAGCGTGTTCGTGGAGATGCAAGGCTTCTCTGCTGATTAAACCTAGTCTGCATTTTCCAAGGGCAGGTGTTTCTAGATACTGCTCTTTTAAGAGAACAAAATTCAGCGTTACATTTGAATATCAGCTAATCGATATCACTTCAAATTATTGGTATGCTGGCTTTTTTTTCTTACGTGCATTACTGTATGCAGAAATGGGAAACTCTAGGCTTTGTTGTTTTTCCTTTGGCTGTTGAGATTTACTGAAAATGCATTTACAAGATCTGTTTCTAATACCTGTTTGGATCTCTTCTTTAAGATCGTGAAAAAAATCTTCTCTCTTCTTGAGGAGGTACGTACAAGGACGGATGGAAACTCAGAAGTATTTCATTGAATTTGCTATAAGGGAAGGAGCAAGGTTTGTATAGATACGAATGATTCGGAGTTAAACGCTAACGTTGTTCATGATAGCAAATCTCAGTCTTTTCCAAAACAAGTGTTTTGTTTTGACATACTTAAATTATTACAGTTTCAGCGGTCAAACTGCCGTTGTATTTTCTGAAGTAAATGGTCGTTACCTAGAGCTGAAGTGTGAAATAGAAAGATACGGGTGGTTATGGAAGAAAGACCCAGAATTTGCGTGGGTTGGGGAAAGATGGCTGTATCAAATTAAATTTGCCATTCTGATGTCAGAAATGAGGGAAGCTCTTCCATGCTGGAAACAGAGAGCCTCTGCTAATACTGTTTGTCGTGGCCAAATAATACTGAGTTATTTAACTGCTGTTTTTGGAAGAAGAAATGAAATTACTTCCCTAGGTTTAAAAATCGTGTCTTAATACAGCACTTAGAGAGAACGCTAGAGGAGCTAGAGTTCAACAGCCTACCCAACAGAGTTAATCAGGTGAACGGTAGATAATAGTGTACCAGCCAGAGGAATACGGACCGGGAATGAGTTTGCTGTGCCGCAGAAGAGTGGAAGAGGACGTAGCTGTTGCCCTCGCCATCCTGGCGGTCAAGTGATCTTACTGTCAGAGTCCGAGAAGAAGCAGCAGAGCTTTAACTTTACGAACCTCTATCGGCAGAAGCTGGGCTGTAACCTTAAGGACGTGCTATGAAAGGTGTGGCTTTTTTCCTGTGGAGGGTGCTCTTTGCTCAACAGGCTGAAAAAAATAACCATTGCTGCCCCTCCTGCAGGTGGTGAGAATTTACTCACTTGAATACTGTCATTAGCCGTTTTACGTGCAATAGGCAGTGGATCGCACTAAAATGGGGCACTGTCAAATGCACACAGTGTCTGCATTGTGGAGGGATCCCATCTGTTTTGTTCCGGTCCCCCCCCGTCCCCCCCCCCCCCCCCCCCCCCCCAATAAAAAAACAAACAAACAAAACTCCCAGAAACACCTGCACTGGTAATATTGCATGTTGCCAGCACAGAGACGAGGGCCTTGTTCCCGAGAACTGCTAGCCATGCCTTTAAACTTGAGATTCAGCATAGATCGAGAGTAAAGAAACTGCTGTTGTGTTAATGAAAGCTAAAGACAGCCCTGTGACTGTTACCACTTGGTGGTTACTAAACAATCTACCTCAGACTCTCTTCTGTTTTTATCTGCAGACATTATGAAAGCGCACCTGAGGCTTCCCAGGTCCCTGACTTCAGTTCTCTTTCATCCCGTGAGGAGGACGGAGATTCTTCAGGTGGCCTTGCCTTGGCACACGCTGTGCTTTGGAAGCACTAAAAAGAAATGCTTTTAAAAGTGTGCATTTATTTTAATGTTCATACAAAAGAGATTGGTTTTGAACAGTGTTGTTACCGGATCACTAATTTGATATTTTAACTGTATACATTTTTTTGAACATAGGTGGGTGTGTGTGTGTGTGTATATGTGTGTATATATATATATATATATATATAAAAAAATAAACCGTTTTATTAATTCTCGTTAAGTGCTGATCTGAGGAGTCTGTAATGGGCAGCGCTGAATTCCTCGAATTGTCTGTCACCAACAGACCGCTAATATTTTTTGTGAAACCAGTCTGCATATCCTGAAACCCCACTTCTGGTAATAGCTGCGGAATGTGTTTGTTACTTACCTCCCGGTAGCATGTACCCTGGAGCACCTGCCTCATCAGTCAGCTCAGCCTGTACAGGGTGTACATTTTTGTTCCAAGGCTAAAGTGTTAAAGACACCAAATCCAAGGAGATGTTTGTTTCTAGAAACACCCCAGTTCTCTTGTCTGCGCTGTGCATGCTGTTGAGCTAAGCCATATAAAGAAGTTAATAAAACCACAGCTGCTGCTCCTCCTCTTTCTGCTTTTTTGTGCTTTCCCCCTGCACTTTCCCAGGTGATTGGCTTCAGGTTCCAGGTGGGACCTAATGGTAACTGAGTTGCAGGTGTGCCATCAGAGAGCTCCTTCTGCCTGGGGTGCACTTTAGGGTAAGTGCTTTGGTTTTCCTTCAGTTGTTTGGAGGGTTCTTTAGGTGGGTCAGTCTATGGACTGATGCATTTTCAAGTAGAAACCGGTACGCATATCTTTTTTGAGGTGGTAACTGGCAGGATCTGTCATTGTAAAGCAATCTAGTAGTAGGTGCCTGTATTGCATGCAGCTCTTCCTCAGGTGAGTAATTGTTATAGCAGTGTTACGGATAGTATGGCGATGTTACTTTGTGTGTTTGCTTTGTGTTTCTGGGTTCCCTTATGATTTTTTCAGAATTACAGGGCTTTTTGTGAGTCTTTGCCTTTATGTCAAATCTTATCAAAGTCACAACCTTGGTGGCAAAGTGATGGAGCATGGTTTAGGAGAAATATATCATGGAGGCTCCCTGTGTGAGCATGTATCTGAAAATGGCAGCAGTGGGCATGTAAGGGGTAGTCTCTTTCAGGTTTAGGGACAGTTTATTGTATTTCTGGAGCTTTTGTCTGTGGTTTTGCTGTCTGTTGAGTCTTTAGACCTTGCAGCCTTCTAGTGTTGATGTCCTTGAATTGACATATTAGAAGTATGTTTATGAGGTGTTGCTAGGTAGTTGTATTTGGGAAAAAGTTGAGCATGGTTCCTTGACCGCGTAAGTGCAGTACTGCCAAGAGACTGAGCAGGGTCACCTTCTTCATCACTGAAGAATAAGTCTGTTCGGGCCCATTTCGGCGCGGCGCCGCCCGGGCCCATTTCGGCGCGGCGCCGCCCGGGCCCATTTCGGCGCGGCGCCGCCCGGGCCCATTTCGGCGCGGCGCCGCCCGGGCCCATTTCGGCGCGGCGCCGCCCGGGCCCATTTCGGCGCGGCGCCGCCCGGGCCCATTTCGGCGCGGCGCCGCCCGGGCCCATTTCGGCGCGGCGCCGCCCGGGCCCATTTCGGCGCGGCGCCGCCCGGGCCCATTTCGGCGCGGCGCCGCCCGGGCCCATTTCGGCGCGGCGCCGCCCGGGCCCATTTCGGCGCGGCGCCGCCCGGGCCCATTTCGGCGCGGCGCCGCCCGGGCCCATTTCGGCGCGGCGCCGCCCGGGCCCATTTCGGCGCGGCGCCGCCCGGGCCCATTTCGGCGCGGCGCCGCCCGGGCCCATTTCGGCGCGGCGCCGCCCGGGCCCATTTCGGCGCGGCGCCGCCCGGGCCCATTTCGGCGCGGCGCCGCCCGGGCCCATTTCGGCGCGGCGCCGCCCGGGCCCATTACTCAGGTGGAGCTACTGAGCAGGTGAGGTAAAGGAACTGGGAACAGAGAAGTATTGCACAATGGTATGTTGCATTAGTTGTAGTGTGCGTTGCGCAGGACATGGGTATTAGGGCTTGCATGGTAGTGAATGCTGGTTCTCTGTGTTTACAGATGGGGATGAGCCTGTTTAAACTAATTCCAGTTCAAAAAGTTTCAGTTATTAGCTTGGTGATATTGTCAATTCAATATTAAAACCTGCAGAATAAGCCAAAGGCGATTTTTGCTTCTAGAATCACTGCAAATATTTGGTCTGCTCTCTGCATGCTTTTGAGATAAAGTTTATTTTAAAAAAAAAAACAAAAAGAAAAACAGCTACTTCTCTTGCTCTATTTCTACTTTCTTGTGCTTTGCCCCTCCCCTTTCCCAGGTGATTGGGTTTGGGTGCTGGGCGGGGCCAAAAGGTATATGAGCCCCAGGCATGGCATCAGAGTGCTCCTTCTGCCTGGGCTGCTCTTTGGGGGCAGTGCTTTGTGTTTCCTTCAGTCAGTTGCAGGGTTCTCTAGGCAGGCTGGAGTCTATGGATTTCTGGACTTCTAAGTGGTTGGAATTCTAGATCTCTAAGTGCTTGAATTAGAGGGATATTTAGTAGAGGCTGCTGGCTCACTTTTTTTTAGGATGGCCGCATATTCTCCTGTTTTTGAGATATATTTTAATCTCTACATGTTTAAAACCACTTGTTGTAGTCCCCTGGAGAGTTACACCAGCTTGATTACATGCTACATGTGGCTTGGCAGCGTAGATGCAGCATTACCAAGAGACTGAGCAGGGTTGTATCAGAGTCCCCTTTTTCATCTGCAAAGGGTAAGTCTGTGATTACTCCTGCCGGGGTTGCTGTGTGTGCATGTCTTTTTGGCGTTTGTGGAGTTGTGTTTTTTTTTTTTTTTTTTTTTTTGTGTGTGTGTATGTTCTAAGTTTCTGGTTTTCTGAGGGGTAAACAGTTAGTGTGCTGAACGTGGTAGGCAGGTGGAGGTTGGGAGCTGCTCAGGACTGGTAGGTTTGGTTTCTAGGAGTATGCGGCATCCATCCTGTGCGATGCGACTGATTGTTGGGCGGGAACGTTCCAGCTTGTGTGTCCTAAGCAATGTAGCTTGTGTAGCGTATGTTGTGTGGCCTGGGCAGAATTTGCTGTGGCGCTGTGAGCGAAGAATCTGAGTTAGAGCTGGTGAGCAACTGAAGTACAGGAGCTGGGAAGAGAGAGGTATTGCAGCAGGTACGCTGTGGTTGTGAGGTGCCTCAGAGTGTGCTTTTCTCTCGTCTCCACAGGTGCTTTGTGCAGTCGTGGACAGGGAAGGGAAATGCTCATGTCATGAAGCTCTGAGGGAAGGTGAGTGTTGTCAGCCTGGTCATCCCTTATCCGAAGCGAAGGGAAGACGCTCAGGTGTTTCCCTGTGAGGGTCCGAGGTGAGGCTGTGTGGGATAGAGGAGCAGTGTGGCAGGTGTGTGCTCGCAAGAACAGTGGTCATTGTGTCCTTTTGTTTTCCCAGGTGGCGTGGGTGATGCTGGCCGCTCCTTTCAAGCTTGGACCTAATTTGCAGGTACAGAGGCAAGTGGCCTGCTGTTTTGAAAGGTTAAAACTAAAGATGGGGTCCCTTTTGTTGTTGAGGGATGGGTGCTACTGCTGTCAGCTGAATGTTTATCTTCTGCCTGTGTTTTGCCTTTGTTCAGGGTGAAATGCAGGACGTCTTGACCCGAGCTGCCTCTGCAGTGACTCTGGTGCGTGATGAGCAGAGGTAACTGTTGTTTTTGGGGCGCGGTTGTCACTGCAGTTATTTTCCTACATCCAATAGAGTAAAATTCCAGTTTGTCTTTTAGAGGTGCTATAAGTGGGTAAAGGGAACAGATGGAAGCGTGTGCCACGTGGGGCAGGTAAGCGGCTGAGGTAGAGGAGGGGATGAGAGTATATGATTTTTTCTGGGGATGAAATGGACTCAATTTTGTTGGTGTATAATGTGTTCTGCTCCTAGATTTTTCTTTCAATGTGAAGAAAAGTTTGAGCTAATTCCAGTTAAGAAAGTTCCAGTTACTTGCTGGGTCGTATCGTCCTTTTAATATTCAAAGCTGCAGCAAAAGCATGGGGACTGTTGCTTCTAGAAACACCCCAGTTCTCTTGTCTGCACTCTGCATGCTGTTGAGCTAAAGCAGACTAAAAAATAAATAAATACAGGAAACACACACACAAAAAACCAACAATAACAAAAAAAAACCACCATTGGGTGACTTGTTGTGAACGCAACGATCATTTAATCCCTTTGTTTTCCCAGGTGGTGTGGATGATACTGGTTGCACTGTTGGAGCTTGGATTTAGAGAGGAACAGGTGAGCACAATCGTATGTTGCATCAGTAGTGGTCAGCATTGTGGAGATGGTGAGCAATGGGGCTGGTATCCTAGTGAATGCTGGTACTCTGTTTTTGCAGCTGATGATGAGCCTGGCAATTGCCTAAGATGATGACCAGTGCCTGTGCATTTCTTGAGGCGGAGGGAATTTACCATGCAGCAACCTGAGAGCTAAGTTGGGGGGCACCTGGTATTTGCATATCTGGGGTGGCTAATGGGAGCTGGGAGTCAGAGCAGCATGGAGCCAGCTGGCTGAATAGACTTGGTGCCACGGTGAGGGTGGCTCAGGCTGGGTCACGTTCAGGCTGCTTGTGGCTGGGTCACCAGGCTAATAGAAGCAGCGGGATTATTTTGTAGTGTGAGTGCGTGCGCCAGGCAGGACAGTTTCCTTCTGTGCGTCTGTCCTGTAGTGTTGCTTCTGCAATGTCTGTTCTGTGCTTCTCGGGTCTTGATATCCTCCTAGCTTTTGACACTGGACTGACTAGACAGGGGACTTGGTAGCGGTGCTGAAGGGCCTCAGTGCTTGTTTTGTCATCGTGGCTCTGATCCGAGCACTTCTTGTCTTGCAGTCACTGCTTAAAGAGCAGGTCTGTTTGAGGTCTCGTGCATCGTATTCTGTTTGAGATCGCGTCTGTTTCCATCCTCACTCTTGCAGAAGTCATCTGGGCCGCATCAGGAGCTCTTGTTGGGAATTGAATTCCGAAGCATCGTCTTACGGGGTTTTCAGTCCCCATCCTTCTGGTCTGTTGTCTTGAAGGCAGGCTTTTTCGGCCTCCATCATCCCAGTTCTGGCAGTGTCTTCCAGTCGCGTGTCGTGACATTTGAGTCTCCTCTAGGGTCTGGTGCAGAGCACCTGTTCTGACTTGCTGTTGCCATAGGGCTTCCCTCCGGGGGTCTCTTTTTCTTGCGCCTTGTGTTGTGTGTTTTGTAGTGTTTGTGGTGTGCCTGTGTGTGTATGTGTTTGGTCTGGAGCTGTCCTGCCTGGCAGTTAGTGATTAATGTGGCAGTGCATGGGTGTACTAATACATTGTCCGGACTGTTTTGGCGAAGACATCCAGTCTGCCTCTGGGCACGTACTGAAGGGCAGCTGGCACAGTCATCTCTGTGGTGTTTGGCAGATGTGGAGGTGGGAGAGTATATCTGCTTGTGAGCAGCTGCTCGCATAAGTGCTTGAACGGTGTGCTTGAGGAGGTTTGTTGAATCTTGAAAGGTTACAGATATGGGGTTTTGAAATGTTTATTCTTATTTCTTTCCTGTCCCCAGTAGAGTGTAAACCTTTGGAACCTGTCACAGGAAAGAGCTCCATCTGGAACTGTTCAGCACTGGGTAGGCAGCTCAGTGACAGGCTTGATCTACTTCTGAGGTGCTGAGGTAACGGGGCTGCTGTTTTGAAACGATAATTTGTAAATGGGGTCCCTGCTGTTGTTGAGGGATGGGTGCTAATGCAGGCCGCTGAATGATTATATTGTGACTGTTTTCATTTGTTAAAGCTGCAACACAGTGTACAACGTGGGACTTGAGCATAGCTGCTTTCGGCAAAGTGAGCGATGAACAGATGTAGCAGGCACTTTAGGGGTGCAGTTGTCACTGCAGTTAGTTAACTGCACAAAATACAGTAAAAATCCTGTTTATATTTCAGAGGTGTGTTGTAGCTGGCTTAAGAGAGCAGATGGAAGCATCTGCCTCGAGGGCAGGTGAGGGGGCAGAGGTAAGGGAGCAGATGAGAGTAACTGTCCTAGCTGTGCTGTGGCTTTGGATGCTGCTTCAGCCTATGCTTTTCTTTTTGTTTCACAGGTGTGTCGCACAGGCTCAGAGGGGCCAAGCTGCACTCTGAAGAGCAGCACGGGAAGGGCGGGCTGTTTGTGAGCTGGATTGGAGCAGAACTGCCAAGTAGCACGAGGTGACTGCGAAGGGTATCCATCTTGCTTTGCAGGTGCCATGGCAGGCTCTCCACAGAAGCGGTTGAGGATTTGAGAAGAGGTTGCAGATCATCGAGGAGCGACACGTGCAGGGACGGCTTGAAAACGGTATGGCTGCTTTCTCTTCTGTTTATCAGGTGTCCCAGGCAATGTGGGCTGTGATGTTAGTCTTTAGAATCGGAACAAAGCAGGTGCTGATGGCAGTCTTCTTTGGTAGGCAAAGAGTTGCCCGAAGCCCTGTCCTGTGTAGCCTGGGCACGCCTCGCTGAGTATGAAGCTTGCTTTCCAGCAGTTCTCAAAGCTGTGTTGAGGCTGAAATGCTGTGTCTGTGTTTTGGTTGGGGTTGCACCTTGGTGAGTGTAGGGATGGGTTTTAAGTGGGTGCAGCGGAGGGCCTGGCCCCAGTGTCCTGTAGTGTGTTTTAACACATCAGCATAACCTTTTGGTTCTCAGATAGCTTACTGAAGTAAGTGATTTCTCCTGCGAGTGGAATGGAATTGAATTCTTCTTTTGGCATGTAATCTCTTCTGCTCCTAGATTTTTCTTTGTAAATGAAAGATTGAGGTAATTCCAGGTGGGAAAAAAAAAAAGAGTTACTTGCTTGTTTGTATTTTCCTTTCAATATTGAAAGCTGCAGCAAAAGCATGGGGATTTTTGTTTCTAGAAACACCCCAGTTCTCTTGTCTGCACTCTGCATGCTGTTGAGCTAAGCCATATAAAGAAGTTAATAAAACCACAGCTGCTGCTCCTCCTCCTCTTTCTGCTTTTTTGTGCTTTCCCCCTGCACTTTCCCAGGTGATTGGCTTCAGGTTCCAGGTGGGACCTAATGGTAACTGAGTTGCAGGTGTGCCATCAGAGAGCTCCTTCTGCCTGGGCTGCACTTTGGGGTAAGTGCTTTGGTTTTCCTTCAGTTGTTTGGAGGGTTCTTTAGGTGGGTCAGTCTATGGACTGATGCGTTTTCAAGTAGAAACCAGTACTCCTATCTTTTTGAGGTGGCAACTGGCAGGATCTGTCATTGTAAAGCAATCTAGTAGTAGGTGCCTGTATTGCATGCAGCTCTTCCTCAGGTGAGTAGTAGTTATAGCAGTGTTACGGATAGTATGGTGATGTTACTTTGTGTGTTTGCTTTGTGTTTCTGGGTCCCTTATGATTTTTGCAGAATTACGGGGTTTTCTGTGAGTCTTTGCCTTTATGTCAAATCTTATCAAAGTCACAACCTTGGTGGCAAAGTGATGGAGCATGGTTTAGGAGAAATGTATCATTGAAGCTCCCTGTGTGAGCATGTATCTGAAAATGGCAGCAGTGGGCATGTAAGGGGTAGTCTCTTTCAGGTTTAGGGACAGTTTATTGTATTTCTGGAGCTTTTGCCTGTGGTTTTGCTGTCTGTTGAGTCTTTAGACCTTGCAGCCTTCTAGTGTTGATGTCCTTGAATTGACATATAAGAAGTATGTTTATGAGGTGTTGCTAGGTAGTTGTATTTGGGAAAAAGTTGAGCATGGTTCCTTGACCGCGTAAGTGCAGTACTGCCAAGAGACTGAGCAGGGTCACCTTCTTCATCACTGAAGAATAAGTCTGTTCGGGCCCATTTCGGCGCGGCGCCGCCCGGGCCCATTTCGGCGCGGCGCCGCCCGGGCCCATTACTCAGGTGGTGCTACTGAGCAGGTGAGGTAAAGGAACCGGGAACAGAGAAGTATTGCACAACTGTATGTTGCATTAGTTGTAGTGTGCGTTGTGCAGGACATGGGTATTAGGGCTTGCACGGTAGTGAATGCTGGTTCTCTGTGTTTACAGATGGGGATGAGCCTGTGTAAACTAATTCCAGTTCAAAAAGTTTCAGTTATTAGCTTGGTGATATTGTCAATTCAATATTAAAACCTGCAGAATAAGCCAAAGGCGATTTTTGCTTCTAGAATCACTGCAAATATTTGGTCTGCTCTCTGCATGCTTTTGAGATAAAGTTTATTTTAAAAAATAAACAAAAAGAAAAACAGCTACTTCTCTTGCTCTATTTCTACTTTCTTGTGCTTTGCCCCTCCCCTTTCCCAGGTGATTGGGTTTGGGTGCTGGGCGGGGCCAAAAGGTATATGAGCCCCAGGCATGGCATCAGAGTGCTCCTTCTGCCTGGGCTGCTCTTTGGGGGCAGTGCTTTGTGTTTCCTTCAGTCAGTTGCAGGGTTCTCTAGGCAGGCTGGAGTCTATGGATTTCTGGATTTCTAAGTGGTTGGAATTCTAGATCTCTAAGTACTTGAAATAGAGGGATATTTAGTAGAGGCTGCTGGCTCACTTTTTTTTAGGATGGTCACATAATCTCCTGTTTTTGAGATATATTTTAATCTCTACATGTTTAAAACCACTTGTTTTAGTCTCCTGGAGAGTTACACCAGCTTGATTACATGCTACATGTGGCTTGGCAGCGTAGATGCAGCATTACCAAGAGACTGAGCAGGGTTGTATCAGAGTCCCCTTTTTCATCTGCAAAGGGTAAGTCTGTGATTACTCCTGCCGGGGTTGCTGTGTGTGCATGTCTTTTTGGCGTTTGTGGAGTTGTGTTTTTTTTTTTTTTTTTTTTTTTGTGTGTGTGTATGTTCTAAGTTTCTGGTTTTCTGAGGGGTAAACAGTTAGTGTGCTGAACGTGGTAGGCAGGTGGAGGTTGGGAGCTGCTCAGGACTGGTAGGTTTGGTTTCTAGGAGTATGCGGCATCCATCCTGTGCGATGCGACTGATTGTTGGGCGGGAACGTTCCAGCTTGTGTGTCCTAAGCAATGTAGCTTGTGTAGCGTATGTAGTGTGGCCCGGGCAGAATCTGCTGTGGCGCTGTGAGCGAAGAATCTGAGTTAGAGCTGTTGAGCAACTGAAGTACAGGAGCTGGGAAGAGAGAGGTATTGCAGCAGGTACGCTGTGGTTGTGAGGTGCCTCAGAGTGTGCTTTTCTCTCGTCTCCACAGGTGCTTTGTGCAGTCGTGGACAGGGAAGGGAAATCCTCATGTCACGAAGCACTGAGGGAAGGTGAGTGTTGTCAGCCTGGTCATCCCTTATCCGAAGCGAAGGGAAGATGCTCAGGTGTTTCCCTGTGAGGGTCCGAGGTGAAGCTGTGTGGGATAGAGGAGCAGTGTGGCAGGTGGTTGCTTGCAAGCACAGTGGTCATTGTGTCCTTTTGTGTTCCCAGGTGGCGTGGGTGATGCTGGCCGCTCCTTTCAAGCTTGGACCTAATTTGCAGGTACAGAGGCAAGTGGCCTGCTGTTTTGAAAGGATAAAACTAAAGATGGGGTCCCTTTTGTTGTTGAGGGATGGGTGCTACTGCTGTCAGCTGAATGTTTATCTTCTGCCTGTGTTTTGCCTTTTGTTCAGGCTGAAACGCAGTGCGCAGTGCAGGACGTCTTGACCCGAGCTGCCTCTGCAGTGACTCTGGTGCGTGATGAGCAGAGGTAACTGTTGTTTTTGGGGCACGGTTGTCACTGCAGTTATTTTCCTACAGCCAATAGAGTAAAATTCCAGTTTGTCTTTTAGAGGTGCTATAAGTGGGTAAAGAGAACAGATGGAAGCGTGTGCCACGTGGGGTAGGCAAGCGGCCGAGGTACAGGAGGGGATGAGAGCATGTGATTTTTTTTCTGGGGATGAAATGGACTCAATTTTGTTGGTGTATAATGTGTTCTGCTCCTAGATTTTTCTTTCAATGTGAAGAAAAGTTTGAGCTAATTCCAGTTAAGAAAGTTCCAGTTACTTGCTGGGTCGTATCGTCCTTTTAATAATCAAAGCTGCAGCAAAAGCATGGGGATTGTTGCTTCTAGAAACACCCCAGTTTTTTGTTTGCACTCTGCATGCTGTTGAGCTAAAGCAGACCAAAAAAAAAAAAATAAATAAAGGAAACACACACACACACACACACAAAAAACCAACAATAACAAAAAAAAAACCACCATTGGGTGATGTGTTGTGAACGCAACGATCATTTAATCCCTTTGTTTTCCCAGGTGGTGTGGATGATACTGGTTGCAGTGTTGGAGCTTGGATTTGGAGAGGAACAGGTGAGCATAGTTGTATGTTGCATCAGCAGTAGTCAGCATTGTGGAGAAGGTGGGCATCATGACCGGCATGCTAGTGAATGCTGGTACTCTGTTTTTGCAGCTGATGATGAGCCTGGCAATTGCCTAAGATGATGACCAGTGCCTGTGCATTTCTTGAGGCGGAGGGAATTTACCATGCAGCAACCTGAGAGCTCAGTTGGGGGGCACCTGGTATTTGCATATCTGGGGTGGCTAATGGGAGCTGGGAGCCAGAGCAGCATGGAGCCAGCTTGCTGAAAATACTTGGTGCCACTGCGAGGGTGGTTCAGGCTGGGTCATGTTCAGGCTGCTTGTGGCTGGGTCACCAGGCTAATAGAAGCAGCGGGATTATTTTGTAGCGTGAGTGCGTGTGCCAGGCAGGACAGTTTCCTTCTGTTCGTCTGTCTTGTAGTGTTGCTTCTGCAGCGTCTGTTCTGTGCTTCTCGGGTCTTGATATCCTCCTAGCTTTTGACACTGGACTGACCAGACAGGGGACTTGGTAGCGGTGCTGAAGGGCCTCAGTGCTTGTTTTGTCATCGTGGCTCTGATCCGAGCACTTCTTGTCTTGCAGTTGCTGCTTGAAATGCAGTTCTGTTTCAGGTCTCGTGCATCGTATTCTGTTTGAGATCGCGTCTGTTTCCATCCTCACTCTTGCAGAAGTCATCTGGGCCGCATCAGGAGCTCTTGTTGGGAATTGATTTCCTAAGCGTCGTCTTTATGGGGTTTTCAGTCCCCATCCTTCTGGTCTGTTGTCTTGAAGGCAGGCTTTTTCGGCCTCCATCATCCCAGTTCTGGCAGTGTCTTCCAGTCGCGTGTCGTGACATTTGAGTCTCCTCTAGGGTCTGGTGCAGAGCACCTGTTCTGACTTGCTGTTGCCATAGGGCTTCCCTCCGGGGGTCACTTTTTCTTGTGCCTTGTGTTGTGTGTTTTGTTTGTAGTGTTTGTGGCGTGGCTGCGTGTGTATGTGTTTGGTCTGGAGCTGTCCTGCCTGGCAGTTAGTGATGACAGCTAACGTGGTAGTGCATGGGTGTACTAATACATCGTCGGGAGTGTTTTGGCAAAGGCATCCGGTCTACCTCTGGGCACGTACTGAAGGGCAGCTGGCAAAGTCATCTCTGTGGTGTTTGGCAGATGTGTGGGGGGGGAGAGTATATCTGCTTGTGAGCAGCTGCTTGCATAGTGCTTGAATGGTGTGCTTGAGGAGGTCTGTTGAATATTGAAAGCTTACAGATACTTACAGATAAGGGGTTTTGAAATTTTTATTTTTATTTCTATCCTGTCCCCCAGTACAGCGTAAAACTTAGGAGGAACCTGTCATAGAAAAGAGCTCCTTCTGGAACTGTCCAGCACTTGGTAGGCAGCTCGGTGACTGGCTTGATCTACTTCTGAGGTGCTGAGGCAAGGGGCTTCTGTTTAGAAATTATAATATTGTAAACGGGGTCCCTTTGTGTTGTTGAGGGATGGGTGCTAATGCTGGCCGCTGAATGATTATCTTGTGACTGTTCTCATTTGTTTAAGGTGAAACAGTGTACAACGCGGGACTTGAGCATAGCTGCTTTCGGCAAGGTGAGTGATGAACAGATGTAGCAGGTACTTTAGGGGTGCAGTTGTCACTGCAGTTAGTTAACTACACAAAGTACAGTAAAAATCCTGTTTATATTTCAGAGGTGTGTTGTAGCTGGCCTAAGAGAGCAGATGGAAGCACCTGCCTCTAGGGCAGGTGAGGGAGCAGAGGTAAGGGAGCAGATGAGAGTAACTGTCCTATCTGTGCTGTGTCTTTGGATGCTGCTTCAGCCTATGCTTTTCTTTTTCTTTTGCAGGTGTGTTGCACAGGCTGAGTGGGGCCAAGCTGCACTCTGAAGAGCAGCACGAGAAGGGCGGGCTGTTTGTGAGCTGGATTGGAGCAGAACTGCCAAGTAGCACGAGGTGACTGCGAAGGGTCTTGCTTTGCAGGTGCCATGGCAGGCTCTCCACAGAAGCGGTTGAGGATTTGAGAAGAGGTTGCAGATCATCGAGGAGCGACACGTGCAGGGACGGCTTGAAAACGGTATGGCTGCTTTCTCTTCTGTTTATCAGGTGTCCCAGGCAATGTGGGCTGTGATGTTAGTCTTTAGAATCGGAACAAAGCAGGTGCTGATGGCAGTCTTCTTTGGTAGGCAAAGAGTTGCCCGAAGCCCTGTCCTGTGTAGCCTGGGCACGCCTCGCTGAGTATGAAGCTTGCTTTCCAGCAATTCTCAAAGCTGTGTTGAGGCTGAAATGCTGTGTCTGTGTTTTGGTTGGGGTTGCACCTTGGTGAGTGTAGGGATGGGTTTTAAGTGGGTGCAGCGGAGGGCCTGGCCCCAGTGTCCTGTAGTGTGTTTTGACCCATCAGCATAGCCTTTTAGTTATTAGCCTACTGAAGTAAGTGATTTTTCCTATGAGTGGAATGGAATTGACTTTTTTTTTGGTGTGTAATCAGTTCTGCTCCTAGATTTTTCTTTCTGTATAAATAAAAGTTTAAGCTAATTCCAGCAGGAAAAGCTTCAGTTACTTGCTTGGTGGTAACGTCCTTCTAACATTCAAAGCTGCAGCGAAAGCATGGGGATTGTTGCTTCTAGAAACACCCCAGGTCGCCTGTCTGCCCTCTGCATGCTGTTGAGCTAAGCCTTATAAATAAGGTAATAAAAAGCACAGCTGCTGCTCCTCCTCTTTCTGCTTTTTTTTGTGCTTTCCCCCTGCACTTTCCCAGGTGATTGGCTTCAGGTTCCAGGTGGGACCTAATAGTAACTGAGTTGCAGGTATGCCATCAGAGAGCTCCTTCTGCCTAGGCTGCTCTTTGGGGGTAAGTGCTTTGTTTTTCCTTCAGTCAGTTGCAGGGTTCTTTAGGTGGGTCAGAGTCTATGGACTAATGCATTTTCAAGTAGAAACCGGTACGCATATCTTTTCGAGGTGGTAACTGGCAGGATCTGTCATTGTAAAGCAATCTAGTAGTAGGTGCCTGTATTGCATGCAGCTCTTCCTCAGGTGAGTAATTGTTATAGCAGTGTTACGGATAGTATGGCGATGTTACTTTGTGTGTTTGCTTTGTGGTTCTGGGTTCCCTTATGATTTTTTCAGAATTACAGGGCTTTTTGTGAGTCTTTGCCTTTATGTCAAATCTTATCAAAGTCACAACCTTGGTGGCAAAGTGATGGAGCATGGTTTAGGAGAAATGTATCATGGAGGCTCCTTGTGTGAGCATGTATCTGAAAATGGCAGCAGTGGGCATGTAAGGGGTAGTCTCTTTCAGGTTTAGGGACAGTTTGTTACATTTCTGGAGCTTTTGCCTGTGTGTTTGCTGTCTGTTGAGTCTTTAGACCATAAAGCCTTTTAGGCTTTATGTGCATGGAATTCACATATTTGAGGTATGTTTATGAGGGGTTGCCAGGCACGTTGTTTTTGGGAAACCGTGGGGTACGGTTCCTTGACCGCGTAAGTGCAGTACTGCCAAGAGACTGAGCAGGGTCACCTTCTTCATCACTGAAGAATAAGTCTGTTCGGGCCCATTTCGGCGCGGCGCCGCCCGGGCCCATTTCGGCGCGGCGCCGCCCGGGCCCATTTCGGCGCGGCGCCGCCCGGGCCCATTTCGGCGCGGCGCCGCCCGGGCCCATTTCGGCGCGGCGCCGCCCGGGCCCATTTCGGCGCGGCGCCGCCCGGGCCCATTTCGGCGCGGCGCCGCCCGGGCCCATTTCGGCGCGGCGCCGCCCGGGCCCATTTCGGCGCGGCGCCGCCCGGGCCCATTTCGGCGCGGCGCCGCCCGGGCCCATTTCGGCGCGGCGCCGCCCGGGCCCATTTCGGCGCGGCGCCGCCCGGGCCCATTTCGGCGCGGCGCCGCCCGGGCCCATTTCTCAGGTGGAGCTACTGAGCAGGTGAGATAAAGGAGTTGGGAACAGAGAGGTATTGCACAACTGTATGTTGCATCAGTAGCAGCGAGTGTTGTGCAGGAGGTGGGTATTAGATCTGGTGTAGAGGGATGGTTAACTGAGATAGGTCACGTAGACATAAAACAGCTGAATCTTCATGAGTTGGACAAACATCGCACACAACTTGTCTGAGCCAATCAGACACAAGGACACAATATCCGTTGGCGGTTTGGGAAAGTACCGACTGTGTTATTTCGGTCGAAAGGATGAGGAAGAAGCTGATAAGATAAGGACGTAGGGGGACCAATCATGAGCTTAACTTTTGTAATATGTATGAGCTAATTATATGTTAAGGAATAAAAGGCGCCTGAGCTATCCAATAAATCGAAGCTTGCTGATCATATCACTCGTATTGAGTGTCCCTGTCTTCTGTCGACAACAAATGGCGCCCGAACAGGGACCCCGCTGGCGGTGAACCTGCGAGCCACGGATCGACGTAATAAGGGAAGGAAACAGGTCCTGCAATGCAGCTCAGGAGGTGGAAGGGACGAAAATGCTGAATCCTCGCACCCGGGAGCACCTATAGAGGGTCCCGCCGGCCACGCGTCGCCGAGGTCTTGCAAAGGCTGCAACAGCGCTGACGTAAACAAAGGTATGGAGAGACAAGCGACGTATGATCTACTCAAGTGCTTTTTAGAAAAGCAGAGCACGCAGGGTATAGACTGTAAAAAGGAATTGCGGAGGGATGCGGAAAAAGGAATTGCGGAGGGACGCAGGAAATTGAAGTAATCGTGGTGCGATGCGGGACATCCGAGATCGAGTTGCTACAGTAGACCAGAGGAATCAGTGGACAACGGCAGCTGACCCTCACTGTGTGGTGAGTCGGCACAGAGCAGAGGGTTGGACATCAGGACCCTGCAGACTGTCAGATGTAACCATGGAAGCAGCGGCGGCTGTGCTGCTTCTCTCTGGCATTCATTTTATAAGAGGTTTATCTTGCAATGCAAAAAAGACTATTCGTCCCCAGATCGGTGTTATAACTATGTTTCTGGATAAGATTCCGTGGGGTTGCCACATTCTATGGATTAGTAATGACGACTTAGCTCTATTGCGGGGCAGGAGTGCAGAGATGCAGATTACACTGCCAAATGACCACCGGCAGACTTGAGGAGACACTGCTCGGCTGCGGGGATCGGCTGCAGCGTGGACGCCCCTAGGTGCACCCTGAGCGTTTTTGCTCGGAGGGGACTCCACTCTCAGCTGCTCACCACAGGAGCAAAGATCTCCTGAAGCTGCAGACAAACAGTATGTTTTCAGCTGCTGGAGGAATACTAACTGAAGTGTTAATAATTGTATGTGTTATTCTTAAATGTCCAGGTATTTTGTGTTGAAAGTATTTGTGTAAGGTTGCCATAGTGCAGGCTGAAATCATAGGAAATTAGTGCCGGCAAAAAAATCATAGGAAAATGAAGGACGACGTAGCCCTAGATTCATTACAGTGCCTTTTAGAAAAATGGGGAGTCGATTGTAAGCAACTAGCAGGACTAGTTGCGATCGGTCAAGCAAAATCATATTTCACAAGTATGGAGTCAAGGACTGGGGGCTTTGGGAGCTGAAGCAAAATCTAATAACAATCCGATGTGGAATAATGACACTGCAAAGGCTCTGCCACCTGGCACGTCTTTGATTTGCGGGGATCGTGCATGGCAAGGAATACCTGCCAACGCGTTTGGGGGTCCATGTTATCTAGGGCGACTCACATTGTTCGCCCCGGACTTATACAGTCTCCGGAAACAGAGCTTGTCGCAGAGATCCAAACGAGCTCTTAAGACTTTAGGTTCTGACTGATGATGGTGTAGAATTATGGGGCGCTGCTGAGAGAATATTTGCTTCATTAGTTCCAGCAGTGGGAACTGCACATGCTTTGGCTAGCATTAATAAGCTTGCTTGTTGGGCTGTTAAGCAATCAAATGTAACAACTGAAATTATTACTGAAATGGCACAAGATATGGATAGTCTTAGGCATGTTGTGTTACAAAATAGGGCTGCAATTGATTTTTTGCTTTTAGCGCAAGGACATGGATGTGAAGATTTTGAAGGAATGTGTTGTTTCAATCTTTCAGATCATGGTCAATCGATTCATGACCAGTTGAAATGGTTGATGCAGCACACAAAGAAAATTACAGTACAACCTAGTTGGCTTGACAATTGGTTGCAGTCCATCTTTGGGGGTCTGTCTAACTGGTTAGTGAGTCTAATCAAAGAGGGATTTCGCTTTCTGCTTATAGTTATATTGATAAAAATAGCTGCGCGAATAATTTTTGGTTGCTTAACTAAGAAGCTTGAACAAGTCACAGAAAAGTTATTAGTAGTCCAAAATAAAAACGGGGGAATTGTAGAGGGATGGTTAACTGAGATAGGTCACGTAGACATAAAACAGCTGAATCTTTACGAGTTGGACAAACATCGCACACAACTTGTCTGAGCCAATCAGACACAAGGACACAATATCCGTTGGCGGTTTGGGAAAGTACCGACTGTGTTATTTCGGTCGAAAGGATGAGGAAGAAGCTGATAAGATAAGGACGTAGGGGGACCAATCATGAGCTTAACTTTTGTAATATGTATGAGCTAATTATATGTTAAGGAATAAAAGGCGCCTGAGCTATCCAATAAATCGAAGCTTGCTGATCATATCACTCGTATTGAGTGTCCCTGTCTTCCTTCCGTCGACAACACTCTGGCATGCTAGTGATTGCTGGTTCTCTGTTTTTGCAAGTGATAATGAACGTGTTTGACGTAATTCCATTTGAAAAAGTTCCAGTTACTTGACTGGTCGTGTTGTTATTTCAATATTAAAAGCTGTAGCAAAAGCATGGGGATTGTTGCTTCTAGAAACACCCCAGGTCTCTTGTCTGTTCTCTGCATGATGTTCAGGTAAAGCAGATTTAAAAAAAAAAAAACACAAATAAACAAACAAAACAAAAAAAACCAGCTACTGCTCCTCCTGCTCTGCTCCTACTTCCTTGTGCTTTGTCCCTCCCCTTTTCCAGGTGATTGGGTTTGGATATTGGGCGGGGCCAAATGGTATATGAGCCCCAGGCATGACATCAGAGAGCTCCTTCTGCCTGGGCTGCTCTTTGGGGTAAGTGTTTTGTTTTCCTTCAGTCAGTTGCAGGGTTCTCTAGGCAGGCTGGAGTCTATGGATTTCTGGATTTCTAAGTGCTTGGAATTCACTTAACAGAGGAATATTTAGTAGAGGTTGCTGGCTCTTTTTTTTTTTTTTTTTTTGATGGTGGGATGCTCTTCTTTTTTTGAGCTATATTTTAATCTCTAGATGTACAAACCTACTTGTGTAATTTTCCAGAGGACTAAAACCAGCTTCATTTCATGCTACATGTGGCTTGGCAGTTTAGATGCAGCATTACCAAGAGCCTGAGCAGGGTTGTATCAGAGTCTGCTCTTTCCTCTGCAAAGGGTAAGTCTGTGATTACCTCTGCAGGGGCTGCTGTGCGTGCACGTCTTTTTGGCATTATTATTTATTCTTATTTCTTTCCTGTCCCCAGTAGAGTGTAAACCTTTGGAACCTGTCACAGGAAAGAGCTCCATCTGGAACTGTTCAGCACTGGGTAGGCAGCTCAGTGACAGGCTTGATCTACTTCTGAGGTGCTGAGGTAATGGGGCTGCTGTTTTGAAACGATAATTTGTAAATGGGGTCCCTGCTGTTGTTGAGGGATGGGTTCTAATGCTGGCTGCTGAATGATTATATTGTGACTGTTTTCATTTGTTAAAGCTGCAACACAGTGTACAACGTGGGACTTGAGCATAGCTGCTTTCGGCAAGGTGAGCGATGAACAGATGTAGCAGGCACTTTAGGGGTGCAGTTGTCACTGCAGTTAGTTAACTACACAAAATACAGTAAAAATCCTGTTTATATTTCAGAGGTGTGTTGTAGCTGGCTTAAGAGAGCAGATGGAAGCATCTGCCTCTAGGGCAGGTGAGGGGGCAGAGGTAAGGGAGCAGATGAGAGTAACTGTCCTAGCTGTGCTGTGGCTTTGGATGCTGCTTCAGCCTATGCTTTTCTTTTTGTTTCACAGGTGTGTCGCACAGGCTCAGAGGGGCTAAGCTGCACTCTGAAGAGCAGCACGGGAAGGGCGGGCTGTTTGTGAGCTGGATTGGAGCAGAACTGCCAAGTAGCACGAGGTGACTGCGAAGGGTATCCATCTTGCTTTGCAGGTGCCATGGCAGGCTCTCCACAGAAGCGGTTGAGGATTTGAGAAGAGGTTGCAGATCATCGAGGAGCGATACCTGCAGGGACGGCTTGAAAACGGTATGGCTGCTTTCTCTTCTGTTTATCAGGTGTCCCAGGCAACGTGGGCTGTGATGTTAGCCTTTAGGATCGGAACAAAGCAGGTGCTGATGGCGGTCTTCTTTGGTAGGCAAAGAGGTGCCCAAAGCCCTGTCCTGTGTAGCCTGAGCACACCTTGCTGAGGATGAGGTGTCCTTTCTACCAGTTCCCAAAACTGTGTTGAAGCTGAAATGCTGCGTCTGTGTTCGGGTTGGGGTTGCACCTTGGTGAGTGTAGGGATGGATTTTAAGTGGGTGCAGCGGAGGGCCTGGACCCAGTGTCCTGTAATGTGTTTTAACACATCAGCATAGCCTTTTGGTTCTCTGCTTACTGAAGTAAGTGATTTTTCCTGTGAGTGGAATGGAATTGAATTCTTCTTTGGCATGTAATCAGTTCTGCTCCTAGACTTTTCTTTCTATGTAAATAAAAGCTTGAGCTAATTCCAGATGAAAAAAAAAAAAAAATTCAGCTATTTGCTTGGTCATTTTGTCCTTTTAATATTCAAAGCTGTAGCAAAAGCATGGGGATTGTTGTGGAGGAATGGTTAAGTGAGGTAGGACACGTGGATGTTGAGCAGTTAGGAGGTCATGGGCTAGGGGGGGTACCGTACTCATATGAGCCTGGGCACGTGCGCAGCCGGTTGAGAACCAATCAGGCCCAAGGACACGATGCCCTTGTGTGGTTGGGAAAATCCCTAAGGCGGGACGGTAGCTAAAAGAGGGAGGAACTAACTGACAAGATAGGAAAGTGTTAGCCAATCCTGAGCTTAGTTTTTGCAATATGTATGAGTTGATTATGTTCGAACTAGATAAAAGGCGACTGAGCTATCCATTAAAGTTGAAGTTCACTGTTCACTCATATTGAGCGTCTGTGTCTTCCTTCTGTCGACAACAAATAGCGCCCGAACAGGGACCGATCTGAACGGGATTTGGACACTGCTGGCGGTGATCCTGGGCCACGGTTGGACGGAATAAGGGAGGAACCGGTCCTGCAACGCAGCCCAGGAGGTGGAAGGGACAAGAATCCCCTCACCCGCGTCGGGAAGGTGAAAGGGACGTGGAGTCCCCGCACCCGGGAGAGGATCCCGCCGGTCACGCGTTGCCGAGGTCTGAAAGGTGAAAGGGACGAAAACTTGGAGTTCCCGCACCCACAGCTCGGAAGGTGGAAGGGAGTCCCCGCACCCGGGATGAGCCTATAAAGGGTCCCGCCGGAGAAGCGCCGCCGAGGTCTTTGCAAAGGCTGCAACCGACGTATATAAAGGTATGGAGAGACAAGCGGCGTGTGCTTTGCTCGAATGCTTTTTAGAAAAGCGGATCACTTCAGATATAGACTGCAAAAAGGATTTACCAGGATTATTAGCATATGGAGTAATGCAGGGTTGTTTTATCAATCCTGATACAGTTTTTGAACAAACAGAGTGGCGTAAATTTGGGGACAAATTGTTTGATCAAGTTATTAATGAAAATAAGGCTGCTAAAAAATTATTGAAGCCTTGGAGAGCAGTCACTAATGCCTTAGTTATACATCAGGCTGAGCAGAGAGTCGCTACTGCTGCTACAGAGCGACTGGGATTGCCGGGAAGTGTTGGAGCTGGGGATTGCCCACTGCCGCCTTCAGTGAGAACGATAACGCTGCCTCGGGGCTACGGGGCAGTGGGAGCCTCCCCCCCCCTCAGTCACCGCCACGAGCAGCGCTGCGCTCGGAGTTCCGCGGAATCGAACGTCAGCTGACCCTCACCGTGTGGCGAGTCGGCACAGAGCAGAGGGACAGACATCAGGACCCTGCAGCCTGTCTGATGTAACCATGGAAGCAGCGGCGGCTGTACTGCTTCTCTCTGGCATTCTTTTTATAAGAGGTTTACCTTGTAATGAAAAAGGGATACTAACTGGAGTGTTAATAATTGTATGTGTTATTCTTAAATGTCCAGGTATTTTGTGTTGAAAATATTTGTGTAAGGGTAAGGTTTTAAAACAAAGTGTTGCAAGTCACTTCACGAGGAACACAATGAGAGGCAATACTTGTTTGTTTGCTTATCATTCTAAATTATATTGGCCGCGCGTATTGTTTGCTTATCATTCTAAATTATATTCCTGTGGTATGATTGAGGTTGTGGTATGATTGAGAGTGAGATGTGCCAGAGGCCTCTGGGTGTGTGAGTGTGCTGTGTACTGTGTTAGTGAGAGCGCATTTATTGCCATAGTGCAGGCTGAAATCATAGGAAATTAGTACTGGTCGAGCAAAATCATGTTTCACAAGTATGGAGTCATTGTGCGAAGTAGCCACTTGGAGAAACTTAAGGGAACGTACTGTTTAAAACTTTTTGATCGTAATGAGTCAATTCACAAATCCATTACTTTCTTGAAAGAGCACAGGAGAAAGAGTCAATATGGTATCAATCCTTTCAATCAATGGTTCACTGATTTGTTTGAAACAATGCATAGATGGTTACTGGGATTAGTCAAAGAGGGATTAAGGATTTTGTTCACTGTGGTGTCAATCATCATTGCATGTAGTATTGTAATAAATGTGGTTAAAGAGTTACTTGCAAAAATGTTATAAAATGTTATAGAGATTTTGAAGTGGTGCCAGAAACAGGTACCCAGTGGATCACTGCAAAGTGGACTGAAGCAGCTTTAGAATCTGCACACGCCGAAGACGACCAGGAAGAGGTTCCTGATAATCATTCTGACAATGACATGGGCTGTGACACCTCAACGACTATCAAGAACAGCCTTTGATCACCATCAAGTGATTAGGTTTAAGTGTGTTACTACTAAGTTGTGTTACTTACTATTAATTGTGTTACCATTAAGTGCTTACAGTAATTGTAGTGTTATTAGGGTTAAGTTGTATAGTTGTGTTATGTTATGTACCCTTTCAGAACATGCTTGTTTGGGGTCCCGATAGGGGATCCAAAGGAACTGAGTGAAATGTTAGCACCATACTCTGCCCGTATTACTCTGCTTAATGGATCTTTTTCTGACTGTAGGAACTGCACACGCTTTGGCTAGCATAAATAAGCTTGCTTGTTGGGCTGTTAAACAGTCAAATGTAACCACACAAGTTCTTTCTGAAATGTCGCAAGACACGGAAAGCCTAAGGCACGCTGTGCTGCAAAATAGGGCCGCTATTGATTTCTTGTTCTTGGCTCAGGGACATGGGTGTGAAGATGTAGAAGGAATGTGTTGCTTTAATCTTTCCGACCATGGTCAGTCAATTCACGACCAGTTGAAATGGTTAAGGGATCATACACAAAAAATTGTAGTACAAGATAGTTGGTTTGAAGGTTGGCTTAAATCTGTTTTTGGGAACATGGGTGGATGGGTTTTGTTAGTTAAAGAGGGACTTTGCTTTCTACTTATAATTATATTGATTATAATTGCTGCATATGTAACCTTTAACTGCCTAACTAAGAAACTAGAGCAACTCACAGAGAAGGTATTTGTAGCACAAAATAAAAACGGGGGAATTGTGGAGGAATGGTTAAGTGAGGTAGGACACGTGGATGTTGAGCAGTTAGGAGGTCATGGGCTAGGGGAGGTACCGTACTCAACTCATATGAGCCTGGGCACGTGCGCAGCCGGTTGAGAACCAATCAGGCCCAAGGACACGATGCCCTTGTGTGGTTGGGAAAGTCTCTAAGGCGGGACAGTAGCTAAAAGAGGGAGGAACTAACTGACAAGATAGGAAAGTGTTAGCCAATCCTGAGCTTAGTTTTTGCAATATGTATGAGTTGATTATGTTCGAACTAGATAAAAGGCGACTGAGCTATCCATTAAAGTTGAAGTTCACTGTTCACTCATATTGAGCGTCTGTGTCTTCCTTCCGTCGACAACAGATTGTAGCCTCTAGAAACACCCCAGTTCTCCTGTCTGCACTCTGCATGCTGTTGAGCTAAGCCATATAAATAAGGTAATAAAACCACAGCTGCTGTTCCTCTTCTTTCTGCTTTTTTTGTGCTTTCCCCCTGCACTTTCCCATGTGATTGGCTTCAGGTTCCAGGTGGGACCTAATAGTAACTGAGTTGCAGGTGTGCCATCAGAGAGCTTCTTCTGCCTGGGCTGCTCTTTGGGGTAAGTGCTTTGTTTTTCCTTCAGTCAGTTGCAGGGTTCTTTAGGTGGGTCAGAGTCTATGGACTGATGCATTTTCAAGTAGAAACCGGTACGCATATCTTTTCGAGGTGGCAACTGGCAGGATCTGTCATAGTAAAGCAATCTAAGTAGTAGGTGCCTGTATTGCACGCAGCTCTTCCTCAGGTGAGTAGTTATTACAGCAGTTTTACGGATAGTATGGCGATGTTATTTTGTGTGTTTGCTTTGTGTTTCTGGGTCCCTTATGATTTTTGCAGAATTACAGGGCTTTTTGTGAGTCTTTGCCTATATGTCAAATCTTATCAAAGTCACAACCTTGGTGGCAAAGTGATGGAGCAGGGTTTAGGAGAAATGTATCATCGAAGCGCCCTGTGTGAGCATGTATCTGAAAATGGCAGCAGTGGGCATATAAGCAGTGGTCTTTCTCAGGGTTAGGGGCGGTTTGTTATATTTCTGGAGCTTTAGCCTGTGTGTTTGCTGTCTGTCGAGTCTTTAGACCATAAAGCCTTCTAGGCTTTATGTGCATGGAATTCACATATTTGAGGTATGTTTATGAGGGGTTGCCAGGCACGTTGTTTTTGGGAAACCGTGGGGTACGGTTTCTTGACCGCATAAGTGCAGTACTGCCAAGAGACTGAGCAGGGTCACCTTCTTCATCACTGAAGAATAAGTCTGTTCGGGCCCATTTCGGCGCGGCGCCGCCCGGGCACATTTCTCAGTTGGAGCTACTGAGCAGGTGAGTTAAAGGAACCAGGAACAGAGAGGTATTGCACAATGATATGTTGCATTAGTAGTAGTGAGCGTTGTGCAGGAGGTGGGTATTAGCTCTGGCATGCTAGTGAATGCTGGTTCTCTGTTTTTGCAAGTGATGATGAGCCTGTTTGACGTAATTCCATTTGAAAAAGTTCCAGTTACTTGACTGGTTGTGTTGTCCTTTTAATATTAAAAGCTGCAGCAAAAGCATGGGGATTGTTGCTTCTAGAAACACCCCAGGTCTCTTGTCCTCTGCATGTTGTTCAGGTAAAGCAGATTTAAAAAAAAAAAAAAAAAAAGAAAATGAAAATCTGCTGCTCCTGCTCTGCTCCTACTTTCTTGTGCTTTGTCCCTCCCCTTTACAATGTGATTGGGTTTGGGTGCTGGGCAGGGCCAAATGGTATATGAGCCCCAGGCATGGCATCAGAGAGCTCCTTCTGCCTGGGCTGCTCTTTGGGGTAAGTGTTTTGTTTTCCTTCAGTCAGTTGCAGGGTTCTCTAGGCAGGCTGGAGTCTATGGATTTCTGGATTTCTAAGTCCTTGGAATTCACTTAACAGAGGGATATTTAGTAGAGGTTGCTGGCTCACTGTTCTTTGGGATGGTGGGATACGCTTCTGTTTTTTGAGCTATATTTTAATCTCTAGATGTACAAACCTACTTGTGTAATTTTCCAGGGGACTAAAACCAGCTTCATTTCATGCTACATGTGGCTTGGCAGTGTAGATGCAGCGTTACCAAGAGCCTGAGCAGGGTTCTATCAGAGTCTGCTCTTTCCTCTGCAAAGGGTGAGTCTGTGATTACCTCTGCAGGGACTGCTGTGCGTGCACGTCTTTTTGGCATTTATGGATCTCAGATTTTTTTTGTGTGTGTGTATGTTCTAAGGTTTTGTTTTTTTGAGGGGCAAATAGTGTGTGTGCTGAGCGTGGTTGGCAGGAGGAGGTGGGGAGCTGCTCAGGACTGGTAGGTTTGGTTTCTCAGAATGTGTGGCAGCCTTCCTGTGTGATGCGACTGATTGTTGAGTCTCTCCTTGGGTCTGAGGCAGAGCACCTGTTTTGACTTGCTGTTGCCATAGGGTTTCCCTCTGGGGGGTCACTTTTTCTTGTGCCTTATGTTGTGTGTTTTGTTTTAGTGTTTGTGGCGTGGCTGTGTGTGTATGTGTTTGGTCTGGAGCTGTCCTGCCTGGCAGTTAGCAATGACAGCTAACGTGGCAGTGCATGGGTGTACTAATACATTGTCCGGACTGTTTTGGCAAAGACATCCAGTCTGCCTCTGGGCACGTGCTGAAGGGCAGCTGTCACAGTATATCTGTTTGCGCACAACTGCTTGTTTACCTCTATTCATTTAATAAATTGTAAAATTTAATTGCAATCCAATTTGGGACCCAGTCATGTATGACAACTGGGGGCTTGTCCGGGAGGGCTTTGGTTCCTGAATTCTTACTTTTTATCTAGGAGAGGCGCCACACCATTTGGTGGCTGCTGTTCGAGTCAGGTCGGGACTAATGGCATCTTGAACCTGAATAAAGGTAAGCAAAGGTTTTGATTTTTTTTCAGTTCCCTTGCTGGCTGCAGCACTATATTTTGCCTGTAATTCTGTGTGTGAAGATATGAATGAAGACAATGGAGTCATAAGCGTTTAAAGCGTATACTGTTCTGTTGGGTGGGTTTCGGTTGCCTGTGTGTGTAAGAGTGTGACTGAGACGGAATTCAGTTCCGAAGCGATTGTGGAGGTCTTCTAACCACGGTTCCAATCTCCTGCTAGGGACTTGGCCAGTGAAGGAACGAAGGGATTCCTATAGGATTTGTGGGTGGGTGATAGATCTTAAATCCTCTGTAAGACACTCTTATTAAGGTAACCAAGGGCTGTGGGAATTGCCACAGTAACATTCCTAGATGGGTCAGACAAAATCGAAGACCAGGGACCAGAAGAAAGGGAGCAAATTACCAGACATACCACCAGAAAGTCCATTAGGAATAACGGTTAGAAATTGGAATGAGAGGGGCCCCAGAAAAGGAAAAAGTAAATAAAAAACGGTCCAGTATTGTGTGATAGAATGGCCAAAGGAGCCTTTAACACCACATATCTTTCAGCCTGCTTTTGGATCCTTTGAAGACTGTATTTGTCAGGCCTTAAATACACACGTTAATTCGAGGGAACCTTTTTGCTGGGAAGAAAGTGATTATGCAGGATTATGGATCAGGAGGACTTCATGTCCTTTTCCAGCCTCAATATTTACACTAAAAGCAGATAAGAAATTTGAAGAAGAACAAGAACAGGAAAAAGGAAAAGATAATAAACGGGAGCCGTTGGATAACCTACCATCTCCATATCCTAACAATCCACCTCCGGTGGCTGTGGTATCTCCAGCAGTACCACCATTGCCCCAGCTTTCAACACCATCAGCACGAGAATGAGACCGACCACCGGCTGCATGCACGAGAAGTAGTACTGCCGTATCTGAGAGAGCTCCTCCATATCCCTTAAGGGAGGTAACTGGTGTATAACTGGGTTGGAGTTTTAACAGGGGTTTTAATGGTTTCAGGGTTAGCGTGTTAGTGTTTTAGAGTTTTTGTTGTTGTTGTTGGTTTTTTTTTTTTTTTTTTTTTTTTTTGGGATGGAGTGTTGCTATGTTTTTTAGGGTTAGGGTCCTAGGGTTTTATTTTTGGTCAGTTACTTAGGGTTAGTGTGTTAAGATCCTTATTTATTTATTTATTTATTTTTCAGGTTAGGTTCTCCACGGTTAGGGTTTTGAGCGTCCTAGTTTTTTGGGTTATGGTGCTGAGCATCCTAATGTTTTGTGTTAGGGCTTTGGGTTTTAAGCATCCTAATTTTTGGGTTAGAGTTTTGGGTGTCTTCATGTTTTCAGTTTGTGCTTAGAGCGTCCTAAAGTTTAGGGTTTTGGTTTGTGTTTTGAGCGTCCTAATGTTTAGAGTTAGGGTTTTGAGCATCCTACTGTTTTGGGGTTAGGGCTTCAAGCGTTCTAATTTTGTTCTTTAGGGCTTTGGGAATCCTTATGTTTTGGGTTTGGGTTTTGAGCATCTTAAGTGTTTGGGTTAGGGCTTTTAGGCATAGTACTTCAGGGGTTTAGTGTGGTAAATAGTTTGGGTTATGCCTGTAGGGGTTTCGAAGTTTTTTAGTGTTAGGGCTTGAGGCTTTTTTGAAAGGCCGGTAAGCGCTTGGGTTACAGTGAGTGCCGGTAAATGTATTTCTCGAACACTCGGCCTGTGATTGGTCAAGCCAGCTGCCTGGGGAATGCTGGTAGGCGTAGTTTTCCTGCACCGGGCTTCCGGGAGGCCATGTTAATTGCCCAGAGTATGCCGGGAGATGTAGTTCTTGGACTCTGGACTTCCGGGAGGCCATGTTGAGTGCCCAAAGCATGGTGGGAGGTGTAGTTCTCGGACTCTGGACTTCCGGGAGGCCATGTTGAGTGCCCAAAGCATGGTGGGAGGTGTAGTTTTTGGACTCTGAACTTCCGGGAGGCCATGTTTGGTTCCAAGAGCATACCGGGAAATGAAGTTCTCGGACTCTGGACTTCCGGGAGGCCATGTTGGGTGCCCAGAGCATACCGGGAAATGTAGTTTTCGGGAACTAGGGTTAGGGTTAGTGTTAGTGGTTAGGGTTAGAGGTTGGGTTAGGGTGAGGGTTAGAGGGTTAGGGTTACATCCGTTAGGGTCATTAGGGTCAGGGTTTGGGTTAGGGTTTAGGGTTTTGGTTAGGGTTGGGGTTAGGGTCTGTTAGGGTTAGGGTCGTTAGGGTTAGGGGGGTTAGAGGGTTAGGGTTAGAGGGTTAGGGTTAGAGATTCAGGGTTAGGGGTTGGGGTTAGAGTTAGGGTGGGCGCGGGCAGCCCTTAGGGTTAGAGGGTTAGGGTTAGATCCGGGTTAGGGTTAGGGGGTTAGGGTTTAATTTTTATTTTTAATTTGTTTTTTTTTGGGTTAGGGTTAGGGGGTTAGGGTTAGGGGGTTAGGGTTAGGGGTTAGGGTTAGATCCGCGTGGTTAGGGTTAGGGTGGCTAGGGTTGTTAGGGTTAGATCCGCCGTTAGGGTTAGGGTTAGATCCGCCGTTAGGGTTAGGGGTTAGGGTTAGGGTTAGGGCGGGCCTCTTAGGGTTAGGGTTAGGGTTAGATCCGCCGTTAGGGTTAGGGTCTTAGGGTTAGGGTTTAGGGTTAGGGTTAGGGGTTAGGGTTAGAGTATTAGGGTTAGGGTTAGGGTTAGATCCGCCGTTAGGGTTAGGGTTAGGGTTGGGTTAGGGTTAGGGTCGTTAGGGTTAGGGGTTAGGGTTAGAGGGTTAGGGTTGGGGTTAGGGTTAGGGTTAAGTTGATAGGGGTTAGGGAATTAGGGTTAGGGAATTAGGGTTAGGGTTAGGGAATTAGGGTTAGGGTTAGGGAATTAGGGTTAGGGTTCGGGTTAGGGTTCGAGGGTTAGGGTTAGAGGGTTAGGGTTCGAGGGTTAGGGTTCGGGTTAGGGGTTAGGGTTGGGGTTAGGGGTTAGGGTTAGTGGTTAGGGTGAGGGTTAGGGTTAGGGGTTAGGGTGAGGGTTAGGGATTAGGGTTAGGGTTAGGGGTTAGGGTTAGGGGGTTAGGGGTTAGGGGTAGGGTTAGGGTTAGGGTCATTGGTTAGGGTTAGGGTTAGGGGTTAGGGTTAGGGTTAGGGTTAGATCCGCGCCGTTAGGGTTAGGGTTAGGGTTAGATCCGTTAGGGTTAGGGTTAGATCCGTTAGGGTTAGGGGTTAGGGTTAGGGTTAGGGTTAGGGTTAGATCCGCCATTAGGGTTAGGGTTAGGGTTAGGGTTAGGGTTAGATCCGTGGGTTAGGGTTAGGGGTTAGGGTTAGGGTTTAGGGTTTGGGTTTGGGGTTAGGGTTAGGGGTTAGGGGTTAGGGGTTAGGGTTAGGGTTAGGGTTAGATCCGTTAGGGTTAGATCCGTTAGGGTTAGATCCGTTAGGGTTAGGGTTAGGGTTAGGGTTAGAGGGTTAGGGTTAGAGGGTTAGGGTTAGGGTTAGGGTTAGGGCCATTAGGGTTAGGGTTAGGGTTAGGGGTTAGGGGTTAGGGTTGGGGTTGGGGTTGGGGTTAGGGGTTAGGGGTTAGGGTTAGGGTTGAGGGTTAGGGTTAGG